>NC_050088.1:18257518-18557518 GCF_009764565.3 Dermochelys coriacea
TCCCCCCCCCGCTGCTGGTGATGGCTTATCTTAAGTGATCACTCTCCTTACAGTAAGAAAAGGAGTACTTGTGGCACCTTAGAGACTAACAAATTTATTAGAGCATAAGCTTTCGTGAGCTACAGCAAGTGAGCTGTAGCTCACGAAAGCTTATGCTCTAATAAATTTGTTAGTCTCTAAGGTGCCACAAGTACTCCTTTTCTTTTTGAGAATACAGACTAACACGGCTGCTACTCTGAAACCTCTCCTTACAGTGCGTATGATAAACCCATTGTTTCATGTTCTCTGTGTGTGTATATAAATCTCTCCTCTGTTTTTTCCACCAAATGCATCCGATGAAGTGAGCTGTAGCTCACGAAAGCTTATGCTCTAATAAATGTTAGTCTCTAAGGTGCCACAAGTACTCCTTTTCTTTTTATAGGTCTTGTGGGAAGGGGGGATGAGCGGAAGGCATTCTGGGTCCCTGCTCAGTGCCCTGTGCTGCACTGCACTGCTTCATGTCCCAGCAGCCCCATTACTTCCTTGTTTCTTTCATGGCATTTTTTTTTTTTTAAACTTGCTGTCTGGCTACTTTCCCGCCACATCTACAAGCAAAGGGAAAGGGAGTTTCAAACTTCCCAGGGCTTTAAGGGGAAGGGGAGGGATGTCCATTTACCTGGTGTCAGAACAACAGAGATGCTGGCCAGCGTGGTCACTTTTCGAACAGAGGGATATCCTCTGGATGCCAAAAGGTGTTTACACAGGTAGAATGTGTCTTCATTTTCACAACAGTGCAAAAAGAAAAGAACTATATGCCTCTTGTGAAGGTGGTTTTCTTTCTGCGGTGAAACTTCTGAGTTTCACCACAAAAAGTCATTAACAAGTATAGACGCTCCCACAGTTTTAGCGCATAAGAGGGACATTTTGCGTTTTAAAGGGCAAGTGTAGACATTCAGTGGGGATTCAGTGTGAATGAACTCCGATTAACTCACTTCCTTGCCTTAAATAGAATTTACATATGACAAGAATCCCTTGTTTCCCTGTTTGAACCCCACCCTCTATAGGGGAAAAATAGTAGTAGTTCAAGATGAAATCCAGTACCAGGTGACATGATCTCATGGCCCTGCAGTGCCAAAGCAGCCATGAGTCAGAAGTTGTTTGCAGCATCCCAGGAAGGTGGGAGAGTAGCATCTTCAAAGTCCCATTGTTTCCCCTAATAGCCCATCTAGGCTGATTGCAGTTTGTCTGGTGGGCATTCCCCAGGTGTAAAGACAATTGTAATAGGTACATAGATAATATTTCCAACTTCAGATACAAAAATGATATATGCATACAAATAGGATAATCATAGTTAGGACACCATAACCTTTCCCAGAATACCTCACATGATCCATCTTACATAAAACATATCTTAGTTATGGCCATGTTCAGATCATGACAGTATCTCTATGAAGAATATAGGGCATCACGTCACAGAGGCACAGCAGTTTTCCAAATAATCTGAACATGGTGTGAGGGTTTTAGAGCACTTCGAAATACCAGTTATAACAACAGCCATACAGGGTCAGAACAGTGGTCCATCTAGCCCAGGATCCTGTCTTCCAATGATAGCCAATGCCAGGGGCTTCAGAGGGAATGAACCCAATAGGTCACTTAGAGTGAGCTATAGGCGTGGACTCTGTGGCTGCTCCGGGGCTGGAGCACCCACAGGGAAAAATTGGTGGGTGCTCTGCACCCACTGGCAGTCAAGCTCCCCACTGCAGCTCACCTCCGCCCGTGAGCGCACCACATCCCCGTTTCTCCTCCCAGTGCTTGCTGCTGAGAAACAGCTATTTTGTGGCGTAACAAGCTATGGGAAGGAGGAGCAGGAAAGCGGCATGCTCAGGGGAGGAGGCAGGGAAGAGGCAGGGCCCGGGCGGGGATTTGGAGAAGGAGTCCAATAGGGGCAGGGAGGGGGTGGAGTTGGGACAGGGATTTTGGGGAAGGGGTTGGAATGGGGGCAGGGCGGGGCGGGGGGGGGGGGGGGTTGAGCACCCACCAGCACCAGGAGAAGTTGGCACCTGTGGAGTGAGCCATCAACTATCATCCACTCCCAGCTTCTAGCAGTTGTAGACTTAGGACACCCAGAGGATGTGATTGTATCCCTGACCATCTTGGCTAATAGCTATAAATGGACCAATTCTCCATGACCATATCTCATTCTTTTTTGACCCCAGTTATACTTTTGGCCTTCACAACATCCCCTGGCATTGAGTTACACAGATTGACTATGCGTTGTATGAAGTAGTACTTTTGTTTGGTTGTTTAAAACCTGCTGCCTATTAATTTAATTGGGTAATCCTTGGTTCTTGTGTTACGTAAAGGGGTAAATAACACTTCCCTAATCACTTTCTCTACACCATTCATGATTTTACAGCCCTCTATCCATAGGTGCTGACTCCGTGGGTGCTCTGGGACTAGGGATGAAGTGAGCTGTAGCTCACGAAAGCTTATGCTCAAATAAATTTGTTAGTCTCTAAGGTGCCACAAGTACTGCTTTTCTTTTTGCGAATACAGACTAACACGGCTGCTACTCTGAAACCTGTCATTGGGAAGCTGTTTCATACCCTTATTCATTTTTGTTGCCCTTCTCCGTACCGTTTCCAATTCGAATATATATTTTTTGAGATAGGATGACCAGAACTGCACACAGTATTCAAGGTGTGGGCATACAATAGATATATATAGTGGCACTGATATTTTCTGTACTATCAATATGGTTCTATGATTCTAGGAATCCCTTTTCTAATATTTCCTAACTGTCTGTTTGCTTTTTTGACAACTGCTGCACATTGAGCAGATGTTTTTAAGGAACTATCCCCAATGACTCCAAGATCTCTTTCATGAGTGGTAACAGCTAATTTAGACCCCATCATTTTGTATGTATAGTTGGGATTGTGTTTTCTATTGTGCATTACTTTGTATTTATCAACACTGAAAAAGTTCTTAATGAAAAAGCTCTGCTTGTGGTGCAAATGTCTGAAATGAAGCTCCTTCCCCAATACACATCAGACATTCTCAGAGATCTGCCAAGAGTAGACTTGAACTCAAGTCAACGTGTATGGCTGACGTTAAATGGCTAAAACATGCACCCTGACTGAAGGTCACAGAGCAGCATCACTACAGTGCATGCACCAATCACTTTCTCTAGCTCAACAACCAGGCTGGAACTACTGTGGAAATCTAATCTTAATCCCAAACAACACTGAAATATTGCTTCTCCAAAAGCACACATTGCTAAACACTGTCCGAGTTGAAACCTGCACAGGTGACATCAACTTGGGGTAGCAAAATGCAATAGTTTGAACCCTAGGTGAACACAAAAAGGTTATAAGACCATAAAATGTTTGTCGGGTGAGAATGACACACACTTGGGGTTGAGACACTCAGGTTTATTAATTCAAACTTTTGTTTGAACCAAAAGTATGCCTTGCATTTACAATTACTATTACAGTAATAAATGACAGACATACAGAAAAAGGTTTCAGAGTAGCAGCCGTGTTAGTCTGTATTCGCAAAAAGAAAAAGGAGTACTTGTGGCACCTTAGAGACTAACAAATTTATTTGAGCATAAGCTTTCGTGAGCTACAGCTCACTTCATCGGATGCATCACAAAAAAAAGCTCACGAAAGCTTATGCTCAAATAAATGTTAGTCTCTAAAGGTGCCACAAGTACTCCTTTTCTTTATACAGAAAAAGGAAATGGCCAGTTACCTTTTTCTGGGGCACAGTCGGGTCATAATGGATTTTTTTTTTCTACAAAGCTTTGACTACCTCTTACAATTAACCACATTTTATACACTGCCAAATTATGTATTCATTAGTTCTTTTTGCAATTACCATTATCATATTTTATATATGTAAAAAAAACTTCAGTTGGCATGACTGTTGCTGTCCTTGCTTTTTTCATGTTAATGTCTCTTTTCTAATTGGTTATTACTATTGATTATGCATATTTAATTAGGTCACTTTGACCCTTTTGTCTGCATAGGGCCATAGGAACTTTTTGGGACTTTCCTGTTTTTCTCTACTTGTCTTTTCCCTAAATGCCTTTTGGCAGCACATTTTGTGTGTCTATTGTCCTTCAATTTAAGCACAGTGGCCAAAACTTCCCCTTTGTCCTATACAGCAGTTATACATAATAACAAGGTCACTAAGGCAATGTTACACTCCTGTCAAGAAAACTAGGCCGAAGTCAGCCCAAATACAATCTTATTGTCCAAATTATGCATCAGACATTACCGTTATAACAATTCTCCATAAGTTGATGTCACATGATGTTTTGGTGAGGGCTTTATCTGGGGACACTCAAATGCTCAAATGACCCTAAATTTTGACTTCTAACCCTACACATTGCCCCAATGAGCCACAGCCAATTTTCGGGCTTGCAGAGTAAGCACAAGGGTTTTAGAGCACTTAGAAAAATCAACTGTTGAACAGCAAGTTAATCTCATTCATATCTAGAGTGGTGCTGTTGCTCCACTATAATCCTTTTTCATAAAACACACAATTAGTCTGTGGAATCATTGTGAAAAATATCACTGACAGCAAGAGCTTTGTATGATTTAAGAAGGTATTAGATAAGTATATGAAAAGCAAGTGTATCTAGAGTTAGAACAGTATTACAGACAGATTCAGTAGCATGGCTGGTAGTGTAACCTTTGGGTGGGCTAGAGTTCACTTCATTTCCCATCTCCAGTGACTAAAAAAAACCCCAACTCACACAGAAAGTAGCTGGAGACCCAGAGTTCAGTCTCTAAGGATTTTTAGCAAGGATTGCACAGGGTCAACCTCAACCCATTCAAGTCCCAAAAGGAACTAAAGAAATGAATTTAACTAAATAACTTTATAAAATCGCTATGTCATGCTGTAAAAATTAGTTTGTTTCTTTATCATAAGATTTTATAATCCACAGACATTATCTTCACAGTTATACATAAACATAAATAAAGAAAACAAATTAAAATTGAATGGTTCAATCCCCACAGAAATACAGAGAGAAGAAACAGAGAGTTCCCAAAAGCTTAGGTTTTGTTCACCTAAGTGTAAGTTAGAGTCTTTGATCACCAACATCTATACAGGTTTCAGTGGTAGCCGTGTTAGTCTATATCAGCAAAAAAAAACAAAACAAAAACCAAGGCTTCCTTGTGACACCTTAGAGACTTAACAAATTTAAGATGCCACAGGATCTATACAGTCTGCTGAATCTAAAACAACATCTTTCCTCCACTTGCTTGTACGAATCTTCAGTTGGATCCATGCTGACTTCTTCTGCTGAAATCACTACCAGCCAATCACTCTGTTAAGTGTATAGATTTAAAGAAAACCCTGTTACAAGAAAATATAAAACTGAGAATAGCAAAACAGAAATGACTCCTTCCCCATTACTACATTTAAAGAAACGTTGGTGACCCAGGCTAGTTGAGACAATTTAACTAGAACAGTTTGGCTAAAATCAAAACAACATCAAAAGCATACAATTAAAATAGAAGTTATTTTTTCCCTTCCAGTTTCTCCTTGCTATAATTAGCACTGCCCATACTTCCCTGTTGAGGGTTCACAATATCACTAACCAGCTGCAAAATGCTTCAGAGGTAGGGACACCAGCCTGCTTCCTGCTCCTGGGCTCAACTTCTCTCAACTCACCCAGGGCACGTAGCCTTCTGCAAACCAGCTGCCCTGACTGCTGGCCCTCCTGGAGTCTGACTCCACCAACAGGAACCTATTGGAGCAGACCCAAAACTACATCACCCAATTCCAGAAGCTTCTGGATGTGGTGTGCTTAATCTACCTAGCAACAATGACCCAGACACAGCTCCCTCCTACCGCCCCCCAATGGATCTCTTAAAGAGATATCTCCCTATTAAAAAGAAAAGGAGGACTTGTGGCACCTTAGAGACTAAAAAGGTGCCACAAGTCCTCCTTTTCTTTTTGTGGATACAGACTAACACAGCTGCTACTCTGAAATCTACCTATTAGGCACATAGGTTACAGTAGTACTGTGAAAAGAAAAGGAGTACTTGTGGCACCTTAGAAAGTAACAAATTTATTTGAGCATAAGCTTTCGGGAGCTACAGCTCACTTCATCGGATGCATTTGGTGGAAAAGTAGTACTGTGGTTAGTTAAGGTTGCCCAACACTGCACATTATAAGACTCTGTTTCCATTTTTTTTAAATAACTTTACCAACTTTAACAGTTTGGGCGGAAAGTTTCTATGACAGCCAGGTGTATGCATCAAGATAAAGATTTTGGAAAGATCCAGCTCAAATAGTTCATCTGCTTCTGAGAATGAGGTTACAGAAAAATACATCATTTTGCCCATGTTAAAAAAAACTCTTACAGCCATTTTAATGAGACCCTCTAGTGCCTCTATGATTTGGAGGAGGGACTCTAATATTGCACTGCTGTCTGCAAATTATCTATGACAACTCCTTGGGAAAGCAGGAGGTTCACACACAGGGTAACAGTCTACTACCACTACCAGTTATTCCAATAATTAATTAGCCAATTAATAATAATTAATTAATTAGCTTCAGTGGCAGAAGTTTGGAGGGTGGATCAAAAGGGCAAATCTGACAACGTAGGTGGGGGTCAACGTGGTACAATTTATGTTTTTTCAACTGATTTTGAAAAAATTAAAACATGGCGTGTAAGAAAAACGATGTGTTAAGAAAGGGAGGGCACACGCCGGCCCACCGCGCACCGCCCCAGGACGCCCCGCTCCCGGCCGCACCGCCTCACCCGCGCAGCTGCCCGTCCGCCCGCCGGCCGGCGGGGGCGCTGTGCGCGGCTCCCGGCTTCCCTCGGAGGCTCCGCGTGCCGTCGTTGCGTGACTTGAGTGCGTTTGGCGCGCGCGGCGGCCCGTACTGTGGAGCCTGCCGGCCGGGGCGGCGGCGGCGGCGGCGGGATGGCGGGCGCGGGGCTGGTGGCGCAGGGCCTGAAGGAGGCGCTGGTGGAGACGCTGACCGGCATCCTGTGTCCGGTGCAGGGCGTGCGCGCGGCCGCCGAGGAGCAGGTGAAGGTGCTGGAGGTGACCGAGGGTGAGTCCGGGCCTTTCCCTTGCAGCACGGACCCCTCCGGCGCGGCCCCGGGCCCAAGCGGAGACTCCGCACGGTGAGGGGCAGCCAGGGCCGGGCCCCCATCTCCGGGCTGCCTCCGCCCCTCTTCACCGGCCTGCGTCCCAGGACCACAGCCAACCGCTCTGCGGGGCCAGGCCCCGCCAGCAGCGCCTCGCACGTCCGGAGCCCCGAGCTCTCCCTCCGGGAGCCCCGCTCCTCCCCGGGCGGCTCCAGTTGGGGATGCGCCCATTCCCTAGGCAAGCGTGACCGGCGGGGGGGCCCGATGCCGAGCCCTGGGGCTCTCTGTCGCGAGCCCAGGCTTCCTGCCCCCTCTTCGTGGAGCGCTTCCCCTCGGCCCTGCCTGGAACCTCCGTCTTTTGTATAAAGCTCTAGCTAGTCTGTGTCAGAGGCACTGGCAGCTCCACCGCATCCTCCTCTGCCGGGAGGGAAAGGGGTTTCCGATCTCTTTTCCCCGATGCAGAGCCTCCTGGCCGCTCAGAAGTGGGGTGCTCTGCTGCTTTTCACTTTCTCCCTGAGTTGCTTCCAGGAGTTTGCTTCAAGCTATGTCTCCCCCCCCCCCCATCTCATCTACAAGTGCTTATATATTTTTTCGTTATGTAACTCTGTATGGCTTGGGACATAAAAGGAGCAAAGGGTTAACTGGCTGGAAGTCTTAATTTAAGAGGGGGAAGTAAAAGAGCTAAATTTGTAGAGCTTGACTAAAGAGACTTTGTGTTAAGTCTTTAAATATTTAAGTGGTGTAATTAGCAGTCTTGTTTTTGCTTTGTATGAGGCAGTATAAAGTAGGAGTAATGAAATTACCAAAAGGAAAGAGTGGCTCTTATGGTTTTCCTTGTATTTCTCTTACTAGATTTAATTTTCCAAAAAGGATAGCCCCATCACTTGGGACTTTCATGTAATGTTTAAAAATAAAACAATATAAAAAGTATCAGAGGGGTAGCTGTGTTAGTCTGTATCCACAAAAACAATGAGGAGTCTGGTGGCTGTTTATGCCTCTTCTGTAACTTTCACTCCATGCATCTGAAGAAGTGAGTTTTTTATCCACAAAAGCTTATGCCCAAATAAAGCTGTTATATAAAAACTGTTTCTTGTACCAAGCTTTTAGGCTTCATTGCAGAACTAGTAGATGCATTAGACTTCTATAGGTGCAGTCAATGTCAAGTATAAACACAACTTTTGTCAATAGAGTAAGTAATGCTTTGGAAAAAGAAAAGGAGTACTTGTGGCACCTTAGAGACTAACAAATTTATTAGAGCATAAGCTTTCGTGAGCTACAGCTCACTTCATCGGATGCGAAGTGAGCTGTAGCTCACGAAAGCTTATGCTCTAATAAATTTGTTAGTCTCTAAGGTGCCACAAGTACTCCTTTTCTTTTTGTGAATACAGACTAACACGGCTGCTACTCTGAAACCTGTCATAATGCTTTGGAAATAAATCAGCTTTTCCATAGTTGACTTTGGAACCAGAGAGTTTGCCTGGAAAATTGCCAATTAACTTGGAAGGCAAAGGAAAATATTTAATTTACTGTTTTTTCTCTTTCATTATCATAAATATCTTGTTGCTAATCCATGATATTCTCCATATAGCTGAATCTCCTTGAAACCTCATGCACTGGCAGTATTGGGGGTGATAGCGTAGGATTGTAGTAAACCAGATTTATTAATCATTCTTGTTGTGGATACCTTTGGGGTCAGTCCTACTTCTGTTGATTTCACTGGCTATCATTGATTTTAGTGTGGACAGGGTATGTGTTTCTGTGAGCATGTTGTCCTTTATTGACTATCTGAAGGAATATAAAGGTCTGTCTCTACCTGTTGGTTTACAGAGCACTTCCCTTAGCTCCAGGGGTAGAGGCCAGTGTACCTAATCGGGTGGGAACTCTCTTTTGGCTCTGCACATGTTTGATTATGGAGAACTTGCATATTTCTTATGGAATCCATCTTTACACTCCTTATCTAAGTGCTTTCCTCACCATCTCACATTCAAAACTGTCTTACTGGTGGCTATTGCTTCAGGCAGGAGAGTTAGTGAGACTAAAGCACTAATGGCAGACATCCTCCTATTCCCCCCCCCCCATATTGTCTTCCACAAGGATAAGGTGGTACTGAATTCCTCACCAAGGTGGTGTCCTACTTTAATTTAAACAAAACTACCAACCTCCCTGTTTTTCCCAACTCTCACTCAAACCCAAATGGAACACATAACAGATCACAATTTATCAACTAGCAGCATATATGCTCCTTCCTTCAAGCATCAGGGCACTCAGTTAGAGCGCAGGCAACCTCCTCAGCATGCCTGAGAACTGTTCCTGTATCAGGGCAGCCACTTCGAGCTTAGCCCATACCGTTTCCCAGCTTTGTGGCCTAGATTTGGTGTCTAGATCAGATGCTGAATCTGAGACCTATTCTTCAATCCGTATTTAGTTAGGTATAGCTAGGTAGGATTTCTCAGACCTTTGTATTAATCTGGGAATTGCTAACTCGTCAAAAGAGGGAACCACACAGCCAAAGACTTGAAGAAAGAATGTTAATTGTAGTTCAAGATATTTTGTCTGTATGGATCCCAATGTGCTCCCTCCATTGCCACTTCAGAGTTCAGATATGCTGGGATTCTGAATTAGACCTGTTCTGCACTTAAAAATTAGATCTTCCTAGCTTTTTTGCTTAGGGCTGTGAAAAATTTCACACCATGTGCAATATAGTTAGGTTGATCTAAACCCCAGTGTAGATGTAGCTAGGGAGACAGAAAAATTTAGTTGACCTAGCTACCACCTCTTGGAGAGGTGAATTAACTTCATTGATAGAAAAACCCCTTCTCTCGATGTAGGAAGTGTCTACAGTGGTACAGCTGCATTGCCATAGCTGTGCTGCTGTAGTGTAGTCATACCCTGAATGACGGAACTGAGGCGTTTGGGGCTGCTCTGCCCTACATACCATTGGGGTTGGAGGAGGATACAAGAATATGCAAGATGCAGAATGGGCTCCAAAAGACACTGCTGGTCAAAAGATTCCAGTCTCATGTGGTGTGAGTGCATCTTTAACTGTATCCACATGGACAAAACACCTCAAAGAACCACATTTACTGTAAAGTAAGTAATCATTCTTTTTAAGAGTTTTTTTTTAAATTGTTGTTTTCTGAAATTCTGTGTGTTCTAGTTCAATTTTCAGATACATGCCATTAAAAACATCAACAGTTAGTCCTCTGAAAATGGTATGCTTCTCATAAGGCTCAAACAACATTACATTGCTCCAAAAAGAGCTGGAGTGAGATAAGTGGAACTATTGCAGCTTATTCAATAGAACTTCATTTATTTTCACCTTGGGCACCTTGAGTATCTTTTGGCAGTGACTTTTGCTCTCCTATGCTGTGCTTTATTCCAATACCAGCCTGTAGAGAGCCAGTGATATCATCTGTTCTGTGCGTGCATGCTTATAGACAATTATAGAAGGCAGAGGTGAGTTAGTGAGTAAGTGGTGGGACTTGGGAGCAATCCTATAGGATGCATGTAAAGGGGTTGGAGTGGTCATATCTGCATCACAATTACACTCTTTCTCCCAAAGTAGTATTCCTCTTTACCCCTTGTCAAACACCCCTTGTGGCTCCCCTCCCTTGCAAAGTCCTGCTCCAGCCCAAATGAGGGATTGTCATCTGAGCCAAAGCAAGGTCCCTGTTTCCTAGTGCTGGGTCTTCATCAGACAGACAAGCTGACAGCTTTGCTTCTAACCTGCCTGCAGCTGCCATTCACCTCCTTCGTCTCTGATGAAAAGCAGGAGGCAAGGGGAGCGGAGAAGAGGGATAACAACAGTTGTAGATGGGCCTGGAGTGGGACTCCTAGTTCTGCTCCTGAGTTAGCCAGTCTGAAGCTTGTGTAGATCTTGAGGGGGCTTGTGGGGAGAGTTTGGTTTCCACTGGTATAGGGGTTACAGTGTGGGCAGTACAGGGAGATAGCTGAGAGATAGGGCAGCCATCTTGATCCCTCCCATTCCAGCTCCCCCAAAGTATTACTCTCCCTTCATAGTATTCTCAGAATAATACCTGCCCCCATAAATGGCATAGGGAAAACTGACTCCCCTCCTCTGCAGAACCCAGCTCCAATAGAGATCTCACTGGACACGATCCTCTCAGAAGAACAGCAGGTTCTTTGGCATAGTGACAGCTTTCACAGACCTCCCTTTTACCCGCTTTTCATAGCAGTGGTGGAAAGAGTGAGGCAGAGAAGGTAGCAGAACTACCCCACTACTACCTCCTGATCTGACGTGTATCATTGCTGTATCTCCCCATCTGTAAGATGATGGTAATTCTTCTATTTCTCCCCTTGTCTGTCTTGTCTAGTTAGATTGAAAACTCCTCATGGCAAGGGCTGCCTCATGGTATGTACATACAGTGCCGAGCACAGTGTGGCCCTGATACCAGTTGAAGCCGTTAGATGATTCTGTAATATGAATAAATAATGGAGAATGGGTATTTTGTTCTCTCTCTAAGTGCCTTTCTCTACTGGAGATGGTCATATACACCACACCTCTTCCAGAAAATATCACACATCTTGAATTATAAGAGGGTAAAAATGCATTCACCATGTTCCTTTTAATTATTCTAATGCAAAACATTAATGCTAACCTCTGAATAATAATTCAGGAAATAACCTTGTGTGTCAAGATTGGCGTAATAGTTTTGCATTTTTATGATTTAGAGAACTGTGATGTCTGCACAGATTTTTGTTATGTATGTATGGTGGTTTCTGGTGGCATTAGAGTCCGAGTTATTGGCTATTGTCATATATAGGGTGTTCAGATGTGCAAAATATGGTTACTTTTACAGGAAATTTCCTTGCTTTTACCTTGGTGGGTTTTGTACTTCATCAAACTTAACTGTAATCAGTTTTGGATTTTTTTGGAACAGGAGGCTATATTAGAAGACACTGTCAGTTCTGCTTTATTTGTGATGCTTTATATTGCTTTTAAATTTGAACCTTTAGCTTTTCCATCAAATCACTTGTTGCATGAGCTGACCTGCATAATCATCTGTAAATGTAGTGTGTAACTGGTATGCATAAACCTTTCAAGAATTGAATTTTGGATTATACATCCCAGGTTAGAGTATTGTGTTCAAGAGTCTTGTAAATGTTCTTCCAATATCTTCTTTTCCTGAGGTTGTAATTAAGGAAATGTTCATCTGAATTTTACCATTTGGTGCTTTAGAACTCCAAGATTCCTAAGCTACAACTTGGGGCCTATCTATTCCAAGCAAAGAATCTGTTGCAGGTACAGTGATTGCATGGCATTGTTTTGTTGCATAACTTGTGCTTCAGCCGTATAGTGTGTTTGTGGCCCCACAGTTTTCTGACAGCACTGCTTTGGTAGATGTGCATGCATAGTAGGCTTTATGTTACTATGGGGATATCTACACTAGAAAGGTAAATTGACCTAAATGAGGTCGACTTACAGCCACTGCAGTAATTACTGCGGAGGTGCATTTCCACACTACCCTCCTTGGGTTGGTGGTGTGTGTCCTCACTAGGACGGGGAGGGTGGGAAGACACCCATGGTTTCTCGCCTCCCTGTTCACAGTTGGGGGAGGGGGGAGAGAAGTCTCCCAGGACTTCTCAGCCCCTACCCACTCCCCACCAGGCAGCCTTGTCAATTTCATGGCTCAGGGACCAGTTGTGTGCAGCTGCCTGGGCCTCTTGCCCCAGCCACGCTCTGGGAGCAGGGTCCATTCTTGCCCCAGCTTCCTGCTGGGAGTGGGGTCTAGCTCTCCAGGGAAGGGGGGGGGTAGAGGGGCAGATGGGCTCTAGCTGCCTGGTTTTCTTGTCAGTTTCATGGCTCCTGCAATGAAATTCACAAGACAGCCAACAGCCCCTGTAAGTAAGGCAGTGTCTACACATACACTGTGTCGCCTTAACTGCAACAACATAAGTCCCGAGCCTCTCGTGGAGGTGAAGTTATGATGTCGGTGTAGTAGAGCACTTACTTTGGCGGGAGGAAGGCTGTAATGTAGACATAATTAAGTCAATGTAAGCTGCCTTATGGTGACCTAACTATGTAGTGTAGACCAGCTCTATGAGTATATCCTTGAATTCAAGAAACATTTATCGCATAGGTTTCAGAGTAGCAGCCGTGTTAGTCTGTATTCGCAAAAAGAAAAGGAGTACCCGTGGCACCTTAGAGACTAACAAATTTATTAGAGCATAAGCTTTCGTGAGCTACAGCTCACTTCATCGGATGCATTTGGTGGAAAAAGCAGAGGAGAGATTTATATATACACACACACGCACACAGAGAACATGAAACAATGGTTTTATCATACACACTGTAAGGAGAGTGATCACTTAAGATAAACCATCACCAGCAGCAGGGGGGGGGAAACCTTTCAAGGTGACAAGCAAGGTAGGCTAATTCCAGCAGTTAACAAGAATATCAGAGGAACAGTGGGGGGTGGGGTGGGAGGGAGAAATACCATGGGGAAATAGTTTTACTTTGTGTAATGACTCATCCATTCCCAGTCTCTATTCAAGCCTAAGTTAATTGTATCCAGTTTGCAAATTAATTCCAATTCAGCAGTCTCTCGTTGGAGTCTGTTTTTGAAGCTTTTTTGTTGAAGTATAGCCACTCTTAGGTCTGTGATCGAGTGACCAGAGAGATTGAAGTGTTCTCCAACTGGTTTTTGAATGTTATAATTCTTGATGTCTGATTTGTGTCCATTCATTCTTTTACGTAGAGACTGTCCAGTTTGGCCAATGTAAATGGCAGAGGGGCATTGCTGGCACATGATGGCATATCACATTGGTAGATGCGCAGGTGAACGAGCCTCTGATAGTGTGGCTGATGTGATTAGGCCCTATGATGGTATCCCCTGAATAGATATGTGGACAGAGTTGGCAATGGGCTTTGTTGCAAGGACAGTCTCTACGTAAAAGAATGGACACAAATCAGACGTCAAGAATTATAACATTCAAAACCAGTTGGAGAACACTTCAATCTCTCTGGTCACTCGATCACAGACCTAAGAGTGGCTATACTTCAACAAAAAAGCTTCAAAAACAGACTCCAACGAGAGACTGCTGAATTGGAATTAATTTGCAAACTGGATACAATTAACTTAGGCTTGAATAGAGACTGGGAATGGATGAGTCATTACACAAAGTAAAACTATTTCCCCATGGTATTTCTCCCTCCCACCCCACCCCCCACTGTTCCTCTGATATTCTTGTTAACTGCTGGAATTAGCCTACCTTGCTTGTCACCATGAAAGGTTTTCCCCTTTTCCCCCCCCCTGCTGCTGGTGATGGTTTATCTTAAGTGATCACTCTCCTTACAGTGTGTATGATAAACCCATTGTTTCATGTTCTCTGTGTGTGTGTGTGTGTGTATATATATATAAATCTCTCCTCTGCTTTTTCCACCAAATGCATCCGATGAACTGAGCTGTAGCTCACGAAAGCTTATGCTCTAATAAATTTGTTAGTCTCTAAGGTGCCACGGGTACTCCTTTTCATTTATCGCATAGTATCTAGTCCTATTACTGGAAACAAAGATTTTAGATAGCTTGCAAATTTAAGGAAATTAATTTTGAAATGCAGTAGGACGAACAGCACTTAAACTTCTTTCACGTTTGTATGTCTCTCTCTTAATGTTGGGAGAAGCCATTAATAATTGGCACCAGTTTACCCAGATCTGAGCTTATGGACTTGTTCTCTGCTGTTCAAATGGCTGCCTGCAAATGGACCCCCGGTTGAGAACCACTGCCCGACAGGGAACTAACTTTTAATAAAATTTCAGCCTGAACGGGATGATAGCTTAAATATTCTAGTGAGTGTTATGCAGAATATTGGTGATGGGTTTCTTCTTACCCTGCAATTTGAACACTATCACACCCCCCAGTGGCTCTTCTGGTTTTCAATATATTTTAATTCTGAGTTTTCACATAGTCCTCATTTAAATTTCACTTTAATTGTTGCTTTAACTCTTTCAGGATGAGAAGAAAGCCGTTATGTAACCAATTTTTTTTCTATTTACATTACTTCTAAAACATTTCAGAAGTCTAAAGTATTTGTCAATGACATTTAACTTTTTATCTGTTGGAATTATTGCAAATCAGCAAAGCCTACATAGTATCACTTAATGGGCAGTACTTTTTAAGTAACTAAGAACCCAAGCTTCTTGCATCCCTGATCTGCCCACTATTTTTGGGTTGGAGACAGAAAACTAAATTCTCCAAGTATATTACCCATGAGAGCTTTTAATTTTGATCCACTTTACTATTTGCTCAAAGCCAAATCTCTGTTTAATAAAAGTAACAAGTTCAAATGGTGATCTTATAGGGGGGTACCAGCTCCACTTAGTTAAGGTTTTGAAGCCCTTTCTGTTACAAGGGTGACTCTAAGTGCTTTACAATCTGCATGCTTACTTGGAATTGCTTTGGAATTTGATGTGCCTCATAGGGATATGGGGTAGGGTTAGTGATCCAAATTTGGGGTCATTTGAGCCGGGATCATCCAAGAGTCAGCCAGTTGAGAAAACAGCATTTCTTATGGTCAATCCTATTCTACCAGCATGTGTTGGTGTACACTTCAGGGTGAAACTATGGCTCTAATCCACCCCAAAGGGTCTCAACTGCTTGATATCCTAGCTGGTGCTTGGCACCCACTACCCCTTTTGGGAAGCAATAGTGTGAACATTACTGAGTGGAGATTTAAACTCTACGGATATGCTCAATCCTAACATTCATGCACCAAAGAAATTATACTGGGCATGTGCAGATAGAGAATGTAAGAGGGTTTCTAGACAGCCAATTTTCAGAGGATCTGGGTGACTCAGGGAGATGTACTGTGTGTTGAAGTTGAACAACACCCAGGCACTGTAAGGTGGACCCCACTATTGGTAGAAACCTAAAAATGAAATGCAATCATGTTGCTGCCAACTGCCTCTGTCAGAGAGTTGGGTTTTTTTTAAACTGAGGGCAAGTGTAGTCTGAATACAGCAGAAAATTCAAAAGGTGTTCAAACTATTTTTGAAAAGAACAAAATTTACATGTGCAAATGCTTACTGGGGGGGAGGGGAATAAATGGGGATGGGTGATATGGGAGGAGAGGCGTTGTGTGACATGGAGATGGGTTGAACAGAAACTGGGGGAATAGGGTTGGGGGCACTTGTCAACCTCATTTTCTTTTCTGTGTGAGTGCCAAGATCTCAGGAGGGCTCAATCTGAACTCCGCTCCCTCCCTGCCTGCCTCATGTGAACTGGAATCTGGGTATCCCTGCTGCTCTGGAATTGTTAGTCACTTTTCCTGCCCCCATGTGTGTGCCAGGATATATGGGAGGGACCCTTCCAAGTCATGTCCTTTCTCTGTGCCTCAGTTTTCCTAAATGCACAATTTGGATAATGATGTTTCTCTGATTGGTAAAGCGCTTTGAGACCTGCTGATGAAAAGTGCTTTGTAAGAGCTAAGTATTACTATATATTAGCTAACCACTGTAATATCTCAACTGCAAACCTACATGATAACTACAATTGCCTAAATGACCACTAACTCCTATCTAGATGATTTCTCTTTCTGTTCAAAAAGTTAGGAAATTCACTAACACACTTCATCTCACAAAAAGAAAAGGAGTACTTGTGGCACCTTAGAGACTAACAAATTTATTAGAGCATAAGCTTTCGTGAGCTACAGCTCACTTCATCAGATGCATGCGTGAGCTGTAGCTCACGAAAGCTTATGCTCTAATAAATTTGTTAGTCTCTAAGGTGCCACAAGTACTCCTTTTCTTTTTGCGCATACAGACTAACACGGCTGCTACTCTGAAACCTGTCATTATCTCACAGTTAATCATGATTTAAATCACTAGTCAGGAAGGCTCGATTTAATCATGGATTTCTACATAAAAAGTGCATTCTTGTTAGTTGTTAAACCTTAATACATATTCTTCACAACTCAGAGATAGATGTAGGTTTCATTTTTAGAAGGTATACACAATACATTTTTAAAGTGATTTATTTTGAAAACTTTTCAGATTAGTTTTACAGCTATATCATCATCTTCAACGCAGCTTCCTCCTGAGAAGGAACACTTCTCATGATGTTTCATTCGGGCAACCAGGCCTTGCATTTCTTTGTTGCACTATTTGCACGCATGCCTGTCTTACCCACAGGTAAAGGAATTTCATTAAAATATTCCCAAACTGGGTCTCTCTTACAGCCTGTTGCCATTATAGGTTTTCCCTTCTAGTGAGAGAATGGTATGGTAGATCTCAAATCAATGGAGGCTACACTCAGAAAGACCTCAAGACTTCTGGAATATGCTACTCAAACAGTTTCACTTTTGTTTCTACTGCCTATCCGTCCTTTCTCACATTTATCTCCAGACTACTTCTCCTTGTCCAGATCTATTCTGCCCGCAACAATCTTGTTGATTGTTTGAATCTTCAAATTCATTGAACTTTTTGAAACTTTGCCCTTTTAGAGAATGGTAAGGCTTTTTGTACACAAATTTACAGAGGGACAATAGGGTTGAGATCTGTTTTCTCATCTCTATACTTATTTATTTAAAAACATTTTTGCTGTTAACAAGCATGTTATCTCTGGAGATACAAATCCTGACCTTAAAAACCTCTAAGGAAGAACACCGATTCCACCACTCCCCAAAGTAATGCTTTCCAGTGCTTCACCACCCTCCTAGTGAAAAAGCTTTTCCTAATATCCAACCTAACCCTTCCCCACTGCAACTTGAGACCATTACTCCTTGTTCTGTCATCTGCTACCAATGAGAACAACCTTGATCCATCCTCTTTGGAACCCCCTTTCAGGTAGTTGAAAGCAGCTATCAAATCCCCCGTCATTCTTCTCTTCTGCAGACTAAATAATCCCAGATCCCTCAGGCTCTCCTCATAAATCATGTGCTCAAGCCCCCTAATAATTTTTGTTGCCCTCCCCTAGACTCTTTCCAATTTTTCCCACATACTTCTTGTAGTGTGGGGCCCAAAACTGGACACAGTACTCCAGATGAGGCATCACCAATGCCGAATAGAGGGGAATGATTATGTCCCTGCTGGCAATGCTCCTACTAATACAACCCAAAATGCTGTTAGCCTTCTTGGCAACAAGGGCACACTGTTGACTCATATCCAGCTTCTTGTCCACTGTAACCCCTAGGTCCTTTTCTGCAGAACTGGCGCCTAGCCATTCGGTCCCTAGTCTGAGTAGCAGCCGTGTTAGTCTGTATTCACAAAAAGAAAAGGAGTACTTGTGGCACCTTAGAGACTAACAAATTTATTTGAGCATAAGCTTTCTATGAAGTTAGCTGTAGCTCACGAAAGCTTATGCTCAAATAAATTTGTTAGTCTCTAAAGTCCCTAGTCTGTAGCAGTGCATGGGTTCTTCCTTCCTAAGTGCAGGACTCTGCACTTCTCCTTGTTGAACCTCATCAGATTTCTTTTGGCCCAATCCTCTAATTTGTCTAGGTCCCTCTGTATCCTGTCCCTTCCCTCCAGCATATCTACCTCTCCTCCCAGTTTAGTGTCATCTGCATAATTGCTGAGGGTGCAGTCCACGCCATCCTCCAGATCATTAAAGAATATATTGAACAAAACCAGCCCCAGGACTGACCCTTGGGACACCCCGCTTGATACCAGCTGCCAACTAGACATAGAACCATTCATCATTATCCATTGAGCGCAACAATCTAGCCTGCTTTCTGATGGACAGTGGTATAAAACTGAGAGGTAGATCTGTTTGTGACACTCTGGACCCTATATTCACCATAGTAATATGATTTATGATATGATTATGATTAAGACTATGATTTTGTCATGGACATTGTTAGTAAAAGTCATGGACAGGTCATGGGCAATTAACAAAAATTCACAGATTTACTAAAAATGTCCATGACAAAAACGGAGAGGGAGGAGGGTCCAGTTCCCTGCCCTGCTATGGCTGGGAGCTGGGAGGGACCCCTGCCTGTGGTACTGGGGAGCTGCAGGGGATCCCTCACTGCACAGGAATTGAAGAGCTCTGGAGAATTCCTCCCCATGGGGGGAGCTGCAGGGGGTCCCCTGCTGCCTGCAGGGGCTGGGGAGCTCCGGGGGATTCTCCCGCTGGCAGGGGCTAAGGAGCTGCCTGGGATCCCCTGCCACCCCTGCGGACTGGGGAACTTAGGGGGATTTCCCTTGCATTAGCAACAGGTGGGGAACTGTGGGGGTAGCCTGCAGTTCCCAGCTGCTGCTGGCTGAAGTCGTGAAAATGTGCGGAAGTTACAGAATCTGTGACTTCCACGACCTCTGTGACCAAATCGTAGCCTTAATTAAGATGCATCTCGTACAAGATGCGTCATGTGAGGTGTCTATGGAAAAGTTATGGTTTGTCAAATATGAATATCTTTGTATGAATATATAATTTTTGTATCTGGAGTTGTGAATATTAACTATGTATTTGTATTTCAAATGTGCTTGCACCTGGGTAATGCACACAGTCTGACAGCGCACTGTGAATGGTCCATTCAAGTTGAATGGCCCATCACCAAAACAGTGGGCCATGGGGAAAGCTTATCTTCACCTGATTTCAGAGTAGCAGCCGTGTTAGTCTGTATTCGCAAAAAGAAAAAGGAGTACTTGTGGCACCTTGGAGACTAACAAATTTATTAGAGCATAAGCTTTCGTGAGCGACAGCTCACTTCATCGGATGCATTTGGTGGAAAAAACAGAGGGGAGATTTATATACACACACACAGAGAACATGAAACAATGGGTTTATCATACACACTGTAAGGAGAGTGATCACTTAAGATAAGCCATCACCAACAGCAGGGGGGGGAAGGAGGAAAACCTTTCATGGTGACAAGCAGGTAGGCTAATTCCAGCAGTTAACAAGAATATCAGAGGAACAGTGGGGGGTGGGGTGGGAGGGAGAAATACCATGGGGAAATAGTTTTACTTTGTGTAATGACTCATCCATTCCCAGTCTCTATTCAAGCCTAAGTTAATTGTATCCAGTTTGCAAATTAATTCCAATTCAGCAGTCTCTCGTTGGAGTCTGTTTATGAAGCTTTTTTGTTGAAGTATAGCCACTCTTAGGTCTGTGATCGAGTGACCAGAGAGATTGAAGTGTTCTCCAACTGGTTTTTGAATGTTATAATTCTTGACGTCTGATTTGTGTCCATTCATTCTTTTACGTAGAGACTGTCCAGTTTGGCCAATGTACATGGCAGAGGGGCATTGCTGGTCTCAGACTCAAGGAATATTTCCAACACACCTCTGACCAACATATTAACCCACAGAGACCTTCCTGCCAACACTACAAAAAGAAGGATTCTAGGTGGACTCCTCCTGAAGGTCGAAACAGCAGCCTGGATTTCTACATAGACTGCTTCCGCCGACGTGCACGAGCTGAAATTGTGGAAAAGCAGCATCGCTTACCCCATAACCTCAGCCATGCAGAACACAGTGCCATCCACAGCCTCAGAAACAACTCTGACATCATAATCAAAAAGGCTGACAAAGGAGGTGCTGTCGTCATCATGAATAGGTCAGAGTATGAACAAGAGGCTACTAGGCAGCTCTCCAACACCACTTTCTACAAGCCATTACCCTCTGATCCCACTGAGGGTTACCAAAAGAAACTACAGCATTTGCTCAAGAAACTCCCTGAAAAAGCACAAGAACAAATCCGCACAGACACACCCCTGGAGCCAGGACCTGGGGTATTCTATCTGCTACCCAAGATCCATAAACCTGGAAATCCTGGACGCCCCATCATCTCAGGCATTGGCACCCTGACAGCAGGATTGTCTGGCTATGTAGACTCCCTCCTCAGGCCCTTCGTTACCAGCACTCCCAGCTATCTTCGAGACACCACCGATTTCCTGAGGAAACTACAGTCCATTGGTGATCTTCCTAAAAACACCATCCTAGCCACTATGGATGTAGAAGCCCTCTACACCAACATTCCACACAAAGATGGACTACAAGCCGTCAGGAACAGTATCCCCGATACTGTCACGGCTAACCTGGTGGCAGAACTTTGTGACTTTGTCCTGACCCATAAAAACTATTTCACATTTGGTGACAATGTATACCTTCAAATCAGCGGCACTGCGATGGGTACCCGCATGGCCCCACAGTATGCCAACATTTTTATGGCTGACTTAGAACAACGCTTCCTCAGCTCTCGTTCCCTAATGCCCCTACTCTACTTGCGCTACATTGATGACATCTTCATCATCTGGACCCATGGAAAAGAAGCTCTTGAGGAATTCCACCATGATTTCAACAATTTCCATCCCACCATCAACCTCAGCCTGGACCAGTCCACACAAGAGATCCACTTCCTGGACACTACGGTGCTAATAAGCGATGGTCACATAAACACCACCCTATATCGGAAACCTACTGACCGCTATTCCTACCTACATGCCTCTAGCTTTCATCCAGATCATACCACTCGATCCATTGTCTACAGCCAAGCGCTACGATATAACCGCATTTGCTCCAACCCCTCAGACAGAGACAAACACCTACAAGATCTCTATCATGCATTCCTACAACTACAGTACCCACCTGCTGAAGTGAAGAAACAGATTGACAGAGCCAGAAGAGTACCCAGAAGTCACCTACTACAGGACAGGCCCAACAAAGAAAACAACAGAACGCCACTAGCCATCACCTTCAGCCCCCAACTAAAACCCCTCCAACGCATCATCAAGGATCTACAACCTATCCTGAAGGACGAGCCATCGCTCTCTCAGATCTTGGGAGACAGACCAGTCCTTGCTTACAGACAGCCCCCCAATCTGAAGCAAATACTCACCAGCAACCACACACCACACAACAGAACCACTAACCCAGGAACCTATCCTTGCAACAAAGCCCGTTGCCAACTCTGTCCACATATCTATTCAGGGGATACCATCATAGGGCCTAATCACATCAGCCACACTATCAGAGGCTCGTTCACCTGCGCATCTACCAATGTGATATATGCCATCATGTGCCAGCAATGCCCCTCTGCCATGTACATTGGCCAAACTGGACAGTCTCTACGTAAAAGAATGAATGGACACAAATCAGACGTCAAGAATTATAACATTCAAAAACCAGTTGGAGAACACTTCAATCTCTCTGGTCACTCGATCACAGACCTAAGAGTGGCTATACTTCAACAAAAAAGCTTCAAAAACAGACTCCAACGAGAGACTGCTGAATTGGAATTAATTTGCAAACTGGATACAATTAACTTAGGCTTGAATAGAGACTGGGAATGGATGAGTCATTACACAAAGTAAAACTATTTCCCCATGGTATTTCTCCCTCCCACCCCACCCCCCACTGTTCCTCTGATATTCTTGTTAACTGCTGGAATTAGCCTACCTGCTTGTCACCATGAAAGGTTTTCCTCCTTCCCCCCCCTGCTGTTGGTGATGGCTTATCTTAAGTGATCACTCTCCTTACAGTGTGTATGATAAACCCATTGTTTCATGTTCTCTGTGTGTGTGTATATAAATCTCCCCTCTGTTTTTTCCACCAAATGCATCCGATGAAGTGAGCTGTAGCTCACGAAAGCTTATGCTCTAATAAATTTGTTAGTCTCCAAGGTGCCACAAGTACTCCTTTTTCTTTTTGCGAATACAGACTAACACGGCTGCTACTCTGAAATCTGTTCTGGGGATGTTTCAGTCAACCTATGGATAATGGCTGCCATGACTCATCGAAGTATGCAAGGGTATGTGATTAGATCACATGATACTGAACTCCATTTTGGTACCTGTATTTTTCCACAAACTTGGCTGGGACAAAGAGGTTCCCGCCTTATGAAAGAAGCTAATAAAAGGAGCCAATGGCCCTCACTTTCCCCACTACTCAACACCTGGAAGTACCTCTGGAAGAATGAAGACTTGGAACTGGGGAAGTGCTGGTCTGAGGCGGGAAAGAAGGAAACCCTACCTGTGTATGAAACATCTACAAACTGCTTGTACGATCTAACAGGGTGAGACACTTATACACTACATAGGATTTGAATCAGACTTAAATTGCACTTTTGTTTATTTCTTAGGTAACTATCTTTGCTTTGTTTGCTATTATTTATAGTCACTTAATCTACCTTTCTGTAGTTAATAAATCTGTTTCATATTTTTACCTAAAATACTGTGGTGTTTCAAGTGCAAAGGGAAATTTGCTCAGAAACGGGGAGGGCTGGCACATTGCCTTCTCTACAATGAGGGAGGGGAGGACTGGGTAATAAATTCATACTGGCTAGGCTTTTGACCAGGGCAGGATGATACATATCTGGGGTTCTAGGCTGAGGAGCTGTGGGTGTTTTGTCTGGAGCCTCTCTGTTGTTGGTTCATGCAGTGGCTGTCCAGAGCATTCATGAACACAGCTGGATGTGGCCCTTGTCTGTGGATGTTTGTGTGAGGGCAAGCTTGGAGGGCTTTGCCACTTGTCACAATGCCACAGTGTGAGAGGAAACCTAGATTGGTAAAACAGAGGGCTCAGCAGTACCCCGGTTCCAAGTTGCACTCGGGGGGAACCCATCACGCTGGGTGTGAAGTTATTTTAGAAAACTCATTGCTTTTGCCATGATAGCATATCTTGAACTTTGCTGCAAACAGAAAAGCAGTACTTGTGGCACCTTAGAGACTAACAAATTTTAAGGTGCAACAAGTACTGCTTTTCTTTTTGCGAATACAGACTAACACGGCTGCTACTCTGAAACCTGCCATTGCTGCAAACAGTGGCCCTGCATAATTTTATTTTTCTTTCCTGTGTGGAATGGTGGCCTCCTTCACTGGAAGCAATGGTAACATTTTTACTTGTATGATGAGCTCCACTCTGGAGAATGTTAAGAATGTATCCTTCATATTCTGTGTCTTATTGTGCCATGTAGTGAGAATTTCATCTCTTTCCTGTTTTCAGTGGAAGACACTTGTATTGAAAAAGTCTTTCATTTAGTGTCTGTCAAATGGTTTGTCTTGGTGTTGAAGGGTTTCTTGTATTTGGGAATAATGTTCTTGGCAATCATTTTCCATGGAAGACAATAAATTGAGCTTCAAATTTGTGTTGATAACCAGGGATTGATGGGTTTGCTAAACGTATTGTTGTTGGGTTTTTTTGGGCATGTCAGATTTTCCTCCTGTTTTATTTGCTATTTATACAGTTGTATTAGCAGTTTGGGATCTTTGCCTTCCATCCAGTTCATCTGGGCCCTGTGATCCTCTACGTGGACTTCTACGTTAACCTTGGTCAGTAGTAGGATTAACTTCTTACATAGGCTTTGCTGTACCAGTTTCATTCTAGTCTGGCATTCTGCCTTCAGAACTGTTCAATATCTGATCCTTCAGAGGAAGGTGAAATAGGTCCTTGATACATCTAACAAGTTTTCCTACCGCTGGGCACAGGTGAATATTATTTTTGACCCTGTATGATGTTTGGTTATGCCTGGAAGCATGAAATTTGATTGTATTTCTTAGTCTGCTTAGATAAAAGTAGTTAGTGGTCATGAAATAATCCCATTAATTTGGAGTCAAGAGCAGACGTTTCTTTCTGGTTCTCATCTGAGATTTTCTGGATCTCTTCCAGTATAGTGTAAACATTGGCCTTCTGCAAAGGAGAGCCCACGGAGGATCAAGACTCGCTCCTGGGCATATGGTATTCACTGAGCCTAACTGATGGAGCCTGCACTCAGATAAAGGCTAGTTGTGCAGTTTTTTTATTAGCCATGTTTTTGGTTCCACAAATACTCTTGTAAACAGTTTGCGGTTGAGGTGTCTAAGAATATGCCTCTAGCCTGACTGGCTCCATAATTCTGCTTAGAACTCCCACAGCACGTCAGCTTCCTTTGGGTCGGATGCACCACCCCTGCTGAGGATCTCTTAAGCACTAAACAAACATCCCATCAAAGTAGTGCAGTATCAGTTTCTCTGAAAGGGACATAGGCTTGCTATACTTATTTATATCATTCTTCAAATTTTGCTTGTCATTTTTATGCAGTATGTATTTAAAATAAAAAGGCTTGTGGGGAGTGGAATGATGGATATGGGATTGTCTGGTAGGAGGTACAAATGCTTGTGATTGAAGCAACAAGAAATGTGAAGGTCATTCTGTAACCATTGTGACATATTTAAAATGGGACACTTGTGGTCTGTCATGGGTACAGACTGACTAAGTTAAAACAAAGATTTGATCTTTATATTTCAATGGAAGAATCAGTAGCAATTCCATAACTGCAAGGTTGCGTTCACTTTTTCTATGAAGTGGAGTTTCATTCTGTGTTAAAGTTTTTTATATTATCATAATTAGAGCACTCATTGCTAGAATGCAAATGAAAAGCTTAAATATTAAGAAGAGTTAGGATTTCATTGCCAGACATGATTTTGGCTTGTTGTATGCCCCCAAAAGAGAAATAATTACTGTGAAAAAGATTAATGAACATTAATAAAGTGTGGGGACTTGAAGTTACTTAATTTTTTGAGTTTTATTTTAAAAATGTTCAGTTCCTTCTCTTTATATATTCCCAAACAAAAAAACTGTTTAGATGGAGTTAAGTTGAGGTTACGTATGTTTTACCATTACAATATTCATCATAGCAATCTTATAATCATGTCCCAAAACAAGCAGCATAAGGCACAGAAATTCAAAGTTAGGGTTAAACCTAAAAGAAATCCAAATATATGAAGGTCTGAAGATGGGCAGTTAAGGCGCACCCAAATAACCTTAACTCTGTTCTTTAGTGATGCCGCAGGAGAAAACCTTTAAAAATCAGTTTAATTTACTCTGGGGCTACAAATACTAAAATGCCTTAAGCATAATCATGTTGTTGTTGCAAAGTGTCACTGTGGGGCAGAATTGAAGTTGTCTTGTTTAACCTAAGGTTAAACTTTAAAAAATACATCCAAACTGACTTCAGGGGTTGGTAAATACTTGTTTCTGGGATAATTACGACATTCTTGGAGGGTTTTTTTAACCTTTAAACTATTCATATATACTCTCAACATTAACACCGGTTAGCAGCTTTTTTGTCTAGAAGTTTCCCTGGTTATTAAAAAATTATTTAAAATGTGATACAAACAGAAGTCCCAGAGATTGCTACCATGTGATATCTCCAATGAGTTGAAGATATTAAAAATACTGATTTTATTTTAAAAGTTTTTAGAGCCAGATGTACTGTTACTCTGTGTCTGCTTTGCATGACTGGAACAGTGCAAAGTAGCTGCACCAAACTGGTGAATCTAGTTCTTTAAATCAACTGTAAATTTTCTGGGATATGGAAATAACTTTTTTTACACTTTTTTTTTTTAAATGAGGAAGGGAACCATGTAAACTTCCAGAGTATGAAACTCTGGAATTTCTATCTTAGTTGTCAAGTATCAGAAGGGTAGCTGTGTTAGTCTGGATCTGTAAAAGTGACAGAGTCCTGTGGCACCTTATAGACTAACGGACATATTGGAGCATAAGCTTTCGTGGGCGAATACCCACTTCGACGGATACATGTTGTTAGTGTGTGTGTGTGTGTGTGTGTGTGTGTGTGTGTGAGAAAATTGCATTCAATTTTTAATTATTTATTTATCTGAAAGCTCAGAGGCAGACTGGGTAAAAGGGCTGGTGAGAATGGGAGGCAGCTGGCATGACTAGGAATTACCAGAGTTCGGGGCAGGTGGGGAGAGAATTCCTGGGGAGCAGGGGGATTCAACAGTGATGTATTTGTATGGGAGGAGGGCAAGTGATGTGTCTAGCACCTGGAGTAAAAGAGGGTTATGTGCAGCAAATTGAACAGTAACAGACTACAGATACTAGTGATGATTGAATCTGGTGATATTCTGAAGAAAGAGCTGTCAACCATGCTTGTAGCTGTTTTTATTGCTGCACGCTGACTTAGACATTTGAGGTTTTAAAGTGATAATTCTGGAATCTTTTTATATAAATTCACCAGCGCCTGTAGGTTTCTGTGTCTTTTTAACTAACTGTTCAAACAGCAGTGAAGATCGTTAGATTAATAACTAATCCAGGTTTCTACCTTTCTTCTCTGAGAAGCTGTCAGTTTCTTGTCACCTACCAAAATGTGTCACTTCAGGGTTGTTTAAACATTCAGAATCTTTCTGTCCTGAGAACTATCCTGTGGTGTTTAGTTTCTTGTTTCAGATAGTCATAGGTTAAGCTGCTGTTATGCAATATCTGCAGCCTCATCTTTCAATTGCTTATTGGCTTAGCATTATTCATAAACTGCTGTTAACTTGTTTAGTGAAAGACAAGTATATGTTGTACGCTTAAGTCATTTACCGGACTGCAGCTCAGATGTATATTTTCTGAGAAGCATTAAAAATAACCAAGTCATCACTTGGGTAAAGGGACTAGATGTATTAAAATCTTGTGCTACTTTAATGTTGGCATTATTTTGAAGACATGCTTTCTCCAACTCGGCCCAACAGTAGCAATATCTGGTTTTCCCAGACACAATTATGTGGAGGTAGGTTCATTCACAATGTTCTGATAGCTTTTTTCTGGGTCTTTCAGGATATCCCACAGCCTTCCTAGATAGGACTTCAGGGAAACAGTTACAGGGTGTTTGTTTGTTTGACAAGACTTGAGATGTTACCAAACACAGGATGCCCTTTGGTGGTCAGCCTATGGTCCCTCTTTTTCTCTTCTTAAATAATTTTGGCTCAGGAGAGGTCCATTTTAACAGTCTGGCCTGTTTGACAAAGCTGATGTAGGCTAATAAGGTCAAGGTCAGAATGTGACCCACATTTCTGGTGAAGACTTGAAGTGATACAGTCAGAACACAAGTTGTTTCTTTGTTACTTTCTCACCATTCCATGAGAGAACAAGGTGTTTCTCTTGAATTCTTGCAGTTGTTTGCTGCTGCTTTGGTCCTGAAAAATCCCATAATATTCACATGCAAAAACATCTTGTCTGTATCAGTTTGAAAACAAGTTCTTGGTATAAGTCTTGTAGGCTTTTCCACTTCAAAGTATGGTCAAGTATCTTTCTTTTGCAAGTTGTTTTCTGAAGGCCTCTCCGAGTTTGGCCTCAGGATAGCTTTATGCGATTTGTCTTCAGAGTTGTAATTTCTCTAGTCATCCCCCTTCAGGGCCAAGGGTCAGTTTGGGCGGGAGGGGGGGAAGTAGTGGTATGTGTGATATTACACTCTATATGATTTTATGAAAGTATGCTGAGTGTGAATATAATGTAACTAAAATATGCTTCATGCAAAAGGTCTCTTGTAAAAGTATATCATTACAAAAGGTATCATTACAAAGTTTTATCTACTGAATGTGGTCATTCTATTTCTATAAATGTATCACTCTTGTATCTGAAACCAGAAATATGAAATATAACTCTGAGGGCCTATTGTAATTATGCAAAGTGTGGGCCATTAATGGTGGTTTGGAATCTTGATGGCTCCTGTTGACCAGGACAATTGACTGTGGTTGGCTCTGTTTGCAGGCAGGCCTTCCTGTGAATCAGGCTGGGAGGAATGGAGGTCTTGGGGTCTTACACCGACATGTGATCATGTCACCTGAACTGGAATCCATCTTTAATCTGGTGTTTTTCCATTGAGAAGGAGGGGTGAAACCCAGAGGGACAAAGGATTCCCGCCTTATGCAAAAGATATGTAAGTGGGTTGAACAGAACAAGAGGGAGGCCACCATGAGAAATCCCCTAAGTACTACCTGAGCTGGAACAAGGGCTGTACCAGGGGAAAGGATTGTGCCCAGACTAGGAAGGCGTCCAGTCTGTGAAAGAAACTTATTGAAACATCTCTGAGGCTGAGATTTTATATGTATTCAGTTTTATTACTGTACTAGACTTAGACTTGCGTGTTTTTATTTTATTTTGCTTGGTAATTCACTTTGTTCTGTCTGTTACTACTTGGAACCACTTAAATCCTACTTTCTGTATTTAATAAAATCACTTTTTACTTATTAATTAACCCAGAGTATGTATTAATACCTGGGGGGCAAACAGCTGTGCATATCTCTCTATCAGTGTTATAGGTTTCAGAGTAGCAGCCGTGTTAGTCTGTATTCTCAAAAAGAAAAGGAGTACTTGTGGCACCTTAGAGACTAACAAATTTATTAGAGCATAAGCTTTCGTGAGCTACAGCTCACTTCATCCGATGAAAGCTCACGAAAGCTTATGCTCTAATAAATTTGTTAGTCTCTAAGGTGCCACAAGTACTCCTTTTCTTTATCAGTGTTATAGAGGGCGAGCAATTTGAGTTTACCCTGTATAAGCTTTATACAGGTAAAACGGATTTATTTAGAGTTTGGACCCCGTTGGGAGCTGGGCATCCGAGTGTTAAAGACAGGAATATTTATGTAAGCTGCTTTCAATCAAGCCTATAGCTGTTAGGGGATGTGGTTCAGACCTGGGTCTGGATTTGCAATAGGCTGGCAGGCCTGGCTCAAACCAGGCAGGGCACTGAAGTCCTAAGCTGGCAGGGCAGGAAAGCAGGAGCAGAAGTAGTCTTGGCACAACAGTTGGCAGCCTCCAAGGGGGTTTCCGTGATGCAGCCCTTCACAGTATGCTTTCAAACTACCCGCAGGTAAGTGCCGCTCACGTGATTCAGCACTCTCTGCAGATTTTCCAGTTGTTAGATATAATTGTGCATGTTATCTGGGTTCCTTGAGCTTTGCTTCCTGTCATTGGAGTTCAGCTCCTTGTGCTTGATTTTTTTTTCCCCCCCCTTGGTGGAGCTTGTTTGTCCTGCGGCTCTCCTTTTGAGGGGACCTCATATGCCCTGCAGGATTCTGCTAGGCTGCTTGATTGTGGAAGTGGGGAATGGAGGCATTACTCTCCAAAGCCAACCTGTGGTGCCAAAAGGTGCTCTGACATTAGTTAGTACCTTATAACATTTTCATTAAAAAAAAAACAGTATAAAGATTAACATGGCACATATTAAATGGATTACAAATTGGCTAATGGACAGGTCTCAATGTAATTGTAAATGGGGAATTGTCATAGAGGAAGTACACATCCAGTGGGGGTGCTGCAGGGATTGGTTCTTGACCCTATGCTATTGGACCTTTTTTAATCAATGATCTGGAAGAAAACATAAAATCCTCATTGATACAGTTTGCAGACCCAAAAATTGGGGGAGTGGTAAATAATGAAGAAAAGTCACTGATACAGAGTAACCTGGATCACTTGGTAAACTGGGTGAAGGCAAACTGTATGCATTTTAATACAGTTAAATGTAAATGTATGCATTTGGGAACAAATAATGTAGGCCACCCTTACAAGATTAGGGACTCTATCCTGGGAAGCTGTGACTCTGAAAAAAATTTGGGGATTGTGGTTGATAATCAGGTGAACAAGACCTCCCATGTGACACAGTGGCCAAAAGAAGTAATGCAATCCTGGGATGCATAAACAGGGGGATCTTCGGGATTGGTTTCACCTGGTACTGCTCGTGAACTGCCCACAAGCAGAGAACAATCTAAAACAGTCACCACTGTGGCCAAAGCCCTATCTCAACATATCAGCATCTCAGGCTGAATTTTTGTAAACAACTTCACCAAAAAATGGTTCTGCCATTTTCTCAAAATAAGTTACGTTGTTTTGCCCATGTTAATTCTTATGGCCTTTTCATTGAGAAACTCTAATGTCTCCATCCTTTGGAACAGAGTGGCACCGTAGGATCAGAGGTGCCATTTGTTGTCAGCTTAAAAATTTACCCAAATTTGGCTAAGTTATTCCCTCTGAAAATAGCTGTTTGCATATGCTCAGTAGAAGTTTGTTAAAGGCTGACAGCTTAATTCTCCAAAGATTCCATCTGTATTGAGTGAGTCCAGCCCAGAGCTGCAAGGGCTAAGCAGGGTTTTCTCTGCATTTGCTCCTGGGGGCTGCTGTGGTATTTGGCTCTGAAACTGAGAGGAGAGACTCTCTCCTGTGCTGTCAGTGGTCACCCCTGCTGGTGCCCAAGTAGCTGGAGAAGGAGGAAGTAGTTTGATGTGAATCAGAGGACAGGAATTGAGGAATCAGGGACAGGACTAGAGGGAGACAAAGGTAGAAAGGGGGAGGCAGGTTGGGATGGGGCAGAAGAGCCTGTAATTTCTAGAGCACAATTTTTCCAAGTTCTTGGATAGCCCCTCAGAATTCCCGAGTCTCCACTTTCCTATGCTGTTTAGCAAATAGCTGTGAAACCCCTGGTACTTCAAAAACACCCTACATTAAAAGAATATTAAGTTAGCAAAGTCCAGAACTGCAAAGTTAGGAAGTATATAGTGAATGAAACATGGGACATCAGGCTCAGAAAAGATGGTCTCATGGTTAAGGCAACTGAATGTCACCTTGGATGATTGGATTCTATACCTGCCTCTATCACAAGGTTCATATGTGATGTTGGACAAGTCACTTAAACCATACTTTTCACAGGTAGCTACTAATTGTGTGTTCCTCATCTTGATGCCCAACTTGAGAAGCCTGGAACCTGATTTGCAGAAGTACTGAGTTCTAACAACTGAAGTGAAGGAAAACTCTTCTTTGAATCTATTAAGTGCTATAAAAATGCTAAGTACTCTGAAAAGTCAGGCCTAAGGCATTTCAAATTGGATACCAAAAAATATTTAACACTTTTGACAATTTTGGCACCTCCTTTCCCAATCTGTAACAGAGGTGTGTTGAATGCCACAGAAGAGCCTATGAAGCGACTAATTATGTATTCACTGTGGGATTTGGACAGTGTGCAAGTAAATAGGACCTGTGGCCACACATTGATTGTATTCCTATTCAGTAACTTTAACTACCCTTTTGGTGAACACCATCCATTCTGTGCATTGAACAGGGCAGGGGTCTTGTGAAAAATACAGCATGTGATCATGTAATTTGTGTCATAATGCGAATATACAATGAGACCAAATTAATTTACATAGGCAACCATTTTCTAAGTTGGTTTGCAACCCGGTTGTTATTTTAACTTGGTGTTTTTATATGCAGTATGCTTTTATTAACTGTGTTACAGGAAAAACAACTAATGTATCACAACAGCAGCTTTACTGTGGTCCACTTATCTGTTCAGCAGCTACTCATTACTTAGCAGGATTCTTCTGTAAAAAAACAAACAGTATCCATCACCTCCAGAGCCTTTTCCCCCCCCGCCCCCACCAAATTAGACCATTTTAATTTTATTACTTCCTTCACTGTATTGAATCTGAGATTTGACTCCTGGAAGTATTATTAGCTTGGCTCTAATACTCGTAGACATGCACGTCCTTGACATTTTGATTCTTGACTCTAAATGTGATCTGCAAAGGAAAAAAAAAGCATTCGTGTCTTTCGCATTTTTTTGTTGCCTTGTAACTTAACAAAGGCCTGAAAGCTATTATTTTTTTGCTTCTGTTTAACAATAAAAATTAGCCCTTGTCTCTGGATGAGTGGCATCTAATGGCTTTATATAATCAGATACCTAGTATGTGAAGTCTGATTGAGAAAGGAAGAGATTTTATAGAGACTTATAAAACATGTTTCTTTAACAGCTAGTTAACTCCAAGGAAACAGTTGGAAGTAAATATCTTTGTTAAAGATTCTGTGCCTCTTCCCCATTGATTAAGGGCATCCAATACTATCTGTAAAACAAGAAAGATCAGACTTGATATTCCTGATACATCTAAAGGAAAAACACAAGTGGAGAACATCTTTTTAAAAAGATACCTTTCAGTGTTGTCTGTATCCATCATAGAGAAGCTAAAATGGCATAAACTCAATGTTTTTCTTTGCACGTTGCCATTTAAAAATTTTAGAAGAGGAGGCAGAAATTTTGTATTGAAATTGCAGTAATATGAAACACCCAATATAAAATTGTAAACATATTTACCTAGAAATTCAGGTTTACTGCTACCAGAACTTTTCCTGGTCCCATTGTGCTTTTCTGCACATCGGTTGAATTGGATCTTATCCTCCCTATCTCTTCATAGACTGGCTCGGGGCTGTCATCCTTTTTCAAAATGTGAAGCATATCTTAAAAGATAATTTACCATGTATGCCTCTCCTCCCATTCATGATTGTATAACCTGTTTCTGACTACATGACATCCTCATGGCAACTACAGTAATTTCTTACATAGTACAGTAATAAGAAAATATTGGTGTATTTTTAAAAGTTGTCTTCTTGTAGATTTTAGCATCTGGAAATAAGGAAAAACAGAATACTATTATCATCTACTCCTGAGGGACTTCTGTGCCACTGCATGTGCGCAGAATTCATGTCCTTTGCAGATTTCTTTGCTTTCCCACAGAAAAATGACTTTCTGACAGGGAAGCAAAGGGAAGCTGCAAGAGCAGTCATGCACCACTCCCTAGCAGAGCAGGTACATCATTTCATGCACCTGGAGCAGCTGGTAGAGAGGTAAATCACGGCAGGGCTGTGGACACCCCAGCCAATGGCTCCTACTGTGAGCCATCAGCTCCTAGCCCGGCTGGGCTGGAGGTAGGAGAGGACAGGGCTTCCTCTTCCCCTGCAAGGAGTGTCTGGGTCTGTCGGACCTACCCCCAGAAATCTCCCCCAGCTGCAGGAAGCTCAGCATCCTCACCAGCTTCCTGCCCCCATCATTCCTCAACTGTGGGGAAGGGATCATTGTATGGGGAGCTGCTCCCCCATTCACCCAACACTCATGCATCTGGACCTTCCATACCCAGACATCCCTGCCAAGCCTCACCGTGTACATCCAGAACTCCCCTAGCCCTCCATACCCAAACCCCACCCCAGTGAACCTCAACTCCTGCACACAGACCCCCTCCCTCTGGACCCAGACCACCCCCCACTAAGCTCCCTGCACTCAAACCCCCACCCTGATGCCCCACCCTGAGCCCCCACATCGAAATCCCCACTAGCTGCACCCAGACCCCCACACCACCAAGCCCCACTCCCTCAGCACCCAGACTCCTCAGCTGAGCCCCAACCACCTTCACCTGCAGAGTCCCATTGCTGCTACACCTTGAAAACTCCCATCCCCCAATGAGCCTCTGTACATTTAGATCCCCCACTGAGCTGCCTGCATCCAGATTTAAATAGCTGAAATCATGAAATTTACGATTTTTAAAATCCTATGACTATGAAATTGTCCAAAATGGACCATGAATTTGGTAGGGCCCTACATATAGCTCCATCTGTGAATCTTTTTCATAGCTCTGTGCAGGTGCTCACTTAATGTCATTAGTAAAATGTCATTGTTTGCACATAAGTCTATAGTAACTTAAATTGGTAACAAAGTGTTGGGTTTATTTTGTTTTGTTTTGTTTTTTTTGTCCATACAGTCTTTCATTTAGTATAAAAAACAGTTCTAAAAAAGCTCTTTTTTTGAGAGGGGGAAATAGGTTATTGGGAAGAGGACTGGAGTCGGTAGGGAATATGAGGGAGAATGTGGATGCATTTAATTCAGCTGAGAAGCTACTCTATGGGGCTGTCTTCTCCTTCATGCGTATAACTCACTTTGTCATCACTGTGCCTTCCAGAAAATGAAGGCTAAAATCCTTTTTGTGATTTGTACTGTGTTTGGCTTAAATCTCTTGGTGCTAATGTTAATTCTATTCTTGGTCTCAAGTAGATATTCTATTCTTAGTCTCATTTTAGATATTCTTTCTTGCAGAATTTGGCGTTCATTTAGCAGAACTGACTGTAGATCCCCAGGGAGTACTGGCCATTCGTCAGGTGAGTCTTCCCAAGCATGCTGTAGAGAAGAGATGGATTGTAATTTTTGTTGGTTTATAAACTGGCCACTCGTATTTCCTTTTTAAAAAAAGGAAAATTAAATACTGTTTCTCTATCAATCTAATCTGTAGGAGCATGTAGCAATGACAATGTTCTTGTGGTCAGCACTTAATCACATTTATAATAACCAAAACTACATAATAGCTTTTTTTCGGTAACTGATATGAGGACTGGGGAACTAATGTGGGGATTTGGGAATGGGAAACTTTCTCTTTCTGGCTTCTTCAGTAGCAGATTATTCTTGCTATTTGTGTGCGGGGAGAAGTCATAGATATTGTTTTCCAATTAGCATTACTCCATTTTCTTTTCAATTTGTTTTTGTCAAAAATCACATGACCATTATCCATGTGCGACTAACTCTCTCATAATAATGCTGTTCAAGCTTGGTACATCTGATGCTCGGACACTAAAGTGGTGATGGTGGTATAAGTACCTCTGTAGAATAGAATCTATGTACAGGGTGGCATTAGTGAGCAGGGTAGCATTGTCTTACCATCTTTCTGTGACAACTGGGTTCTAAAAATCCTGTTCAGTTTTCATCCTTTTTGAGGATTTCTGTGTTGGAGGGAATGGTATCTCATGTCACTTGCTACTGGATCAGACCTAGCATTGTTATGCTTTAGCAGATCTTCCCTGTCCTAAGAAGCTCAAGGCCCATTCTGCCAGAGTGGTAGCCAGCTTCTGCGCTGAGACGGGGGAGTCTCTGTTCCTGAACACTGCTGAGCTACCTGGTGCTCAGTTGATACTGTCTGTAGGTACTGCCTCCTCAATCAGGCATTATTGGCTAATGCTGCCTTTAGACATGAGGTTCTGAGATGAGTCTTGCCCATCCTATTCCCACCAGCCTCTAACTACACGTAGGGACGAAAGAAAGATTGTCCAAGTGCTGCTGATCAGATGCCGCATGCACAATGGTTGTGGCTGCATAACAGAAAAACAAATTTCTTGCATTGCTAAATGTTTCCCATAATGAGATAACATCAGTATACCTCCCAGGGTGGATTGGCTCAACCAGGGGCTAGCTGGGGAATGCAAGACTATGTACTCTATTTCTGTAGTTTTGGAATATTTCCTCTGGGGAGAAGTGTGTGGCAAGCCACTAAGGAGAGCGGGCAGTGCCTTAAATGCTTCGAGTTTCTCACCAGGCTGACAGCAGAGCAAGGTCTTATAGATTGTAAGCACGGATGTTACCACAACACAGAAAATGCATAGCAAAGTAGTAAAAATCTGCTTTTTAATGGTTTAAAACAGCAGGTCTCAAATTTTATTGCTTCACATACTGCTTTCTTAAATTATTGTAAAGTGAATAGATGGAACATCAAGTTTACATGCCACAGGTGGTAAACATACTGCAGTTTGAGAACCCCTGGTCTACAGGTTCATAGATAAGGCCAAAAGGGGCCAGGGTGATCATTTATTCTGACCCCTTCTGCATACCACAGGACATAGCAGTGGACTTGTTATTCCTTGACTTTAGCAAAGCCTTTGATACGGTCTCCCACAGTATTCTTGCCAGCAAGTTAAAGAAGTATGCGCTGGATGAATGGACTATAAGGTGGATAGAAAGCTGGCTAGACCATCGGGCTCAATGGGTAGTGATCAATGGCTCCATGTCTAGTTGGCAGCCAGTATCAAGCGGAGTGCCTCAAGGGTCGGTCCTGGGGCTGGTTTTGATCAATATCTTCATTAATGATCTTGGAGGATGGCATGGATTACACCCCCAGCAAGTCTTCAGATGACACTAAACTGGGAGGAGAGGAAGATACGCTGGAGGGTAGGGATAGGATACAGAGGGTCCTAGACAAATTAGAGGATTGGGCCAAAAGAAATCTGATGAGGTTCAACAAGGAGAAGTGCAGAGTCCTGCACTTAGGATGGAAGAATCCCATGCACTGCTACAGACTAGGGAGCTAGTGGCTAGGCAGCAGTTCTGCAGAAAAGGACCTAGGGTTACAGTGGACAAGAAGCTGGATGAGAGTCAACAGTGTGCCCTTGTTGCCAAGAAGACTAACAGCATTTTGGGCTGTATTAGTAGGAGCATTGCCAGCAGGGACATAATCATTCTCCTCTATTCGGCATTGGTGATGCCTCATCTGGAGTACTGTGTCCAGTTTTGGGCCCCACACTACAAGAAGTATGTGGGAAAAATTGGAAAGAGTCTAGGGGAGGGCAACAAAAATTATTAGGGGGCTTGAGCACATGATTTATGAGGAGAGCCTGAGGGATCTGGGATTATTTAGTCTGCAGAAGAGAAGAATGAGGGGGGATTTGATAGCTGTTTTCAACTACCTGAAAGGGGGTTCCAAAGAGGATGGATCAAGGTTGTTCTCATTGGTAGCAGATGTCGGAACAAGGAGTAATGGTCTCAAGTTGCAGTGGGGGAGGGTTAGGTTGGATATTAGGAAAAGCTTTTTCACTAGGAGGGTGGTGAAGCACTGGAAAGCATTACTTCGGGGAGTGGTGGAATCTGTGTTCTTCCTTAGAGGTTTTTAAGGTCAGGCTTGACAAAGCCCTGACTGGGATGATTTAGTTAAGGATTAGGTCCTGCTTTGCTCAGGGGGTTGGACCAGATGACCTCCTGAGATCCCTTCCAACCCTGATATTCTATGATTCTATCTTGAACTAATTCCGGGTTGAACTAGAGCCGATGTTTTAGAAACAGATCCAGTCTTGATTTAAAAATTGCCAACACAGTTCATCACAATCGTTGGTAAATTGTTCCAATAGATAATTAGCCTCACTGTTAAAAATTTGCACCTTTGCTAGCCATAGGATCTTGTTATATACCTTTGTCTGCTGGGCTGAAGAGCCGTCTATTATCAAATTTGTTCCCTGTATAGGTACTCAGACTGTGATCAAGTGACCCCTTAACTTTTTTTCTTTTAAGATAAATTAAGGTCCTTGAGTCATTGACTATAGGGATGTATTCCAATTCTTAATTGTGGCTCTTCACTGAACTCCCTCCAATTTATCAACACAGCATGGCAGTAGCGGTTGCACCTGTGCCAAGTACAGTAGTTTTATGATCTCCCTATTGCTACTAGGTTTCAGAGTAGCAGCCGTGTTAGTCTGTATTCGCAAAAAGAAAAGGAGTACTTGTTGCACCTTAGAGACTAACAAATTTATTTGGGCATAAGCTTTCGTGAGCTACAGCTCACTTCATCCGATGAAGTGAGTTGTAACTCACTAAAGCTTATGCTCAGATAAATTTGTTAGTCTCTAAGGTGCCACAAGTACTCCTTTCCTATTGCTACTAGGTAATCCAGTTGATACATCTAAGCATCACATTAGCCCTTTCAGCTGTAGTGTTGCAATGGGAGCTCATGTTCAGCTGATTATCCATCATGACTCCCCAGTCTTTCAGAATCATTGCTTCCCAGGTTAGAATCCCTCATCCTGTAAGTACAGCCTACATTATTTTATTAGATGTATGACCTTTCAATTGACTGTATTGAAACACATATTGTTTGCTTGGTCCCAGCTTACCAAGCAGCCCAGATCCCTCTGTATCAGTGACTTGTCCTCTCTATTATTTACCACTCCCCCAATCTTCGTCACCTGAAAATTTAATCAGTGCTTAGTTTGTTGTCTTCCAAGTCATTGATTAAAAAATAAGTAGATGAGAGCCAAGTACCAATCTCTGCACTGTTACAAAAAACACACCTGCTTAATGATGATTCCCTGTTTACAAGTATGTTTTGGGACTTGTCAGCCGGTTTTTAATCTATTTAATGTGTTCATTTTCTATTATTCTAGTTTTAGTCAAAATGTCATGCAGTACCAAGTTAAATGCCTTACAGAAGTCTAGGTATATTACATCAACACATCATGCATCTGAAGAAGTGGGTTTTTACCCACAAAAGCTTATGCCCAAATAAATCTGTTAGTCTTTATGGTGCCACTGGACTCCTCGTTGTTTATGTGGATACAGACTAACACGACTACCCCTCTGATACTGTTACCTCTATCAACCAAACTTGTAATCCTTATCTATCTGTCTAGTCAAGTTAGTTTGGCAAGATCTATTGTCCATGAAGCCATGTTGATTGGCGTTAATTATATTACCCTCCTTCAATTCTTTATTAATCAAGACCTATATCAGCTGCTTCATTGTTTTGCCCAGGATCAATGTTAAGCTGACAGGCCTGTAATTACATGAGAGGTGTCCCATTTACCTCTTTTAAATCTTGACATGGCATTAGCTTTCTCCCAGTCTTCTGGAATTTTCCCGGTATTCCAAGAGTTATTGAAAATCAACTTTCAGTCCAGAGAATTCCTCAGCAGCTCTTGTAAAACTCTTGGAAACAAGTTGTCCAGGTCTTCTGAGGTTAAAAATATCTAACTTTAATACTTGTTGTTTTGTAGCTGCTCTGTGAGGAGAGATTAATAAAATTGGGTCTTTTCAGCTTGAAAAAGAGACAACTTACGGGGGATATGATTGAGGTCTATAAAATCATGACTTTTTTGGAGAAATTAAATAAGGAAGTGTTATTTACTCCCTCTCAGAACACAAGAACAAATGGGTCACCAAATGAAATTAATAGGCAGCAGATTTAAAACAAACAAAAGGAAGTATTTCTTCACACAATGCATTGTCAGCTTGTGGAACTCTTTGCCAGAGGATATTGTGAAGGCCAAGAGTGTAACAGGATTCAAAAAAGAACTAGATGAATTAATGGAAGATAGGTTCATCAATGGCTATTAGCCAGGATGGGCAGGGGTGGTGTCCCTAGCCTCTGCTTGCTAGTTGGCAGCAGGGAGTGGATCACTTGATTACCTGTTCTGTTCATTCCCTCTGGAGCCTCTGCCATTGGCTGCTGTAGGAAGACAGGATATTGGGCTAGATGGACCTTTTGTCTGACCCAGTATGGCCATTCTTATTAACATCCTCCCGAGTTACTATCAGAATGCAAAGTGTTGCATCATTCTATATGAAATGGCTACATCATTTTTTCCCAAATTCAGAATAGAAATATTTATTGAATACTTCTGCCTTGAAGAATTGCAAATTCAGGCAGCTCATTAATAAGATGATGTATAGTGCTTAGTTTGGTGGAAGATCAACAGTGTGTTGAAGTGGCTATGGCTAATCACAAGGGATAAAATTGAAGTGCAGATTCTGAATGTCACTTTGGTAGCTAAAGTCTATAAAATATGCTACAAATCTACAGCATCCCTATTCTGTCAGCATTATACCTGGACAAAAATGTCCTATTTCCTTTTAAAGTTTAATATGGTGTGACAAAGCTCTGTCCTTGTCTCTGTGGGTCCTGCGTTTCCTGGCGGATTTCGCTAGCCTCAGAGGCTCACTGTGACCCTCTACTTAGCCCTTCTCTCTCTAGAGGCAAGGGGCACGGCCTACTGAGCCATTTTCATCATAAGCCAGCAAGGGAGGTGAGGAGAAGCTATCCTCCCTTGCACAGTCTCTGTTGTCTCACAGTCTTAATCAGGGGGGCAACGGGGAGGGGGGACAGGAAGTCTGAGCCCACCCTCTACTCCGGGCTCCAGCCTAGGGACCCTAATAATATCAGCTATGGTGACTGATCTTTTAGATACAGGACGCGTACAAATCCCTGGGCTGCTTCCCCATAGCAGCCCCCCCCTTCTTCAGGCTCCACTTCACCCTTACCTCAGGGCCTCCTTCCTTGTGCCTGATATGGTATGTACTACTTAGTTCTTCCAATAGCATGGCTTCCTCCTGACACCCACATCCTCTCTGACTAATTGGGAGGCTCTAAACTAGTTCCAGCCAGTCCTTGATTGGCTTCAGGTGTCCCAATCAACCTAGCTATTGCCATTGCTTTCTAGAAGGATCTTAATTGGCCCCAGGTGTCTTGATTAACCTGGAGCAACTGCCATTTGGTTTCCGTGGTACCAGGGATTTCTTTAGCCTGCGGCTAACATACCTGTTCCTCGCTACTTTACTATAGCTGTCTGGCCTTGCCCCGTCACAATGGACAATGCTAATTGTCACAGTTCAGGTCAGCTACACCTGTATTCTTCCTCCGTAATCCCTTGAGGGAACCCTCTTGTTGCTCCCAGCTCCTTAGCTGTCATGTCTCTTGCATGGAGACCTGCGTTTCTCTCCCTCCTGACCAGGGTTTTCCAGGCTGTACAGTTCCCTCCTTCAGTGAGTTCCTCAGCAAGTCAGACTGCCTAAGGAGTCCTGCTTTGCATGCTCTTCAGAGGCTATAAACAGTGTAATTGCCCATAGGTATAAGTTAGCACACAGTTCTTTCTAAGCAAACATGCTTTTTCTTAAGGTGAAAGCATTACAGAGAAAACATAATAAAAACAATTAAAAATATGTGCATGCTAATAAGCTTACCAGAGACCACCCCTGATTCAAATAAGGGCTCTGGCCGCTGACAGAACTTTCAAACCCCATGGTTTTCCAAGGTTACAGGTTCATAAAGTTCGTTCATGTCTGGCCCATTGTTTCACATGATCCATTGAAGCTCTGAACCTTCCCAAGGTCTCCCTAATACAATTCCACAATAATACATAAACTTTGTGTTTTTAATACCATGGACTCCAAAGTCTATTTAAACTGAATTCAGAAAGCGGTTTTTAACGATAAAACAGGAAATTGCCATATCTCAGAGTCAGGGTTTAGGGCTGGAAGAGACCATCAGATCATCTGTTCCGATCTCCTGTATATCATAGGCCATGAGCACCCTGCATTAAACTCAGCAACTGGAATTAGACCAAAGTATTACATCCCCCAGGAGATTAGACTATTATGTGCTACAGGCAGAGAATAGGAGGCCCCCGTAATGGCAGAGAAATGATTAAATAAGATATACCCAGTAAATCCTGGAAAGTGACCCACATCCACACACTGCAGGGGAAGATGACCACCACCACCCCCGACACACCACACAGGGTCACTACCAATCTGACCTGGGGGGAAATTACTTCCCAACCCAACAAATGGTGTTCAGTCAGACCCTGAGTATGTGAGCAAGAACCAGTTAGCCAAGCACCTGGGAGAGAGACTACGTGGTGCTATCTCAAAGCCTCGGCCCACCCTGCCTGGTGTCCCATTCCCAATCATAGCCATCCCTGATGGTGATAAAACTCCCAAAATACATTGGTCGGGGGATAACCCTCCTGAACTCTGCAGGTGCCTAGTTGAAACTGTGAGGCACAAGCTGTAAGAAACAAGACACAGACTGGAAGTGAGCCCAAGTGGCATGCTGCCTTCTGTCACAAGCAACCCCATCATACAAGTGCACTTATAAATTTGTCAGCTCTTCTAAAACTAAGTTGTTTGCCCCCACAACTATTATTGTGTGTGGGGAGCGGCACGGCAGTTTCTGAACCTCACCTCTCTGTTGGTTACAAATCTTCTAACTTCCAGTCTGAATTCGTTCATGGCCAGTTTATATTTGTTCTTGTGCTACATTGTTCTTTAGCTTAGTTAGCTATTCACCCTCCCTGATGTTTACCCTCACCCCAAAGTATTTATAGAGAACAGTCATATCCCCTCTCAGCCTTTGTTTTGCTAGACTAAACAAGCCAGGCCCTTCCAGTCTCCTCTTATAAGATAAAAAGAAAAGGAAGACTTGTGGCACCTTAGAGACTAACAAATTTATTTGAGCATAAGCTTTCGTGAGCTATAGCTCACTTCATCTGATGCATTCAGTGGAAAATACAGTGAGGAGATTTATATACACTGAGAACATGAAATAATGGGTGTTACCATACACACTGTAACCAGAGTGATCACTTAAGGAGAGTTATTACCAGCAGGAGAGCCGGGGGGCGGGGGGGAGGGGAGGAGGACACCTTTTGTAGTGATAATCAAGGTGGGCCATTTCCAGCAGTTGACAAGAACACCTGAGGAACAGTGGGGGGGATAAACATGGGGAAATAGTTTTACTTTGTGTAATGACCCATCCACTCCCAGTCTCTATTCAAACCTAAGTTAATTGTATCCAGTTTGCAAGTTAATTCCAATTCATCAGTCTCTCGTTGGAGTCTGTTTTTGAAGCTTTTTTGTTGAAGTATTGCCACTTTTAGCTCTGTAATCGAGATCTCTGGTCACTTGATTTTTTTTTATTATATTTGCCTTTTTCATAGCTGGATCACATTGGTGACTCAGTTATCCTGTGATTGACTCCCACACCCAGGTCTCTCTTCCTCTGTAACTTCTACCTGCTGAGCCTACAGCTTGTAGCAGAAATTCTTATTATTAGACCCAAAGTACATGACTTTGTGCTACTGAATTTCATCCCATTTCTGTCACTTCAAAGTTCAAGGTCATCCCCAATATCGTGTATAATATTTGATCCTCCTCTGTATTAAAGATGCTTCCCAATATTGTATCATGCGCAAATTTTGTTAGTTGTTTGCAGTGGTTTTTGTAGTTGTGTTGGGCCCAGGATATTAGAGAGAGAAGGTGGGTGAGGTATAATCTGTTGTTAGACCAACTTCTGCTGGTGAAAGAGACAAGTGTTTGAGCTACTTAGAGCTCTTTAGGTCTGGGGAAAATACCTGTGTAGCTCAAAAGCTTGTCTCTTTCGTCCCCAGAAGTTGATCCAATAAAAGATTATCTCACCTACCTTGTGTCTCAAATTTAATTAGCGCACGCCTACTTTTTGTGCCAAAGTCATTAATAAAAATATTGAATAAGATTGGTCCCAAGACTGATCTTTGAGGAACTCTACTAGTAACCTCCCTTCAGTCTGATACTTCACCTTTCAGCACAACCTGTTGCCTTCTGACCTTTAGCCAGGTCCTTATCCACCTTACAGTGCTTGTACTGATTCCCATTTTACCTAATTTAACTAATTTTCCATGGGGTGCTGTGTCAAATACCTTACTAAAGTCCAAGTGTATTTGATCTACTGCATTTCCCTTATCTAAAAAGCAGTTATTGTCTCGAAGAAGGAAATCAGGTTAGCCTGGCATAATCTGCCTGTGATGAAACCCATGTTGCATTACATCCCCTTTACCATTTACCTCTATTTAATTTAATTGGTTTCTTCCTTCACAATTTGTTCTAAAGCCTTGCAAATTACTGAGGTCATACTAACAGGTCTGCAGTTGCCCAGATCACATTTTATTCCCTAAATATAGATAAGACATTAGCTACTCTCCAGTCATACAGTACTATCATCAAAGAAATAGCGTAATTAAAAATCATTGCTGCCAGACTAGCAAACTCATGTGCCAGCTAAAGTTTTTCTTGTATCTCAGCAGTGATGATTTTCTTTTCTGGACACTGATTTCCATCAGGCATTCGGGCTTCATGCACGTGTTCCATATTTTCATCCTTTTTGAAAACTACGACAAAGAATTCATTTCATTTTTGGGTCATACCTAGATTAAAGATAATTTCCTTCCCAGTCAGACTGCATAGTGGCCCAGCCTCATCTTTCCTTATTCTTTTTATTTATATAACTAAAAAACCTCTTTATTTTTATTTTCTTGTTGAAAGCTAAATTAGCTTTCTGCTAGCAGTTCCCACTTGAAACATGCATTTTCTAATCTCCATGATGCAGCTTTTTTTGATCAACTCCTTTTTCCATTCCCTATAGGTTGTCTGTTTACTCCTAATAACATTTTTGTGGAGGCTAGTCATCAAGCTGAGTCAGGATCCTTTCTCTGCAAGTTGTCTCCACCCCCCTCCCCCCCGTTTGGTGTGACCCATGGTGCCTGGGGAGCCTCACTGAAAATACCAAGGGCAGGGCAGGCTGCAAAAGGGAGAGCAGATTCTCCCAGACTGGTGGTTATTGCTGAAGTTAAACTCTTCAATCAGTCACAAACTGTGTTTCTGATCCCCACACTGGTTATCCAGAAGCACGCGCGCACGCACACACACAAAGGAATCTCACAGTCCTCTTTATTGCATTCCAGTTCTCTGGCTCCCAATCAGCACCTAGGTCCAGTACAGTGAGAAGTTATTTTAAAACTCTGCTCACATATACAAAATGTTCTTCTGACCCCAAAGGGTCAGCCCCATTACAAGGTCATTATAGGTTTGGATCTTACCCAAAATACTACGCTGCCAGCCAATCCTTTAGCATCTAAAACTAAAGGTTTATTATAAAGAAAAAAGAAAGACAAGAAGAGTTGTTAAATGGTAAAACAGTCACATACAGATAAAGACTTCAAAGTCCGTATCAGTTCTTAGCAGTATTTGAGAGTTTGCTGGCTTGAAAGTTCCTCTGAAACACATCCACAGTTTGGATGAGTCATTCAGTCCTTTGTTCAGAGCTTCAGTTTGTAGAAAAGTTACTCCAGAGGTAAGAATCAGGATTGAAGACAAAATGGAGATGATGCAGCTCCCTTTATAGTCCTTTTGCCATGTGTCTGGTACTTCCTTTGAAACACAGACTCATAGTACATGGCATTGAAAGGCCTTAATAGTTCTCTCCATAGGCATGCCCCTGCATGCCTTGCTGAGTCATAAGGTATAGTCCTTGGCTCCTTTCAATGAGCTCATTGTATAGCTGATGTCCCTTGATGGGCCATCAAGCAGGTCCAGCGCTGATGCCATTCTGTCTAGCAGTGTCACCCAAAGACACAGCAGCAGTTTGGAAATACAGATATATCCTACATATCTGTAACTCATAATACAAAGGTGATGCAAACATGTAAATAAGATGATCATACTTTGCAAATCATAACATTTTCACTGACACCTTTCACAGCATATCTGGTTAGATTCCTTGCAATTTTACAATGAGATCAATGATAACATAGTGTCCCCCAGATTCCATACAGCATCACACTTGGGATGCAAATTTCAAATTAGTTTTTTTTTGTATAGTTGATTTTAAGAAAGTGCAAGCTTCGTTCACTTTTAAGTTCTTGAGCTCTTCAGTTCAGCTGACTTCTTTAACTAATTCCCTTAAACTCTCAAAGTCTGCCCTTTAGAAATAAAAAATCAGAGTTGACCTGGTTTTAATTATCCTTTCATTTAATTTAAACCAATTCAACTCGTGATCGCTCGATCCAAGGTTATTTCCTATGACCAGCTGTTCTACGATGTGCTCACTACTTACCAAAAAAAAGTCTAAAATTGCATCGCCTCTTGTTGGTTACAGTGATGCTAATTCTAATACAAATATTTTACTACTTTAGTGGTTTTCATTTTACAAATACCATTCTCATACTAGGTGGCAAGAAAACCGGAAAATTGTAGTTGGGAAAGGTATAACGGGAGGAGAAAGGAAATGGAAATAATCTTCCCTCTGCCACAAAATATTCTTGGTTGTATGACATAGTTTTGTATTAGTGCCTTTTAATCACTAAGCATTTTACAACAAAATAAAACACCAAAATCTTATTTTCTTGTGTGGCTTCCTTGGTATTGCTAATAATCATAAATAATCTAGTGGAATAATTTTGTCACTTGTAATCCTGAAATGGTAAAAAGTTATTAGATTTAGAATTAAACTTTATAGAGGTTCAGGCTGACAATGTTCTGTTTAACTTGTTTGTTTGTATTGTGGTAGCACCTGGCTCCAGTCCCACTGTAATAGGTATGAAAGTAAAAATGTGCTGTGCACTGAATAACTGAACTCTTAAATTTCAGAGTAGCAGCCGTGTTAGTCTGTATTCGCAAAAAGAAAAGGAGTACTTGTGGCACCTTGGAGACTAACATCCGATGAAGTGAGCTGTAGCTCATGAAAGCTTATGCTCAAATAAATTTGTTAGTCTCTAAGGTGCCACATAAACTCCTAAGGTACTAGCACATAAAAGGCAGCTGTATGCTAAAAACAGATTGTGGATGTATCTGCATCCTGTATCTGTTTGTACCATGGCTTTCAATTTGTGGCAATTGTTCACTTACAGGGATATGTTAAACAGCCAGGTGTATTGAAAAGTTCTAATTCTCTGGCCAAAATGTCTTGTTTTCTGTAGAGTCACCCCCTACGGATAACTTCACTTTTAAGTAAATAAACTTAATTAGTCTGTGCATGGTTAACTACTATTTTGGCCTAGGTCAGTAGTTGATGAAAAGTATATCCTTATGTCTGTTCCAGAGATCTCTGTGAAATGGATTGGTGACCTTAGTCCAGAGCATAGTGGGCAAGTATTAATATTTCCCCAAAACACCATTGCATTTAACACACTTGACAATCTAAGTGTAGGCCTAGAGACTAGTCCTCGTGATCGTTGACGTCTTCCTTTCTGATCAGGGTGGCATGCTGGCAGGGTGGCGTATAGGAGCTCTGTTTTCTGAACTGTACCAGTACTGTGGGAAGGACTTGACTGCAAAGCTGCAAATCTAGAACTTGGTCACTTAATTTTTTTAATATAAAATATGCTGTAACAGTGACCCTCTCACATCTCTACAGTATTCTGAGGGATCAGTACAATAGGTATGTGTGGTTCTGTGCCTCTTGCAGCTATCTCTGTTCTCTCAAAAAAGTTCTGGAATTCCAAATGGTTTGGATCCTAGCTTCCTGAGAATCCCTTTCAATTAAGATCAGATGGATTGCTATTGATAACATTCCACGGGTGAGAGTTCTGGTGGCTGGGTGTTATCTGTTCATAGCCCTCCACCTACGGTAAGTCCAGGGTTAGTGGGACTTGAAACTGACCCATGTTAAAGTACTCTGGGCTTGAGTGTCGGGACAAATGCATCCGATGAAGTGAGCTGTAGCTCACGAAAGCTTATGCTCTAATAAATTTTAGTCTCTAAGGTGCCACAAGTACTCCTTTTCTTTTTACATTTATATTTTAACCCTACTTTAAGACTTTTCTAATCTGTGCTTGAACCTAGGGGTCTGATGTCCACACTATGATTTGCAGACCTGAGTCATATCCCAGAGTTTCTAGCACCCTCCTCTCCTGAAATGAGGCCATTCTAGCCCCAGGACCGTGGTGCGCTTTGGGAAAACTTACTGCCTGCCCTGTACATTACAGGAAGTTTGAACAGCCTGTCAAGCAGTCATTTTGGTCTGTGCACTCCCAACTGCCGGAGCCAGCAACATGAAGTGCCTTTTCACTAACTTCTCTTGTTTGTGCTTTCAGTCCTGTGTTAGGAAACTGGCAGGGCATCAGTGAGGAACTGGTGGACATTTTGCCAGCATTTTCTGGCCCACCATAGGTACGTGATGGATTTTCTGATGGAGTTGGAGGAGGAGGAGGAGTGTCCTGCTACATGCTGCTTGTTAGGGGGCTTATTCCTTCACCCACTTACTTTCCTGGTCCTTCTCGCATGAACCGAGAGCAACAATACCCAAAGTCCAAAGGTGCAAACAATTCGATGTTTATTGGGGTGAACTTCCATCAAGTATGATTCCAGTTTCCTTCCTTAGTGTCCCCCTTCCCAGCTCTGACACCACAGAGCCTTACACCTGTGTCCCTGTTCCCATTCATGCCCTTAGCCAAACATGATTCAATTTCCCCACCCCCATTCCCTGTTCCCATTTCCCACCCACACACTTCCTGATTGACTGCAGACTATATAGGAAAACTTGAGTTCTGCTTAGCTATACCTTAAGCAATTTTCCTGAAATTTAACTAACCAATCCTAACATATTGTAACATGATTATGTAACCAATTGTATCCCACCATCTTAATTAGTTTACACCCAGCAAAATTAATTATACAGCAGACAGAAACAATCTCAGAACCAGACAGAGATTATACAGACAAACAATAGCAAAGGGGGAACTATAATGACAAAACAATACAAAAGTGAGGATTTCACATCCCAGCTATTAATAAGTGAGTTCTTGCCAGACAGGATGCTATCAAACTAAGTTTCCTTTTACATCTTCTAGGCACTTCCCTTTCTCTGGAGGTGATAGGCATTATCAGGACAGGATTGTATCCTAACAACCCAATAGCACCTTCTTTCAATGTGACTAGTTTGGAAGGTGAGGATGTGACTGTTAGTTTCCCAGCTTATGGCTGCCTCTGTTGCTTAGCCCTAAGAACAGGGCCTTAGACTGTCACAGTAAGAGAAGGCTCTTACACTGGCAGACAGTGATTTTAATTCTTTCTTTTATATCTCTATAACTAGCCAAGTGATAAGAATACACCTAAATTCTTAGAGTATAGGCCTTTACAGACAGGCCTGAATATCTATATCCTAACACTGCTCAGTGTAATTGACATAGCTGCTGATGCCCCCTATATAGGCTGCTGCTTCTGGCTCAGGACCACAAGCACAGACTGGTGGGACCTCGTCGTCATGCAGACCTGGATGACAAGCAGTGGGTCTAGAACTTTTGCATGAAAAAAGCCACACTTCTGGAGCTTTGTGAGCAGATTGCCTCCACCGTAAAAAGACACATCTTCACTAGTCCAGAAGCAGCTTGCTGTAACTGTCTGGAAACTGGCTACCCCATACTGCTACAGGTCAATTGCCAGCCAGTGTGGGGTTGGAAAGTTGTATGTGAGTAAAGTGGTGATAGAGGTAACTGAGACAATCAGGCGAGTGGTTTTCCCCAGTGTGGCAAGCATTAGATATTCTGGAGGTAATTGCTGGCTTTGAGACAATGGGGTTTCCTAACTGCCAGGCCCATTAATGGGACTCGTTTGCCTTCCTCAAGGATTACATAAATGGCCACAGAGAACAATCAGTGCAGATTTATGAACGTCAAGGTTGGCTGTATTGGATCAGCTCACAAAACTAGAGCTTTTTTCACTGCTTGGGAGTCTATGTTCATAGATAGAATTGGGACATTATTCCCACCAACGGAGATTGACATAAATGGTGTTGCAATCTCCATGGTTGTTCTGGGGGACCCCGTGTTCCTCCTTTTGCCTTGGGTTATGAAGTCATAGCCTGATTTCAGAGGCCCTGGCAAAAGACAGTTTAATTACATTCTTAGCAGGTAGCATGGTTGTTGAAAGTGCTTTTGACAAATTAAAATCACATTGGAGGTGTCTACAAGCCCATTTGATTGTCAGTGTCATCAGTGCTGTACGCATTACTGTGGCCTGCTGTGCTTTTCACAACCTTTGTGAAGCCAGAGGTGAGCCCTTTCCCCCTGACTGGACCTATGGCCGCGAGGGCATGCTGGATTGGTACCCTCAGCCAGAAAGTGCAGCTGCCACTGCTGGAGCTGGCTGCATCTGGACAGCAGAAGTCAGGAATGCTTTGTGTGCCCACAATATGGACTTGCATGGCCCAGTGGAAGAGGGGCAGTAGTACCTGTAGGAATGTGCTTATTGGAGGAAAAGTGGCTTATTTTTTGCAGGGGGTGGGCTTTTGATTGACATGCAATGTAAGTCTGAATGACATGAGGATGAATAATGAATTTGGTTTGGGGGGGAAGAATGGGTGTACAGATGGAATTTATTGAAAGGTGAATAGATGTACCTAGCTAAAGAGAAGAATACCATTTGCTTACTAATGCTTAATTGCTCCTGAACATGTTTTTAGCTTTATCTCAAATCATGACTGATAATGTGATGCAATGATAACAATAAACTTTATTGAAAATATAACACGCTTTATTTGTAAACATGTCTTAAAAAAATAAAACACTCACAGTGTTGGGCAAGCCAGTGCCATTACACCCCCCCACCCCCAAAGCATGATATAGTTAAAATATGATACAATCTCCCCTGGCCTACATAGTTCTCCATACACTACATGTCCCCTGGCCTCATGTTCTTCTTTCCCTTCTTTACACATTTGCCCCTCACTTAGCAGTGGCGGGTGGTGGTGATGATGGAGGTTCCACTGGAGAGGGGTTGAAGAAGGAAGGCTGCATGGGGTTTAGTTGCCCTACCCAGCCGCTCGTAAGTCCTGAATACATGGGCTATCCCAAAACAGAGTTGTCCAGGCTATTACTGGATGGGGAGTATGTTGCAGCTTGATCATGCTATGGCGTTGGGGAGGCAGCCGGAGATGGTACTCTTGCTGCCATTATGGACAGGAATTGCGAAAACTGTTCTCTGTTGAGCTCTGTCGTCTTCCCTTAACTGCTGTTCCTGTGCCAGGAACTGCTTTGCAAGTGCCTGCTCCCTCTCTGAAACCCTGTCCTCCACCTGGATGGCAAGACTCCTCATTTCCTCCTTCCTGTCAGCATGCCATTGTTCCAGTCTTTCATCCCTCTTCTGCTGCTCCGGGACCTGCTGGTCTGCCCTGTCAAGAACATTGACCATAACTTCATCACAGAAATGCTTCATTTTGGAATGTCTGAGAAGTTATACTGGGACAGGGATTGAGTTCCTGAAGAACAGTAGGCAGTATAGCTTGAGGGTCCTGAAAGAGGACAGAAACAGAATTATTGTCTAAATTAGTTCATTTTTTGTGGGAAAAAAACTAGAAGCACAATTTTTTGTGAAATCTCCAGGACATAAAATCTAACATTTCTAGAGTGAACTGATACATTTTGAAGGGCATGATTCAGTCCTCATACTGTCTCCTGATACAGCCTTGTTAATCCGTTATAGAAATGCAGAGACAATGGTAAGTTAAAAATTATAACATTTTTTCCTGTTTCATAAAAATTTCATATCTAATTGCCATATGGTGGAGGATGCATAGCACCCTAGCTGCAAGAGGCTTTTTCACTCATTTCAGGCCTTTCATATTTTGGAAGACATAACCATTCTTGTGGTGCCCTATTGGCAGAGAGAGATGTTATTCCAAACTGCTGAAGTATTTAAACATACAGTGACCAAATAGCACATTTGTGAGTGGAGTGGACTAGTTAGCTATGCAGAGGGGCCTGGAAAATATGCCCTTCCCTGCAGTGTGACTAACTATATGGAGTTCCTGCTTCACAAAATGTTTGCAGCTATCAGCATCCAGGATTAGGTCAGAATCCATGAAGGAATGAACATGATGCTGTTAGCTCACTCATGGCTTACCCTATTATTTCTGCACATAAACACTCTGAAATGTTCAGCTTTCCTACACCCCACACCTGGCACAGGTCTGGGAGAAAACTGACACTCCACTCATATGTTGGAGAAATGATTTTGTGACCCACAGAGTGTGTGGATTGCCTCTAACTGAAATGGACTAATTGGAAATAGAAGACTATTTCCCAAACACATACACTGAGTTCACCGTTTACAGATGGCTCCACAGACCCAGGAGGAGTAATTAAAGAATAGCAATTTTTTTATTACTGAAAGGAAAACAAAAATGAGCCTAGCAATCATCTTGTGACTTAACTGTTAAAATTATGTTTACAGCTGTTTATGAATGTTTGAAATGCCATGTTGCTGTTTTGAACTCCACGTGGTGGGGGTACGCCAAGGCACTGTGATACAATCTGACACTAGTGGCCACATGCTGGGAGCTGGGGCTTATCATTTTTGCATTGCTTCTTACAGCAGATATCCTTTCCGTTACTGTAATAAACTGTAAATTTGAGTCATACATTTACTGGACTCGGTGGTGGCTTCTGTCTTCCCCCTGGCTTTCTGTAAGCTCAGCAAGTAAGGGCCAAGCATTTGCTGTTGATCCTGATCCACAGCCTGCTCTTGGACTGGTTTCATTAAAAGAGTCTCTCTATGCTTCTCACTGAGAGCCTGCTGCTGGCTCTCATCAGATATTCAGGGACCAACAGGAACCATCCTGGCTGACCAGGTTATCATGAAGCACTGTTGGCTCTGTGCTTAGTGCAGCATCCAGAACTCCATCAGTCATCATAAAATGGGAATGTTGTTGACAAGTAGCTGAGGTGCAGTTCATATCTCTGGTCTTCCGGTACTTGCTCTTCAGCATCTTAATACACTTGCTGCACTGGTCACCTGTCTGGAAAATCTGCAGAGGTGCCAGCTTTTTAGCTATCTACTAGTATACATGGCCATTCCTGGTGCTTTTCCTGAAATATGCAATTTACTTGCCTTGCACCAGAGATTCACCAGAATTTGGCTGTGCTCCTGTAATCATGAAACTGTTCACTTTGCAAAAGACTTGATTTGGTTTGCTTTCTCTTGCAAATCCAGGAGACTCTCTGATACTGTGCTTGGAGATTGGTGATTTAGAAGAGAATGAGTTTCAGAGTAGCAGCCGTGTTAGTCTGTATTCGCAAAAAGAAAAGGAGTACTTGTGGCACCTTAGAGACTAACAAATTTATTAGAGCATAAGCTTTCGTGAGCTACAGCTCACTTCATCGGATGCATTTGGTGGAAAAAACAGAGGAGAGATTTATATACACACACACAGAGAACATGAAACAATGGGTTTATCATACACACTGTAAGGAGAGTGATCACTTAAGATAAGCCATCACCAACAGCAGGGGGGGGAAGGAGGAAAACCTTTCATGGTGACAAGCAGGTAGGCTAATTCCAGCAGTTAACAAGAATATCAGAGGAACAGTGGGGGGTGGGGTGGGAGGGAGAAATACCATGGGGAAATAGTTTTACTTTGTGTAATGACTCATCCATTCCCAGTCTCTATTCAAGCCTAAGTTAATTGTATCCAGTTTGCAAATTAATTCCAATTCAGCAGTCTCTCGTTGGAGTCTGTTTTTGAAGCTTTTTTGTTGAAGTATAGCCACTCTTAGGTCTGTGATCGAGTGACCAGAGAGATTGAAGTGTTCTCCAACTGGTTTTTGAATGTTATAATTCTTGACGTCTGATTTGTGTCCATTCATTCTTTTACGTAGAGACTGTCCAGTTTGGCCAATGTACATGGCAGAGGGGCATTGCTGGCACATGATGGCATATATCACATTGGTAGATGCGCAGGTGAACGAGCCTCTGATAGTGTGGCTGATGTGATTAGGCCCTAAGATGGTATCCCCCGAATAGATATGTGGACAGAGTTGGCAACGGGCTTTGTTGCAAGGATAGGTTCCTGGGTTAGTGGTTCTGTTGTGTGGTGTGTGGTTGCTGGTGAGTATTTGCTTCAGATTGGGGGGCTGTCTGTAAGCAAGGACTGGTCTGTCTCCCAAGATCTGAGAGAGCGATGGCTCGTCCTTCAGGATAGGTTGTAGATCCTTGATGATGCGTTGGAGGGGTTTTAGTTGGGGGCTGAAGGTGATGGCTAGTGGCGTTCTGTTGTTTTCTTTGTTGGGCCTGTCCTGTAGTAGGTGACTTCTGGGTACTCTTCTGGCTCTGTCAATCTGTTTCTTCACTTCAGCAGGTGGGTACTGTAGTTGTAGGAATGCATGATAGAGATCTTGTAGGTGTTTGTCTCTGTCTGAGGGGTTCGAGCAAATGCGGTTATATCGTAGCGCTTGGCTGTAGACAATGGATCGAGTGGTATGATCTGGATGAAAGCTAGAGGCATGTAGGTAGGAATAGCGGTCAGTAGGTTTCCGATATAGGGTGGTGTTTATGTGACCATTGCTTATTAGCACCGTAGTGTCCAGGAAGTGCAAGATCTCTATCATGCATTCCTACAACTACAGTACCCACCTGCTGAAGTGAAGAAACAGATTGACAGAGCCAGAAGAGTACCCAGAAGTCACCTACTACAGGACAGGCCCAACAAAGAAAACAACAGAACGCCACTAGCCATCACCTTCAGCCCCCAACTAAAACCCCTCCAACGCATCATCAAGGATCTACAACCTATCCTGAAGGACGAGCCATCGCTCTCTCAGATCTTGGGAGACAGACCAGTCCTTGCTTACAGACAGCCCCCCAATCTGAAGCAAATACTCACCAGCAACCACACACCACACAACAGAACCACTAACCCAGGAACCTATCCTTGCAACAAAGCCCGTTGCCAACTCTGTCCACATATCTATTCGGGGGATACCATCATAGGGCCTAATCACATCAGCCACACTATCAGAGGCTCGTTCACCTGCGCATCTACCAATGTGATATATGCCATCATGTGCCAGCAATGCCCCTCTGCCATGTACATTGGCCAAACTGGACAGTCTCTACGTAAAAGAATGAATGGACACAAATCAGACGTCAAGAATTATAACATTCAAAAACCAGTTGGAGAACACTTCAATCTCTCTGGTCACTCGATCACAGAGTGATCTAAGAGTGGCTATACTTCAACAAAAAAGCTTCAAAAACAGACTCCAACGAGAGACTGCTGAATTGGAATTAATTTGCAAACTGGATACAATTAACTTAGGCTTGAATAGAGACTGGGAATGGATGAGTCATTACACAAAGTAAAACTATTTCCCCATGGTATTTCTCCCTCCCACCCCACCCCCCACTGTTCCTCTGATATTCTTGTTAACTGCTGGAATTAGCCTACCTGCTTGTCACCATGAAAGGTTTTCCTCCTTCCCCCCCCCCCCCCCCCCCCCGCTGTTGGTGATGGCTTATCTTAAGTGATCACTCTCCTTACAGTGTGTATGATAAACCCATTGTTTCATGTTCTCTGTGTGTGTGTATATAAATCTCTCCTCTGTTTTTTCCACCAAATGCATGCGATGAAGTGAGCTGTAGCTCACGAAAGCTTATGCTCTAATAAATTTGTTAGTCTCTAAGGTGCCACAAGTACTCCTTTTCTAGAAGAGAATGAGTTAATGCTGACTGATCTGCTGCTGCTCGCCAAGCAGGAGACTGGCTTCCATTTTAATAGAATGGATTGCAGATTGTTGGGATAGAGAGAACTAATGAAGTTGTCGCATGGAATTGTGGGATACTTCTCATGGACTCCGAGGACCTGAGTCAAGCTGGGTTGTGTCTATACTGCAAAGCAACAGGGCTCGGACCTTGTGTCCTGGCTTGACCCATGCTCTGACCCTTCAGCGCTGCAAGGTCCTGGGACCTTGGGTCTGAGCCCCCAGTTAGCACAATTGCGGTGTAGATGCAATGAGGGAGGGGAATTAGGCTTATGTTGCAGTGTAGACATACCCCATGTCATTCACTTTCCCTTTTGGTTTAACAAAGGCAGAGGCTAGAGTGAAAGTCTGTCTAGTGTGATGCTTATCAACAAGTGTATTAAATTTTAGCAGCTTAACACAAAAACTGATTACATTTTTATCAATATCATCCTCTTACCTAAATTCTACTAGATACCTGATAGAACTGAAGTTGTGTTTTCCTGTTTTTGGTTTAATAAAAATCAGCCATGTCCTTTTAAAAAAAAAAAATTGGAGGTGTGGCAAACACAAAGACTAAAAGGAAATTTATGGTTAATATAACATGTCCTAGAAGCTTAGTTAAAAATACATTCTCTGGTTTGTATGTAGTGTAGTTGTAGCCATGTTGGTCCCAGGATATTAGAGAAGCAAGGTGGGTGAGGTAATACCTTTTATTGGACCAACTTCTGTTGATAAGAGAGAGAAGCTTTTGAGCCACACAGAGGTCGTCTTCAGGTCTGGGACAGGTACTCAGAGTGTCATAGCTAAGTGCAAGGTGGAAGAGATTGTTTAGCATAAATAGTTAGCACGTACTATGAATTTAAGCTCCCAGGCTCATCTTTTGGAAGAGTTGTGCAGGCTTCCTATGAGGATGAAGAGTTACAAAGGGACCTCACAAAATTGGGTGACTGGACAACAAAATGGCAGATGAAATTCAATGTTGATAAATGCAAAGTAATGCACATTGAAAAACATAAACCCAACTATACATATAAAATGATGACAGGTTTCAGAGTAGCAGCCGTGTTAGTCTGTATTCGCAAAAAGAAAAGGAGTACTTGTGGCACCTTGGAGACTAACACATTTATTTGAGCATAAGCTTTCGTGAACTACAGCTCACTAATGATGGGGTCTAAATTATGTATTACCACTCAAGGAAGAGATCTTGGAGTCATTGTGGATAGTTCTCTGAAAACATTCACTCAGTGTGCAGCAGCAGTCAAAAGGGCGAACAAAATGTTGGGAATCATTAGGAAAGGGATAGATAAGACAGAAAATATCATATTGCCTATATATAAATCCATGGTGTACACACATCTTGAATACTGCATGCAGATGTGGTTGCCCCCATCTCAAAAAAGATGTATTGAAATTGGAAAAGGTACAGAAAAGGGCAACAAAAATGATTAGGGGTTATGGAACAGCTTCTATATGAGTAAAAATAAATAAAACTGGGACATCTCAGCTTGGAAAAGAGATGACAAAGGGGGAGGGATATGATAGACGTCTATAAAATCATGACCAGTATGGAGAAAGTAAATAAGAAAGCATTGTTTATTCCTTCTCATAACACAAGAACTAGGGTCACCAAATGAAATTAATAGGCAGGAGGTTTAAACAAACAAAAGGAAGTATTTCTTCACACAACTCACAGTCAGCCTGTGGAACTCTTTGCCAGAGGATGTTGTGAAGACGAAGACTATAACAGAGTTCAAAAAAGAACTAGATAAATTCATGGAGGATAGGTCCATCAATGGCTATTAGCCAGGATTGGCAGGGCTGGTGTCCCTAGCCTCTTTTTGCCAGAAGCTGGAAATGGGCGACAGGGAATGGATCACTTGATGATTACCTGTTCTGTTCATTCCTTCTGGGGCACCTGGCATTGGCCACTGTCAGAAGACAGGATATTGGGCTAGATGGACCTTTGGTCTGACCCAGTATGGCCGCTCTTATGACCAGATCTGTGTCTGATCAGTCAGTCCTTAAATTCATAACTCTGCTAGACACTAAAAATCATGGATTGAACAGACACTGGATTTATGACTTATTGCAACCATCTTTAACCCTCAAACCCTCTCATTTTTTCCTATGACTGCAGAGGTTTTAATAGGCCACTCTACCTTGAATGGTCCCTTAGAGTGTGTGCTAACTACTTACGTTAAACAGTCTGTTCCACCTTGCAATTAGCTGTGTCCTTCAGAGTACCTTTCCCAGACCTTAAGAAGAGCTCTCTGTGGCTTGTCTTTCTCACCAATAGAAGTTGGTTCAATAAAATATATTATCTCACCCACCTTGATCCTCTGGTTTGGGCATTTCTTGGTAGTTAGTAACCCTCTGAGTAATAGCAAGTCCCAGACTTCTTTAATTATTGAACCATTATAATTTACAGCTTAGGAAGCCATCTGCTTCTTACCATCTCTCTTGTCTAGCTAGGTGGAAACCATGGGCCCTGAGAGACGACAACTTATTAGAGGTCTCTGGGAATGTAATACTGAGTTAGGTTTGGCATAGTTTTAATGAACCATTTAATATTGTGCTTTTTTTTGGTGATGAGCATGTTCTGGGATGGGGGTGGGTCTAATAGGAAGCTGGCATCAAACATCTCTAGACTCTTTATAGCACTAGGCATGCTGTCAATGAACAATAACTACAGACTCCTCTTGTCTCTGTAACAAAGTGTCCTGTTTCTTTCACAAGGAATTTCACATTTTGGCCAGCCCCATTTTTAGGGATGAGGCGGGATATTTGTAACAATTCTGAATGTAACCCATTCCTTTAGTTCTGCTTCATGTCCTTTCTCTCCTTTTACAGTTAGCATCTGTAATTTTGAAACAATATGTGGAGACTCACTGGTGTTCCCAGTCAGACAAGTTTAGGCATCCAGAGACCACAGAAAGGGTAAGATTCCTGTTTAATACTGTATTGGTCGCATTTTGCTTGTCTGCTGTAACTGATTTTTATCATTGTGGAAAGCTAAGGTTTCTGGTTGGCTTGTTTTGGGGTGGCCGTTGGTATTGATTTATTAGAGCGAGTAATGCCACCTATGATTTAGGTTGCCTAACACTTCCTGTTATAAGACCTGGTTTTCAGTTGCTTATAATTTCCCAAAACTTTAACTCTTTGGGCTGATTTAAAAAACAACAACAACAACAAAAACTTCAACTACATCAATTCAAGTGTTTCTGATAATGAGGCTGTGAAAAAATGTTTTTCAATATTTAAATAAATCTGGTGACCTTTTCTCTGAGAAGCACTTAACCCTGCCATGCTTTAGACCTTCTAATTGAAATTTGGCAGAGGGGCAGGCTTTGTATGCATTTTGCTGTTCCTTTGAAAGTCTGCCCAAAATTGGCAAAGTTATAGACATTTGAAAAATCTCAGTTTGCACGTGCTTAGTAGAGTGAGTAAACTTCTTAGAGTTTAGCAGCTAAAATTGCCAAAGACTCGGTCCTCACTGAGCATGCCTGAGTCTCTCACGCTGACCATACTGTGTATGTGCCATCTGCGCTCAGTGGCTCCAGTCCAGGGCTACACAGGTGAAGCTGGACATTCCATGTAATAGTTGCTCTGAGCTGGGGTGGAGTCAGGCAGCAGACCTGAGAGCAGGGAACTTCTCACCTGTGCTCTCAGCAGTTCTCCTTCTAGCACCTAGGCAGCCTGGAGGATGAAGCCACCTGAACTCAAGTGCAGAGGGGACAAGAGCCAGACTGGGGGGAGGATAAGGAGTAGATTGGGACAAGGTGTCTGGAGAGGCTGGGGGAGGAGAAAGAAACAGACATGGAGCTAGTTGGCCTGGGGGACACCATACTGAGATCCAACAAGGAACTGGTTGCAGGGGGGAGAACTGGGACTGACTGGGCAGGAAGACTGGGAACGAGAGGTGGAGGAAGATACTGACTCGGAAAGGCAACCCAAGAGAGGAGATTGAGACTGGTTAGGCAAGAACACTGGGACTGGGCTGAAGAGCCAGGGGTGAGGGAAGAGACAGGAATGGAACAATGACGGGTTGGAGGGGGTGGGGAAGGGGACAAACTTGTGGGGAAGGAGGCAGAAGAGTCTGTTCCCACCAAAGCGCACTCCCCTCCAGAGACTGGAATAGAACCCATAATTTCTGAATCTTGCCATTCCTCTGCTGTTGACAAATATTTGTCAAACCTAGCGGTAAATTCTCATCTCCCTCTAGTGCTGACCCATATAGAGGATGACAGTCTACTATTGCTTTCAACTACTCCCTTAGCTCAAGCGGCAGAGGTCTGTGCAGTGGATCTGAAGGTTCCAACCGGCTAATAAACCATGTGTGTCAATATGCTGCATGTGGGAGTTCTGTTTTTTAGTTTGCTTTGAAGAGAAACACACACACACACCCTAGGAGATAACATTCTTTAACATTTTTTTTTGGTTTAATGTTGCAAAGTCAAGCACATCTAGATTGGGGCTCACTGGAAGGGAAATACTAATTGGAGAAATGAAAGATGTTAGGAATTGGGTTAAATGTGAGCAGACATCCTGGGTATATTCTCCACTAGATTTAGAACTCCTAGGAAACGCAAGGGTCCTTTTTTATTTGGGATTACTTGGAGCTCTCATGCCTTTCCTTCCCTCTGAAGGATTTTATGAGATTAAAACTGTGTAAAAGTATAAACTAAACTTTAATCACAGCTTTACTTTTGGAAAAGCTTTTATATTTGGGTGTATTTTATATGGGAAGAGTAACACATTTCTGCATGTTGTGCTCTGTCTCCTTTATAAATTGAAAGGAATCCAAATGTGCATGTTTTGAAATCACACTCAGATACTTCCCTTAAACCTGATGCTAACAACAAAAGAATCTGCTATACATATCAGAATGTGATGAGAGCAGTTTGAAAACACTATATTGTTGTGTGATAAGTGATCTCTTGCTAAATATCGTTATTCTCTGCAGGCAAAAGTTGCCATAAGGGAGCTGTTACCCAATGGCCTGAGAGAATCTATTAGTAAAGTACGCTCAAGTGTTGCCTATGCAGTTTCAGCCATAGCCCACTGGGACTGGCCTGAGGCTTGGCCCCAGCTTTTCAATTTGTTGATGGAGATGCTGGTTAGTGGTGATCTGAATGCAGTGCATGGAGCCATGAGAGTACTTACAGGTATGTGTATATGCATGGCAAGAACTGAGCAGTTGTTCTGTTTTTTCCTTGACTTTGATGGTATTGTGCCACATTCCTACTTCCTGAGTGAAGTAAAGAAACTGGAGCAGAAGTGGGGTGCCTGCATGGTGCAGGAATTAAAGCCTCCAGCTCAGTCACTGCTAAACTTCCTTGACATTAAGGCATAGCAGGGGTTCTCAAACTTCATTGCACTGTGACCCCCTTCTTACAATAAAAATTACTACATGACTCTAGGAGGGAGGACCAAAGCCCGAGCTCCGCTGCCCCGGGCGGAGGAGGGGGAAAGGGCTTCAGCCCCAGGCAGGGGGCTTATAACCTGAGCCTCTCCTCCCGGGGCTGAAGCTCTCGGGCTTGGGTTTCGGCTCCAGGCCCAGCAAGTCTAAGCCAGCCCTCGCAACCCCATTAAAATGGGGTCCCAACCCACAGTTTGAGGACTGCTGGCGTAGAGGAAAGTATGCTGTGCTAATAGGATACAGCTAGGAAGGAACTTCCATTATAAGATCCTATTTTTCAGGTACCTACAACTTTAATCTGACATTTCTTCTGCTTGTTCTCACCACCTGATGAGGTCTGTGTTTAACCAGACTTTCCAAATATACTAAAATCTGTTTGAAGAAAGATAGTATTCATGAACTAAGGGATTTTTAAAAACTTTTCTCACACAACTCACTATTTACACTTTAATTGAGCCCTGGATTCCACCACAGAATTATGCCTTTGGTTTGAACACATATTGTTTACAAATAAAGTTATACTCTTGGAAAACAATCAGTTTCAGATTTTTCTAACTGGTATGAGCATGGGTATATGTGGAGCATTGTAAAATTGAAATGCAGTTTCAAGCACTAGATACTAAGTATCGTTGGAGAAAACCAAATGCAAAAACTGTCAAGGCAACATTAAAATTCAGTTCTACTCTGAAAAGTGACTTTGTGGAAATATTATGAAGTGGTCTGTGTTTATGCTGGAGACATGCATGTTGAATGTGCTCAGTTTTATAAGTAAAAACATATTTGTAATTGCCAGTTCCACAAATTCACCTTAGATCAAAGAGTCCAGTGGTTTTCCATTATATGTGTTACCACCAGTAATAACGGTTCTATAGGTGAAAATCTCCCTTCAGCAACACCAGTGCAGTCTCATGGTTTTCACTGGGTACAATTGGTATAATTGATTTGGAACTCAGCAAACCTTTTTGTTGATATACAAGACTAAGTGCAGATTCCATTTGTTGTTTTGAGTGGGCTGCCAAGACTAACAGGAGTAAACATCTGCAACAAATTTACTTTTATCACAAAAGTAAGCAGGTATTTTGAATACATCCAGGAAGGAAATTGGAGAAGGAGATATTTTGTAGCCTTTTTCAGAGTAAAGCTACACTTTTATATTTGTGGCACCTTAGAGACTAACAAATTTATTAGAGTATAAGCTTTCGTGGGCTACAGCCCAGTTCATTGGATGCATAGAATGGAACATATAGTAAGATGTATATGTATATGTGTGTATATATATGTATATACAGATAAGTTGTAAGTTGTCATACAAACTGAGAGGCTAATTAGTTAAGATGAGCTGCTATTAGCAGGAGAAAAAACTTTTGTAGTGATGATCAAAATGGCCCGTTTAGACAGTTGACAAGAAGGTGTGAGGATACTTAACTTGAGGAAATAGATTCAATATGCAAAAGAATAAATGAACACAAATCTGACATCGGGAATCATAACTTTCAAAAACCGGTAGGAGAACACTTCAACCTCTCTGGCCACTCAGTAAAAGATTTAAGGGTGGCAATTTTGCGACAGAAAAGCTTCAAAAACTGACTCCACCGAGAAACTGCTGAGCTTGAATTAATATACAAACTAACAAAAAGAAAAGGAGTACTTGTGGCACCTTAGAGGCTAACAAATTTATTAGACCATAAGCTTTCATGAGCTACAGCTCACTTATTGGATGCATTTGGTGGAAAAAACAGAGAGGAGATTGATATACACACACAGAGAACATGAAACAATGGGTTTATCATACACACTGTAAGGAGAGTGATCACTTAAGATAAGCCATCACCAGCAGCAGGGGGGGGGAAAGGAGGAAAACCTTTCATGGTGACAAGCAGGTAGGCTAATTCCAGCAGTTAACAAGAATATCAGAGGAACAGTGGGGGGTGGGGTGGGGGGGAGAAATAACATGGAAAAATAGTTTTACTTTGTGTAATGACTCATCCATTCCCAGTCTCTATTCAAGCCTAAGTTAATTGTATCCAGTTTGCAAATTAATTCCAATTCAGCAGTCTCTCGTTGGAGTCTGTTTTTGAAGCTTTTTTGTTGAAGTATAGCCACTCTAAGATCTGTGATCGAGTGACCAGAGAGATTGAAGTGTTTTCCAACTGGTTTTTGAATTTTATAATTCTTGACGTCTGATTTGTGTCCATTCATTCTTTTACGTAGAGACTGTCCAGTTTGACCAATGTACCTGGCAGAGGGGCATTGCTGGCACATGATGGCATATATCACATTGGTAGATGCGTAGGTGAACGAGCCTCTGATCGTGTGGCTGATGTGATTAGGCCCTATGATGGTGTCCCCTGAATAGATATGTGGACAGAGTTGGCAACAGGCTTTGTTGCAAGGATAGGTTCCTGGGTTAGTGGTTCTGTTGTGTGGTGTGTGGTTGCTGGTGAGTATTTGCTTCAGATTGGGGGGCTGTCTGTAAACAAGGACTGGCCTGTCTCCCAAGATCTGTGAGACTGATGGCTCGTCCTTCAGGATAGGTTGTAGATCCTTGATGAGACACACCCCTAGAACCCCGACCTGGGGTATTCTATCTGCTACCCAAGATCCGTAAACCTGGAAATCCTGGACGCCCCATCATCTCAGGCATTGGCACCCTGACAGCAGGATTGTCTGGCTATGTAGACTCCCTCCTCAGGCCCTACATTACCAGCACTCCCAGCTGTCTTCGAGACACCACTGACTTCCGGAGGAAACTACAGTCCATTGTTGATCTTCCTAAAAACACCATCCTAGCCACTATGGATGTAGAAGCCCTCTACACCAACATTCCACACAAAGATGGACTACAAGCCATCAGGAACAGTATCCCCAGTAATGTCACGGCTAACCTGGTGGCTGAACTTTGTGACTTTGTCCTCCCCCATAACTATTTCACATTTGGGGACAATGTAAACCTTCAAATCAGAGGCACTGCGATGGGTACCCGCATGGCCCCACAGTATGCCAACATTTTTATGGCTGACTTAGAACAACGCTTCCTCAGCTCTCGCCCCCTAATGCCCCTACTCTACTTGCGCTACATTGATGACATCTTCATCATCTGGACCCATGGAAAAGAAGCCCTTGAGGAATTCCACCATGATTTCAACAATTTCCATTCCACCATCAACCTCAGCCTGGACCACTCCACGCAAGAGATCCACTTCCTGGACACTACGGTGCTAATAAGCGATGGTCACATAAACACCACCCTATATCGGGAGACCTACTAACCGCTATTCCTCCCTACATGCCTCTAGCTTTCATCCAGATCATACCACACAATCCATTGTCTACAGCCAAGCTCTATGATATAACCGCATTTGCTCCAACCCCTCAGACAGAGACAAACACCTACAAGATCTCTCTCATGCATTCCTACAACTACAATACCCACCTGCTGAAGTGAAGAAACAGATTGACAGAGCCAGAAGAGTACCCAGAAGTCACCTACTACAGGACAGGCCCAACCAAGAAAATAACAGAACGCCACTAGCCATCACCTTCAGCCCCCAACTAAAATCTCTCCAACGCATCATCAAGGATCTACAACCTATCCTGAAGGACGAGCCATCACTCTCACAGATCTTGGGAGACAGACCAGTCCTTGCTTACAGACAGCCCCCCAATCTGAAGCAAATACTCACCAGCAACCACACACCACACAACAGAACCACTAACCCAGGAACCTATCCTTGCAACAAATCCCGTTGCCAACTCTGTCCACATATCTATTCAGGAGACACCATCATAGGGCCCAATCACGTCAGCCACACTATCAGAGGCTCGTTCACCTGCGCATCTACCAATGTGATATATGCCATCATGTGCCAGCAATGCCCCTCTGCCATGTACATTGGTCAAACTGGACAGTCTCTACGTAAAAGAATGAATGGACACAAATCAGACGTCAAGAATTATAACATTCAAAAACCAGTTGGAGAACACTTCAATCTCTCTGGTCACTCGATCACAGACCTAAGAGTGGCTATACTTCAACAAAAAAGCTTCAAAAACAGACTCCAACGAGAGACTGCTGAATTGGAATTAATTTGCAAACTGGATACAATTAACTTAGGCTTGAATAGAGACTGGGAATGGATGAGTCATTACACAAAGTAAAACTATTTCCCCATGGTATTTCTCCCTCCCACCCCCCCATCCCCCCACTGTTCCTCTGATATTCTTGTTAACTGCTGGAATTAGCCTACCTTGCTTGTCACCATGAAAGGTTTTCCTCCTTTCCCCACCCCCCTGCTGCTGGTGATGGCTTATCTTAAGTGATCACTCTCCTTACAGTGTGTATGATAAACCCATTGTTTCATGTTCTCTGTGTGTGTATATCAATCTCCCCTCTGTTTTTTCCACCAAATGCATCCGATAAGTGAGCTACAGCTCACTTCAAGCTTATGCTCAAATAAATTTGTTAGTCTTTAAGGTGCCACAAGTACTCCTTTTCTTTTTGCAAATACAGACTAACAAGGCTGCTACTCTGAAACCAGTACAAACTAGATACCATTAACTTGGGTTTGAATAGAGACTGGGAGTGGTTGGGTCATTACACATATTGAATCTATTTCCTTAAGTTAAGTATCCTCACATCTTCTTGTAACTGTCTAAATGGGCCATCTTGATTATCACTACAAAAGATTTTTGTCTCCTGCTGATAATAGCGCATCTTAACTAATAAGCCTCTCACAGTTTGTATGGTAACTTCCAACTTGTGTGTGTGTGTGTGTGTGTGTGTTTAATTTATATAAAATCTTACTATATGTTCCATTCTATGTATCCGATGAGTGGGCTATAGCCCACGAAAGCTTATGCTGTAATGAATTTGTTAGCTTCTAAGGTGCCACAAGTACTCCTGTTGTTTTTGCGGATACAGACTAACGTGGCTACTCCTCTGAAACTTTTATATTTGAGATTTTTAAATTAGTTAAAAAAATGGAAATCCCTGTGCAAGTATGAATGTGGCCTTGTATTTTTCATTACTTTATAATGCTGGATCAATAACTTTATGCATTCAATGTAATCTAAATTGCAAAAATGTTAATTCAGCATTAAGGTTGTACAGTGAAAAGCAGAGCTGGTAGGCACATATGCACTATTCCTGTTTTTCTTGCTACATGAATACTTTAATATAACTTAGTTTACCATAGTTTTTATCTGGGATAAAGTGGAGATATCAGTTTACACATCAGTAATTTAAGGTTAAAAATATTTCAGCTATTACCAACTTAGGAAATTCAGCATTACCAATTTAGGAAAACAAGCATTACCAACTTAGGAAATTTAGAGTTGTTTAACTGGAAAGAAATCCTTGAGGTGACACCAAGCAATAATGGCACAATTATGATTAGTGCATAATAGTATTTGTAGCTCCAGATTAAACTGACTCTTAAAACACTTAATTGTTTCCCTTTTTTTGCTCATGGTACCATTACAGGGCAAAGTTTGAGGTAGTTCATTTCCATACTTTAATATGTTTTGGTTTCTTTGAGGTTAATTACAATATTCCTATAATATTTCTAACCTTAAATCACTGATACGTACTCAACCTTAACTCCAGTTTAACAAAGTTATCTAGGAATTTATTTTTTTAAATGATTAAAGATGTCATACATACTAAACAAGAAACCCAAAGATAGTGCTGAGATTTCTAATGACTTTAAGATAAGTAGTATGAACCTTAAATTTTCTTTTAAATCTGAGTGCCAGATTCACCAGTACACTCTGGCTTTTTTCCTTAAAGGGCAGTTCAGTGCAGCCAGAAAGTACTGGCCAGTTTTTCCTAGTTTCTGACCCCTGTAATTCTCTGTTGTATGCACACCCTAACTTCCCCCTCTCTATTTCTCCACATTTCCCCAAATGTGCACACACCCCAGCTTTCCCTTTCTCCTGGCCCTAAGGGTTTCCTGTCCATCACTCTGTTTCGTTACTTGTAGAGTTGATATGGTGGAAGGGGTAGTTTTAAAAACAATTTTGGGGTGATTGGTCATTTTTGCTGCTATTTTTCATAATTGAAAATTTTTTTGCAACAGGGGCTGCCAAAGGTTCTTTTACGGAAATCTCTATAAAGAATTGTAATATCTGTCAATGGCTACCACTTCTTATTGCTCTCAAAACCAATGAAAACTGGTGGTTATAATGGAAACTATTTAGCAGCCTTAACGCCATTGGATACTGTTGGTGCCTGCTAGGATATTAAAATATTCATTATAGTGACTCATGCCTAGCACCATAACATCTAGGTGCTTATTTACAAAATGTAACAGCACAAATTATATTAATCCAGCGCTGGCTGATCATTGGTGCGAAGCCTCACCAGTAATGTTCTGTCAAGTGGCTAATCACTGCTGGACGTAGTGCCCCTTGCTGACACGGGGAGTATCTATGAGGCTGAAGCCGCTCCATTCTTTGGAGGTTGCTGTACATCTTTCTATCGTTGCGGGACCTTTGGCCTTGCAGCAGAGGGAGAAGGGACAAGGCATGGAGTACAGACTTCTGTGGGGTTATCTCCAGATAGAGACAGCATAGGGCTGTTGGCACATGCCCCTGCTGCCCCTGGAACATCCATTTTCCACGTGGAAAATATGAGCTACTTCAAAAGGGGATACAGGGCAGAATGTTATCTGCAGCCTCAGCACTAATTTTGGATACCAGCTGCTACTGTATTAAATAATGGGGAGCATTAATCAAAACTATTGTTGTCAAAAATGTTAACATGTTAGACGTGTAGTCTTTAAGGCCAGAAGGGGCCATCATAACCATCTAGTCTAACCCACCTGCACATCACTGGCCATAGAACCTCACCCAGCCCCTCCTGTAATAGGCCCATAACTTCTGGCTTAGTTACTGAAGTCCTCAAATCTTGATTTAAAGACCTCAAGTTACAGAGAATCCATGATTTACTCCAGTTCAAACCAGCAAGTGACTCGTGCCCCACATTGCAGAGGAAGGTAAAAAACTTGGGTTACTGCCAATCTGACTTGGGGGGAAATCACTTTTCAACACCAAATATGGCTATTAGACCCTGAACATGTGGGTGAGACCCACCAATTAGATACCTGAGAGAGAATTCTATGTAATAAGTCAGAGCCCTCCCCATCTAGTGTCCCGTCTCTGGTCATTGGAGATATTGCCTAGTTGCAGTCGCCATATGCCACTGTAGGCAACCTCGTCATACCATTTCCTCCAGAAACTTATCAAGCTCAGTCTTAAAACAGGTTTGGTTTTTACCCCCACTACTTCCATTGGAAGGCTATTCCAGAACTTGACTCCTCTGGTGGTTAGAAACTGTTGCCTAATTTCATGTCTAAATTTCTGCAAAGTTCATTAATGAAAATGTTAACTAAGATGGTCCCAAGACTGATCCTTGAGGAACTCCATTAATAAACTTCCTCCAGCCTGACGGTTCACCGTTCAGCATGACCGGTTTTATTCTCCCCTTTAATAAGTTCCTTTGCCATCTTTTGATTCTCATATTAATCCCCATCTTCTCCAAGTTAACTAACTTCCCATGTGGAACTGTATCAAATGCTTTAGTGAAATCCAGGCAGATTTCATGTACTGCATTTACTTTGTCTAGAAAATCAGTTATCTCAAAGAGATGGGGTTGGTCTGGCACAATCTACCTTTTGTAAAACCATGTTGTATTTTATCCCCATTACCGTTAACCTCTATGTTCTTAACTATTCCTTCAGAATTTGTTCTAAGATCTTGCATACAATTGAGGTCACGCTAATGGGGCTGTAGTTTCCTGAATCACGTTTTTTTTTTCTTTCTCTAATGAAGTTACTGTAGTTGCAGTTCTCTTGTCATAGGGTAAGACACCCCCCCCCCCCATTTATGGATTCATAAAAAATACTTTCTGTTGGGATTGCAATTTCATGAGCCAGCTCCTCTAATATTCTTGGATGGAGATTATCTGGGCTTCCCAATTTAGTCCCATTCATAGAATCCTAGAATATCTGGGTTGGAAGGGACCTCAGGAGGTCATTTAGTCCAAACCCCTGTTCAAAGCAGGACCAATCGCCAACTAAGTCATCCCAGCCAGGGCTTTGTCAAGCCTGACCTTAAAAACTTCTAAGGAAGGAGATTCCACCACCTCCCTAGGTAACGCATTCCAGTGTTTCACCACCCTCCTAGTGAAAAAGTTTTTCCTAATATCCAACCTAAACCTCCCCCACTGCAATTTGAGACCATTACTCCTTGTTCTGTCATCTACTACCACTGAGAACAGTCTAGATCCATCCTCTTTGGAACAGCCTTTCAGGTAGTTGAAAGCAGTTATCAAATCCCCCCTCATTCTTCTCTTCCGCAGACTAAACAATCCCAGTTCCCTCAGCCTCTCTTCATAAGTCATGTGTTCCAGTCCCCTGATAATTTTTGTTGCCCTCAGCTGGATGTTTTCCAATTTTTCCACATCCTTCTTGTAGTGTGGGGCCCAAAACTGGACACAGTACTCCAAATGAGGTCTCACCAATGTCAAATAGAGGGGAACAATCACATCCCTCGATCTGCTGGCAATGCCCCTACTTATACATCCCAAAATGCCATTGGCCTTCTTGGCAACAAGGGCACACTTGACTCATATCCAGCTTCTTGTCCACTGTAACCCCAGGTCCTTTTCTGCAGAACTGCTGCCTAGCCATTCGGTCCTTAGTCCGTAGCGGTTTATGGGATTCTTCCGTCCTAAGTGCGGGAATCTGCACTTGTCCTTGTTGAACCTCATCAGATTTCTTTTGGCCCAATCCTCTAATTTGTCTAGGTCCCTCTGTATCCTATGCCTATCCTCCAGCGTATCTGCCTCTCTTCCCAGTTTAGTGTCATCTGCAAACTTGCTGAGGGTGCAATCCACACCATCCTCCAGATCATTAATGAAGACATTGAACAAAACCAGCCCCAGGACTGACTCTCTTGGGGCACTCCACTTGATACCGGCTGCCAACTAGACATGGAGCCATTGATCACTACCTGTTGAGCCCAACAGTCTAGCCAGCTGTCTATTCATCCAGCCAACACTACTTTAACTTGCTGGCAAGAATGTGAGAGACAGTGTCAAAAGCTTTGCTAAAGTCAAGGAACAACACGTCCACTGCTTTCCCCTCCTCCACAGAGCCAGTTATCTCGTCATAGAAGACAATTAGATTAGTCAGGCATGACCTGCCCTTGGTGAATCTATGCTGACTGTTCTTGATCACTTTCCTCTCCTCTAAGTGCTTCAGAATTGATTCCTTGAGGACCTGCTCATGATTTTTCCAAGGACTGAGGTGAGGCTGACTGGCCTGTAGTTCCCAGGATCCTTCTCCTTCCCTTTTTTTAAAGATGGGCACTACATTAGCTTTTTTCCAGTCGTCTGGGACTTCCCCCGATTGCCATGAGTTTTCAAAAATAATGGCCAATGGCTCTGCAATCACATCCGCCAACTCCTTTAGCACTCTTGCATGCAGCGCATCCGGCCCCGTGAACTTGTGCTCGTCCATGTTTTCTAAATAGTCCTGAACCACTTCTTTCTCCACAGAGGGCTGGTCACCTTCTCCCCATACTGTGCTGCCCAGTACAGTAGTCTGTGAGCTGATCTTGTTCGTGAAGACAAAGGCAAAAAAAAGCATTGAGTACATTAGCTTTTTCCACATTCTCTGTCACTAGGTTGCCTGCCTCATTCAGTATGCGCCCACACTTTTCTTGACTTCCTTCTTCTTGCTAACATACCTGAAGAAACCCTTCTTGTTACTCTTAACATCTCTTGCTAGCTGCAACTCCAGGTGTGATTTGGCCTTCCTGATTTCACTCCTGCATACCCGAGCAATATTTTTATACTCTTCGCTGGTCATTTGTCCAATCTTCCACTTCTTGTAAGCTTCTTCCATTAGGTTGTTTGAGTTTGGCGTCCACCTCAGATGTTGTAATTTATTCTTTCATATCCTCATTCCCATTACCACCCTTCCCCTGCCCCCAAGCTCCTCATTTTCCTTAGTAAAAAATAAAGCAAAGCATTTGTTCAGGTGTTGGCTGTACCAAAATTATCTTTAATTGCCACCCTGTCCTCAGCGCCTAGAGGTCTCACCTTTCCTTGCTTTCTTTTTATTTATAGGGCTAAAGAAACTTTTACTGGTTTTAATTTCCTATGTAAGGGCTAGCTCTGCTTGCCTTTTGGAAGTTCTCACTTTTTCCCTATGCTTTCTGATCTCAAGGGTATGTCTACACTTCCATTAAAAACGTACAGGTGGCCCATGCCAGCTCACTCAGACTTGCAGGGCTGCAGCCTAAGCTGTGGGACCCTCCCATCTCACAGAGTTCTGGAACCCAGGCTCCCATCTGAACCCAAACATCTACACCATAATTAAACAGCCCTTAGTCTGAGCCCTGTGAGCCTGAGTCAACTGGCACAGGCCAGATGTGGGTTTTTAATTGCAGTGTAGAAACACCCCCAAGAGAGAGCTTTCTTTGTTGGTCCATTCCTTTTTCCATTCCTTGTGGACTTTCTTCTTGCCCTTAATAATCTGCCTGAAATGCTTGTTCATCCAGTTTAGTCTGCAACTTGTCCCTACAAATTTTTCCCCCCTGCTTGAAATACAGGCTCCAACTGCAACTTTGATTTAAAGTAATTCCAAGACTCCTCCACATTCTTGAAATCAGCCTGGCTGCAGACTTAGTTTGTAGGGGGAGGTTGTGGTACTGCTACCCTTACTTCTGTGCTGCTGCTGGCGGAAGTGCTGCCTTCAGAGCTGGGCAGCTAGAGAGCAGCAGCTGCTGACTGAGGGCCCAGCTCTGAAGGCAGAACTGCTGCCAGCAGCAGTGCAGAAGTAAGGATGGCATGGCATGGTATTACCACTCTTACTTCTGCATTGCTGCCTGCAGAGCTGGGCCCTCGGTCAGCAGATGCCACTCTCCAGCCACCGAGCTCTGAAGGCAGCAGCGCAGAAATAAGGGTGGCATGGTATGATATTGCCATTCTTACTTCTGCACTGCTGCTGGTGGGGCACTGCCTTCAGAGCTGGGCGCCCAACCAACAGCTGCCTCTCTATGGCCGCCCAGTTCTGAAGGCATCCCAGAAGTAAGGGTGGCAATACCACAAACCCCCTTAAATAACCTTGTGACCCCCCTGCAACTCCATTTTGGGTCAGGCCCCCCAGTTTGAGAGACGCTGGTCTCCGCTCCTGAAATGTGCATAGTATAGGGTAAAAGTACACAAGACCGGATTTCACAGGGGGAGACCAGATTTCACAGTCCGTGACACGTTTTTCAAGGCCTTGAATTTGGTAGGGCCCTACACGTTGGTGTAAATTAAAGTTTAACAAAGAATAAAATCACTTCTATTGTTGAGGCTGAACTGAATTGGAGTGTGAACCTGGGAGATATGCTCAAATGTATGGGGACCCTTCTCTTTACTTGTTTCTCTTCCTAGAGTTTACCCGGGAAGTGACAGACACACAGATGCCACTCGTCGCTCCTGTTATTCTTCCTGAGATGTACAAAATTTTCACAATGGCGGAGGTATGGAAAAGAACTATTTGTCTTCACTGTTAATGGTACTAACTAAATGACAGCATATTGCCGGTTAGTAGGTTAGGGAGGGAGGTGCCTGTTCTGAAGGAATAAAGAAATGTAGATGTAGCTAGATGTCGTGTGTTTGAAAGTAATTAAATATTGTGATGACCTACTGAATGCATTAAGAGGATATTTCAGGTAAGTGAGAATGACATTGTGTTGGATTCTGATATCTCTCTCTCCTTTTCCTGCAGTTTTGGTTACTACTGTGTCTCTTAGGAGTTTTCAGGTTCACTGTTCAGTGTTAGAAAATTAACTGGTGACTTGTTCAAATTTAGACTGTGCTGAAGAAAGAGAAATCTCTGAAATAAGTGTGTTAAGGATAACATATGAGCATGGTTAATGGTAGCTGGTTAATGGTAGTGATTAAACACACTTTCACTTCCCTGATATCACCAGCATTTTTCTTCTTGTCACACCTGAGACATGTATGTTTTTTAAAAGGTGTATGGTATTCGCACCAGATCACGTGCAGTAGAGATCTTCACCACATGTGCCCATATGATCTGTAACATGGAGGAATTGGAGAAGGTAAGTTTGATTTTCAGTTCATGAGTTCATTGTATATTGCAGGGAATTATTCTGAGCAGGTGTAAAATTAGCATCTGTTTGGAAACTTAGAATATTCATTCTATACTACTGTAATTTAGGGGAGAATGTTATATTTCTCTTATATGCAGAGTGGCCGAATCTCTACTTCAGGTGCTAAACTCAATGCAACTGGCTTCTTCACACTTAATTTTAACTCCTAAACCGATCAATAGATTTACTTGGAACTTGTGAGAAAATATTTTCAGGACACTGATTAAGTGCTGTAATTTGGGGAAGAAGGCACCATATGGTCCATTCTGGATGTCCTTATCATGGCTGTCACAGTTACTGAGCGAATTGCACCTCCGACTCTTGATCTCTTCCAGTGCACCCCCCTTTAGGTTTTGGGCCTTGGTTTCAGGTGGAATCATTCTGTTCTCCCATTGCCAGACCAGGCCCTGGGTCGCAATCCCTTAGTACTAATTGTGATTACATCAGCAGGTTTGACTTAGGTTCAGACCCTGCAGTTCTGCTCTCAGTAAGCAGTGACTAAGACAGTAGCAGTGACTAAGACAGCCTCCTTAAGGTAAAGTATTATTTATTTAGAGGAAGGGATTTCTCTGAAATATTTATCTTAAAAACAGTAAAACAGACTACATATATCTAGCTTTTCTCTGAGACTTACCATTCCCAGGCTCTGGGAAAGCCCGTGTCTTCAGATTCCTTTAGCAGAGTCTCTGTCTGTCTCTGTCTCCGTCAGCCTGTCTTTCTAAAAGCTTGTCCCATTGCCTTTCAGGTGTGTGCTGGGGTGTTCTTATTTAGATTTCTTGTGCTGCTTTCTTGTTTGCTCTACCCACATCCCTCTCTTAAATTAGATCAATACAGTTATACAAGAAATTCTAGCAGTCCACCATAGTTATACAGACCTCACTGACCAGGTCACTTAAAATAGTCCTATGGTTATTACACATAGTTAATAGATTATAGAGCTGCTCCATGACTGTCACATTGGCTCCACAATTAAAGTTGACTTAAGTTTTGTCCCTAAAGTAGGGTAGGGTTCACTCTCTGTATATGAAGAATAGAGTATAGCATATCACATGCAAAATTTCAGCACTTATTCTTTGAGTATGGAACTAACAACAAGGATGTTGAATACTGCTTTAAGTGTGGAACTTAACTGTCTTTCTTACGGAGTCACAACCGGTGCCTTTATAATATTGTGTAAGCTTTGATATGTCTGATTTTTCTTACTCTTTCCAAAGTGCAGACTTTAATCTTGCTCCACCTAGCATCATTTACAGTGCAGCCAAAATTCTTTTTATATGTTACCCAGAGAAATCAACACAGCAATTCTCATGCCAGCTATTATTACTTAAGACAGTTTTTGAAAAGCTTGTTCTGCTTTGCAATTGTTGCTGGCTTCCAGACTGAGAAGCCAGTCAGTTTGACAGTCATTGTGAAGAGGCATCCCCGGAAGCTGCATGTGACTCCTCAATGCACAGCAGTTGTCATCAGCCTCTATTTTGTTTTGGGGCAACATAATGGTATGATTTCCATTGCTGTCTGTGAGCTTCAGCTTTTAATAGTGTGTATGTAAATTTACCAGTTATTGTAGACTGTCCTTTTGTTCTTTTGTACAGCGCCTAGCACAGTGGTGTCCTGGTCCATGTCTGAGATGCCCAAGTGCTATGGTAATACTAATGTATAGAATTCAATACTACTTGTATTTGTTGTGACTAGGGTGCAGCCAAAGTCCTGATCTTTCCTGTAGTGCAGCAGTTCACAGAGGCCTTTGTTCAGGCCCTACAGATGCCTGATGGCCCTACATCGGACAGTGGATTTAAGATGGAGGTCTTAAAGGTAAGCACATAGTGTGGTACAGTAATAATTAATACCCACATGTATGTTGTCTTAACACGGAGACAGAAAAACAAGGCTAATGTCATCCTTGTTGGCATTACACATTTTGAGTTGCAGAGTGCTGTGACTCCAACATCTTGCAATGTTAACATGAGCCATTTTGTCTGAATGAGTTGTAGATGGGTATGGTTAGCACCAAGACAGTCTTTGTCCACTGCGGACTCAGATGTGTGTGCGCATGCATGCACACGAGAGAGCTGTAGTTTGTCTCTATGATGGCAGACAAATAGGTGGTGGGATTATAATTTTGTTTGTTGGTTGATATTTGGTATATTAATTCTAACTGGGAATGTCTGTTTTTGATTAAGGTGATTAGACAAATTGGAAGATTGGGCCAAAAGAAATCTAATGAGGTTCAATAAGGATAAGTGCAGGGTCCTGCACTTAGGATGGAAGAATCCAATGCACCGCTACAGACTAGGGACCGAATGGCTCGGCAGCAGTTCTGCGGAAAAGGACCTAGGGGTGACAGTGGACGAGAAGCTGGATATGAGTCAGCAGTGTGCCCTTGTTGCCAAGAAGGCCAATGGCATTTTGGGATGTATAAGTAGGGGCATAGCGAGCAGATCGAGGGACGTGATCGTTCCCCTCTATTCGACACTGGTGAGGCCTCATCTGGAGTACTGTGTCCAGTTTTGGGCCCCACACTACAGGAAGGATGTGGATAAATTGGAAAGAGTACAGCGAAGGGCAACAAAAATGATTAGGGGTCTAGAGCACATGACTTATGAGGAGAGGCTGAGGGAGCTGGGATTGTTTAGTCTGCAGAAGAGAAGAATGAGGGGGGATTTGATAGCTGCTTTCAACTACCTGAAAGGGGGTTTCAAAGAGGATGGCTCTAGACTGTTCTCAATGGTAGCAGATGACAGAACGAGGAGTAATGGTCTCAAGTTGCAATGGGGGAGGTTTAGATTGGATATTAGGAAAAACTTTTTCACTAAGAGGGTGGTGAAACACTGGAATGCGTTACCTAGGGAGGTGGTAGAATCTCCTTCCTTAGAGGTTTTTAAGGTCAGGCTTGACAAAGCCCTGGCTAGGATGATTTAACTGGGACTTGGTCCTGCTTTGAGCAGGGGGTTGGACTAGATGACCTTCTGGGGTCCCTTCCAACCCTGATATTCTATGATTCTATGATTCTATGATTTGAATCTTCACAAATGTATGCAGTGTATCGTGACAGCTTTTTCATTACAGCCAGGACCCTGTGTGTTCCATGATTCCAAGGCTGTGGTATTCATTTCTTGCTGTAGAATTATGCTACAGAATGTTTTAATTAAAAAAAAATCTGGTCCTTACGGTTGCAAAGAGAACAGTGAAAATGTGAACCGAATGTCAACTGATGGTATTTTCTTCCTGAGTTTGCAGATAGCTTGGATCCAGTACCTTTTAGAAATCTGACCTGCCTCACTCACTCTTCTCAGTCAGAACCCTGTGGATTCTTTGGTTCATGGTCTGGATAAATTGACATCTTTCCAAGATGCTGTGGAAGTTGCAATTTTGCTGTTTTGGGTGTAGGAAATTTTGTGTCTCAGCCCTGCCAAGACTTCCCTGTACCTTTATTATTTAACCTTTATATTGCACTAATGCCTAAACTAGAGTGAGGGCCTTCTTCGGCACTCCAAGAACGAGTTTAACTGGATTACAGTGCATTCTTTCTGCACTGTTTCATAGAACCAAGCAGATTTGGATAAGGAAATCAAAGTAAGAATCCAGCTGTAGCTTTATAGCAGGGCAAGAATTAGAAGAGTAGGCTGTGCTGCCTAGAGAATAACGTAACAGCCAAGGCTTGGAGAGCCAAAAGTATGATCTGCTGAAACTAACTCAGAGCTCCCTCATTGGAGAGAAGGTTCTGAGCTGGGGTTCTTGGACAATATTACAAATGCTGAGCAGGTGCCTGGAGAACATAATGAAATACAAGTGTCAATGACTTCTACTCAGTCTCTGAGCCTCAGGAGTGTGTGTTCAGAGATGTGGAGGAATGTTACAGAATTTCCATGTTCTTATGCATGGAGCCTGTGCATTGTCAAAGCTGTCATATAGCAAATGCAGAGGAAATGGTGACACTCGGCAGTAGTGCCAACGATTGTGAATCCGGAATATTCTATACAGCTGCTCTTAATTTGTGTAAGGCTCCAATTCAAGAAAATACTTGTTAGAGCAGGGGTGGGCAAACTTTTTGGCCTGCGGGCCACATTAGGGTTCTGAATCTGTATGGAGGACTGGGTAGAGAAGGCTGTGCCTCCCCAAAGAGCCTGGCCCCGCCCCGTATCCATCCCCTCACACTTCCTGCCCCCAACTACCCCCTTCAAAACCCCTGACCCATCCAACCCCACCCTGCTTCTTGTCCCCGACCGCCCCCTCCCAGGACTCCACCTTCAATCCAACCCCTCCATCCCCTGATTGCCCTGACCCCTATCCACACCCCCGCCCCCTGACAGGCCCCTCAGGATTTCCACGCCTATCCAACCCCCCAATTCCCTGGCTGCTCCCTCCCCCGAACCTCCGCCCCATCCAGCTGTCCCCTGACTGCCCCCTGGCACCCACTGCCCCTTATCCAACCCCTCCCTGCCCCCTTACCATGCCACTCAGAGCACCAGGACTGGCAGCCGTGCCGCCCAGCCGGAGCCATCCATGCTGCCGCGCAGTCTCCCGCCACCCAGAGCGCTGGCAGCACGGTAAGCTGAGGCTGTGGGGGGGGGGCAGCAGGAGAGGGGCCGGGGGTTAGCCTCCCAGGCCGGGAGCTCAAGGGCTGGGCAGGAGGGTCCTGCAGGCCAGATGTGGCCCACGAGCCATAGTTTGCCCATCTCTGTGTTAGAGCATTCCTATTCAGGAAAATATTTAAGCACATGCTTAAGTGCCTTTGTGAGTAGGATTGCTTTCCTGAATTGTGGCCTAAAGCACCTATGGTCACCAGTTAGTCCTAACTAAAGCCATATCCTCTGTACTACTTGTTAAGACCCAGTGTATTCTGTAGCAAGCGGGACCTACATTCTGTAGCAAAGCCCTCTGGTTTATTGTTTTGTTTGAATGATGGTAGCATTTTTAAGCCCTAGCTGAAATTGCAGAACTGTTGTGCTAGATGTTATACAGGTGCATAGTTAGAGACAGTCCATGCCTTGAGAAGCTTACAATCTAACTAGGTTAGAGGTGAAGATTGGGAAAAAGGAAGTACTGGTTTGGATAGTAAATTAAGTTTCTTACCTTTTTTTCCCATTTCCTGTTTTTGGTGTCCTGCAGATCTTTGTACTGACCACATAGCTGCACTGTAGAAATTTGGGGGAAGGGACTGGAGGTGTTGGTAGCTGGCTTGCGGCGCTTATTGATTTTTGCACCTATGGATGTGTGGAGGTGATATATGGATAGTGGGTTAAGCATATGACTTTTCCAATATTACAGATGGGAAACGGACTCAGAGGTGGAAGACTGATTCTTATAGTTGGAGCTATACATTATTTGTGTGCCTTCCAAGAGTGATTAATCTGTTTAAATCACAATTGGCCCTATTTAACTTTCAGTATTGTTGTTCCCACAATATTAGGTTCCCCCACAATTTTGATTTTAATTAGTTTACTTTGCACAGTCCACAATTTCGCATACATTTTGAGGTTTGCAACACACTTTTTTCCCATTAGTACTTCTCACCTTAATTACGGTATCTTTGGCAATACAGTACGCTCTTGGAATAATGCCCTTCGCAATAGTGAACCTTGGGCTATACCGAACCCCTTCCTAGGTCCCACCTGGAATGAGAGGGGGCAGAGAGCTCCTCCAGCCCCAGGTCTGTGATGGCAGAGAGTTCTGTGCCTCCACCGCAGCTGCAGGACCGGAGGAGCTGTTGCGCCCTCACAGCCCCCTTTTGCTATAATAAATCGCTGGGTACACCAAACAAATAACAAACCCTGGGTTCTAAGCTATTGCGAGTGTGTACTGTATTTGTTCAGTTTGTCATTCAAAATTGAACAAACTCATCCAATCTTGTGATGTTTGTGTTGCTAGGAGACAAACAGTTGCTTATATACACGTTACAGTACTTTGAGGTCAAACAAATGGCAAATCCTGCTAAAAACTGCAAAAAAAATCAGTGCAAACTGGTTTCCCGAGTGGTTGTGTGGTGATGGTGGAAAGTTGTTTTGTACAGCCTGCAATGTCATGTTAGACCATACACAGAAGTCTAGTATTAATACTCATTTAAATGCTGATGGGCATCATAATACCAAATGCAACGCAGAGACAGATCCGACATCAAAAGCAAAACATCAGACAACTGTTGTATCTGTTTAATTGCAGTACCGAGATGCTCAAAATGTGGCATATTTTGAACTTGTCATGGCATTCTCAAGTGCAAATATACCAATGGAGAAATTATTAACCCAGTGTTAAGGGAGTACATTCATAAACCAATTCCAAACACAAGTGCTCTTCCTTCTGCTAACAAGCTTCACCACGATTACTTACCCAAAGCGTTTGAAGTACACAGAAAGGAGCTGAAAGAGCTTATGAAAAAAGCTGATTCTATATGCATTGTTTGATGAGTCAACAGATGACAAAGATAATTACATACTGCATGCCATTGCTGTAGTCTACATGAGTGGCTCAGAAAAGCTAAAAGAAAAGGAGTACTTGTGGCACCTTAGAGACTAACAAATAAAAGAAAATAAAAAAAGAAAAAAGAAAAAAGAAAATAAAAGAAAAGCTAGAGTCCTTTCTTTTGGACATTTCTGTTCTTAACCTGGTAAATTATTCACCTGTCACATGCTGTCACTAAGTGCCTGACCTGTTTTGATTTAGACTTTAATAAGGTGTCCGGGATAGTGACAGACAGTGCAACATACTTTACTCGTTCATATAATCAGGTTCTACAGGGGCTGCTTCCTAATTCGGTGAACGTAACTTGTGATATGCATATTGTAAGTCTCGCTAGCAATCGGTGGCATGGTCATTTTTCTAAAGTCGATACATTCACTGCTGCAATGGGAAAAAAAAAAAAGTTTAAACAGGGCCCAGCTCGCAACCTGCATTTCAAGACTTACTTTGCAGGAAAAACAATTTAATCCTGACCAATTGCCTCTGTGTCCAGAACCACAATGGAATTGGCGGTTTGAAACAGTTCTTTACCACACTGACTACTGAGACTTTATTGAAAGTTAAATGGAGATTTCACCTGACACTCAAGTAATGGACAGACTTATCTCACTTTTAAATGTCATGACTTTGCCATTTGACATGCAGTTTATTGCTTGGCATGCCAAACCATTGATGAAAACCATTAAATCTTTTGAGATGTGTTCTATTTTTAATCCATCAATTGTATAACACTATAATGGATTTGACACACTTGGCAGACTCCAGTGCAAAAGAAAAGCACAGGAAGATGCAGAGTTGAATGCCTTTTTACAAGGAGTATTTAAGAAAATGGCAGACAAACTGAAGGAATACTACTGCAACACTGAGGAACATGTTGCCAAACCAGCTCGATGAGGACCATGGTTCATGCAGTGTAGACTGTCATTTATGAAAGCAGTTTGGGTATTTGATGTGAAACAAGTGAATACGTTATCAGAGCAGGTGCTCCCTCTGGAGGAAATCCCTATGTTTGGCCATGAAGCTAAAGCACAGCTTGCCCCATATAAATTTTTTGCAAGTGAATGTGAATTAAATGATCTTGGAAAGTTTTGGGATTCACCTGCAGTTCTACAATGTTTTCCACAGTTAGTCATAGCTTTGCTATCTCTGCAACCAGTCTTGCCTAATTCTGTGCATGCTGAATGTTCAGTATCTCGGTATGGACAAATCTTCACAAAACAAAGATGGTATGAAGGAGACCACTGTAGCGGGTTTTACTGCACATTGAATGCCTGTAAAATGTAAAAGGCTAAAGTGACTGGACTTGATTTCTACAGCAGTGGTGGTAAGACTCTGTCTTCTGAATTTTACATTGTACCAGTCACTTTTTTGAATGACTGTAATATAGCTGCAAGCAAAACATCAGGTTATCAAAAAAAAATTCACAGGCATAACACAATACTTAATGGTTTATATTGTTCCAGCAAATATTTCTTAAAAAATAGGTCTATTCTGGCTTTTCCAAATTATCACAATTTAATAAAAGTCCATTATTATTTTTCCACTATTTTCCATGTCTTGTCCACAACTCAGCCACAATTGTGTGACAGTTGTCCTGCAGTTCAAATACCCATGATCTAATCATAACTGTACTTCCCCTGAGACAGTCTGGGGTACTAAAAAACAAAATTGTCTCTTCATTACTGTCTTTCCTCCTGTTGTTCTCTTTGGGAAAGTGAAGTTGGAGTAGGAAGGTTTATGCTTAGTTTTTGAAATCTATGACATTTGTGGAAACTGTAATATCCAGTAATGAGTTCCATTGGCAACAGTGTCAAATGACAGGCAGATCACAAAGTTGCACACAGCTGCACCAAGGTGACAGGGCCAGGAATAGAACACAGAACTTCTGACTCCCATCCCTGTTTCTGTACTTTGGGGTTATTTGGTTTGGAAAGATACAGGAGAGAGGATGGGGTCAATAAAATGAGACAGAGAAGACTTGTTGGAAGTTCCAGTTAGCCTGTCACAAAATTATAAGAACAAGGAGGGAGTGGGGTTAGTATGAACTATGGAAACTAACCGTCGGGGGAGAGGTTCTTTAAATGATAGAATCAAAGATTAGAGTTGGAAGTGACCTCAGGAGGTGTAGTCCAACCCCCTGCTCAAAGCAGGACGAACATCAAGTAAATCATCTCAGCCAAGGCTTTGTCAAGCTGGGCCTTAAAAACTTGTAAGGATGGAGATTCCACCACCTCCCTAGGTAACCCATTCCAATGCTTCACCATCCTCCTAGTGAAATAGTGTTTCCTAATATCCAACCTAGACCTCCCCCACTGCAACTTGAGACCATTGCTCCTTGTTCTGTCATCTGCCCCCACTGAGAACAGCTGAGCTCCATCCTCATTGGAACTCCCCCTTCTGGTAGTTGAAGGCTGCTATCAAATCCCCCCTCGGTCTTTTTTTCTGCAGACTAAATAAACCCAGTTCCCTCAGCCTCTCCTCATAAGTCATGAGCCCCAGCCCCCTAATCATTTTCGCTGCCCTCCGCTGGACTCTCTCCAATTTGTCCACATCTTTTCTGTAGTGGGGGCTCCAAAACTGGATACAGTACTCCAGATGTGGCCTCACCAGTGATGAATAAAGGGGAATAATCACTTCCCTCCTTCTGCTGGCAGTGCTCCTACTAATGCAGCCCAATATGCAGTTAGCCATCTTGGCAACAGGGGCACACTATTGACTCATATCCAGCTTCTCGATCACTGTAATCTCCGGATCCTTTTCTGCAGCACTGTCTCTTAGCCAGTCAGTCCCCAGCCTGTAGCAGTGCATGAGATTCTTCCGTCCTAAGTGCTGGACTCTGCACTTTTCCTTGTTGAACCTCATCAGATTTCTTTTAGCCCAATCCTCCAATTTGTATAGATCTCTCTGGACCCTATCCCTACCCTCCAGTGTATCTACCTCTCCCCCCAGTTTAGTGTCATCTGCGAACTTGCTGAGGGTGCAATCCATCCCATCATCCATATCAATAATAAAGATGTAATAAACAAAACCTGCCCCAGGACTGACCTCTTGGGCACTCCGCTGCCAACTAGACATTGAGCCATTGATTGAGGGGAGGGATAGCTCATTAGTTTGAGCATTGGCCAGGGTTGTGAGTTCAATCATTGAGGGGGCCATTTAGGGATCTGGGGCAAAAATTGGGGATTGGTCCTGCTTTGAGCAGGGGGTTGGACTAGATGACCTCCTGAGGTCCCTTCCAACCCTGATACTCTACCCATTGAGACCAACAATCTAGCCAGCTTTCTATCCACCGTATAATCCATTCATCCAATCCATACTTCTTTAACCAGCTGGCAAGAATACTGTGGGAGACCATATCAAAAGCTTTGCTAAAGTCAAGGTACATCACGTCCACCAGTTTCCCCATAGTCACAGAGCCAATTATCTCATCATAGAAGTTGGTCAGGCATCACCTTCCTCTCCTCCAAGTGCTTCAGAATGGATTCCTTGAAGACCTGCTCCATGATTTTGTCAGTGACTGAGGTGAGGCTGACTGACCTATAGTTCCCTGGATCCTCCTCCTTCCCTTTTTTAAAGTTGGGCACTACATTAGCCTTTTTCCAGTCATCTGGGACCTCCCCCGATCGCCTTGAGTTTTGAAAGATAATGGCCAATGGCTTTGCAATCACATCCGCCAACTCCTTTAGCGCACTCGGATGCAGTGCATCCGGCCCCATGGACTTGTGCGCGTCCAGCTTTTCTAAATAAATTTCATAGTGGAGCTCTGTGCAATCATACCGCTCTCTTACATACAGTGCAACTCCTCCACCTTTTCTTCCCCACCTATCTTTCCTGAAGAGTTTATACCCATCCATGACAGTGCTCCAGTTATGTAAGGTTCCCCACCAAGTCTCTGTTATTCCAATCACATCATAGTTCCTTGACTGTGCCAGGACTTCCTGCTTGTTTCCCAGGCTTCTTGCGTTTGTGTACACGCATCTAAGAAAACTAGCTGATTGCCCTGCTTTCTCATTATGAATCAGGAAGCCTCCCCTGTTGCACTCTACTCCTTGTGTTTCCTCCCAGTATCCCACTTCCCCACCTACCTCAGAGCTTAGGTCGCCATCCCCCGGCGAACCTAGTTTAAAGCTCTCCTCACTGTTAGCAAGCCTGCCTGCAAAGATGCTCTTCCTTTTCGTTAGGTGGATCCCATCTCTTCTTAGCAATCCTCCTTCCTGGAGCAACATCCTATGATCGAAGAATCCAAAGCCTTCTCTCCGACACCACATGTGTAACCACGGATTGACTTCCACCGTTTGATGGTCCCTACCTGGGCTTTGTCCTTCAACAGGGACAAGAACACAACTTGCGCCTCAAACTCCTTTATCCTTGTCAAGGCTGATTCCCCTCTATGTGCACTCCCTTCTCTTCATATGCCAGTATATTTATGCATCTGTATCTGTAATTTTCACTCCATGCCTCTAAAGAAGTGTGTTTTTGCCCACAAAAGCAAATAAATCTGTTAGTCTTTAAGGTGCCACTGGACTCCTCATTTTTCATAGGTTGTTTCTTAGTTCCTCGTATTCTCATTCGCATCTATGCACAGCATATACCCTGTGGTCAGGACAGGACATTCCATGATGTTACAATCAGGTGTGTCATGATCCTGGACAATACCTTGCAGTTTATTGCAATAATCTAGTTTTTGTAACATTACCTATTGTCACATCTTTTACACTAATCTTGTGATCTTCCTGGCATAGGGTTATTCCTAGATCACCCACTTATGTCAGGTGTTTTTAAGCCTATGGCCTAGTCTGACTAAGCTGAAATCTTATAGGTCTCAGCCTGTAGGTCTTGCGTTCCAGCCATGCTTTACTTATAAACCTAGACTTATATGCACTCTCATCACTCCTAAATACTTGTCAATCGTATACTTCTATACTCCTACAATTTAAATCTATTTAGCATATATTGATTATATATGGGATGGCATATGAATTGACCATAACACAATAATAAATGGATGATAAAATGAACTAATTGGCTACAGGGACCACTTGGAAGAAGACACTTAAGTTTTTGTTAGAGGCTGACAAACAAGCAGCAAGAGTGGGAAGATTTGCAGAGCAAGAGGTCAGGGAGAGATACAAAACTTGATGAGAAGTGTGATGAATGTGGGGATTTTAGTACTATTTTTGATTCCCATGCATGCCTCAGATTCTATCTTGGCTTTGCATTTCTGTGCACTAACTGTAAGGGGGAGGGATGATGTGTTGACTCAGCAGCCTGGTTGGAGTCATTAACAAACTGAGTAAAGTCTTCACATGTCAGTGGAGGATCTGAGGACAAAGGAAACCCCAAATGGCCTGGATATTCACACCTAGCTACCACAGCAAAAGCAGGGGCGGGCAAACTTTTTGGCCTGAGGGCCACATCGGGTTTCCGAAATTGTATGGAGGGATGGTTACGGGAGGCTGTGCTTCCCCAAACAGCCATGGCCTGCCCCCCCCTCCGGAACCCCTGCCCCATCCAACTGCCCTGACTGCCCCCCGCTGCCCCATCCAACCCTCTCCTCTCATTCCTGACTGCCTCCTGACCCCTGCCCCATCCAACCACCCCTTCTCCCTGTCCCCAACTGCCCCCAGAATTCCTGCCCCTGACTGCCCCTCGCCACCCCATCCAACCCCCCTCTCCTTCCTGACCGCCCCCAGGGACTCCTGCCCCCATTCAACTCCCCTGTTCCCCGCCCTCTGACCACCCCAACCCCTATACATACCCCTGTCCTCTGACCATCACCCCACACTCCCCTGCCCTCTGTACAACCCCCCCTGCTCCCTCCCCCTTACCATGCTGTCTGGAGCACCGGTGGCTGGCAGTGCTACAGCCATGCCGCCCAGAGCACCAGGACGGGCAGCCGTGCCACCCAACTGGAGCCACCGTGCAGCACAGAGCATGGGTCAGGCCGCGGCAGAGCAAGAGGAAGGAGATTCCCCCCTCCCCCCTTTTGCAGGGAAGCAGAGCAGGAGAACAATGGGGTGTCACGTGGCTCTGTTAAGAGCGGAGCTCACAGATACAACAGTCACACACCTGGGATAAAAGACAGAGAGAGAGAGAGAGAATGTGTATGCCAAGATGGCTTCTACAGTTGTGTACAGTAGAACCTCAGAGTTATGAACACCAGATTAGAAATGCCCAGTCAACCAGACACCTCGTTTGAACCAGAAGTACACAATCAGGCAGCAGAAGAGACAGGAATAAAAAAGGTTTGAGTAGCAGCCGTGTTAGTCTGTATTCGCAAAAAGAAAAGGAGTACTTGTGGCACCTTGGAGACTAACAAATTTATTTGAGCATAAGCTTTCGTGAGCTACAGCTCACTTCATCGGATGCATTTGGTGGAAAAGTTTCATGCATTTTCCACCAAATGCATCCGATGAAGTGAGCTGTAGCTCACGAAAGCTTTTGCTCAAATAAATTTGTTAGTCTCTAAGGAAAAAAAAGGTAGGTACAGTATAGTACTGTGTTAAACATGATAAAGGGAAAGCAACATATTTCTTCTGCGTAGTAAAGTTTCAAAGCTTTATTAAGTAATTGTTCACTTGTAAACTTCTGAAAGAACAGCCATAACTTTTGTTCAGTTAAGGATGTTCTTAACTCTGAGGTTCTACTGTAGCTGGCCCGGTGGTATCCAGTTTGAACTCTAGTCTTAACCGTTGCCTCTCTTTTTTTAACCTGAGGACTTTCAGATTCTGTTTTCCAGGTGACTAATGCATTGTTTCCTTGATTTGAAAATGCTGCCTGGTGTCACTGCAAATACTTACAGGGAGCATTGCACCCTGAAGGAGTAAAGGACAGCGCTCCCATAGGGATCTGGCTTGGCTGGATTCAGTCCAGAGAGCCATGGAAAGAGAGTGAATGCATCTGATGAAGTGAGCTGTAGCTCATGAAAGCTTATGCTCAAATAAATTTGTTAGTCTCTAAGGTGCCACAAGTACTCCTTTTCATTTTGCGCATACAGACTAACACGGCTGCTACTCTGAAACATGGAAAGAGAGTGGGATTGCTGGTGTCCAAGGGCATGATTTCAGAGTCTTGGAGGATGCAGGCCTGCCTTGGGGAACTGTGAGGATCTCGGCACACTAAACGGGGAAGGATGTCACTCCCAAGACTGGTTTCAGACAGGGACATGGACCAGACAGGGAGAGATACAAAATTGATAAGAAGCTACTTCGTGGTTGAAATGATTTGCACTGATGGAAAATGGTGGATTTACGAATTTAGTAACTGAAGCCCTCTGTTGATAGAACATAGACATAGGTAATACAAACTTTGTAATGCTTCATTTTTGGCCTCTGGCCTACCTGAGGAAACATTACAAAGTTTATGTATTGATTAATCTTAGACTGCAGTGGTGAATAAGGATTTGGTTTCCTGAGCAGTTACAGCATCAGGAAAATAATTATCAGTGTCATTAGAATGAGAGACCTAAGAAGTAGATGAGAAAATTTGCAATTTACCACAAATTCCCTTTTTAACAAATCCACCAAATAGCTAAACACTCCCACAAACACTGAAATATAACAGCAGATAGAGTGAGTGCAAAGTGTTTAGCCCTATGACTGTGATCACTCACATTTCCTGCTTGAAAGCCTTCCCCCTTAACTTCATTGTTACAGTCACCAGTGGATTTCATTGTGGCATTTCCAAGGCATGCAGGCTGGGATACAGTTTTTAAAGGTGTTACGCTGATGCCCACTGGGGTTCATGTATATTTATGGAGGTTTCAACCCCATTTCCTTATTTGAACTTCCACACTTCACTATGTTTGGGGTGCCCTGGTTTTCATAGGTTATCTCGTTAGTTTCCCTTATGCTCATTACAATTTACATTAATCAGTCACCATAACTTGATGCCTATACAGTAGAACGATCCATTGTCTACAGCCAAGCTCTACGATATAACCGCATTTGCTCCAACCCCTCAGACAGAGACAAACACCTACAAGATCTCTATCATGCATTCTTACAACTACAGTACCCACCTGCTGAAGTGAAGAAACAGATTGACAGAGCCAGAAGAGTACCCAGAAGTCACCTACTACAGGACAGGCCCAACCAAGAAAATAACAGAACGCCACTAGCCATCACCTTCAGCCCCCAACTAAAACCTCTCCAACGCATCATCAAGGATCTACAACCTATCCTGAAGGACGAGCCATCAGATTATCTGATCTGGCCCTGGTCCCAATTAGACCGGATAAATGGGGTTGTACTGTATTTGCAAAAAATCTCCAAAATACTTTAACTGGTACATTACTGTATATATTTCCTAAATACCAGCAGTTAATACATCTATTCCTGTGACTGTCTTATCTTGTGACATAGTCTGATGTGAGAAGCTAACCAATGTTTAGATCTGAGGCCTTGTTTTGGTAAGCTAAATATCTTGCGGGTCTGAGACGTATGCCCAATATTACAACATTAATTAATGCTTATATTTCACTTCTACATCCTGAATATACCTGATAAGATTTATCCTTGGCTACAGACCTAGAGAGGACCAATTTCTGTGGATATCAGGAGTTCAGGTTCTGACACCTGTTGCCCTGTATCTCTGACACTGACAGCAAGGATGCAGACTTAGCCATGGTAGTTGATTGAATAGCCATCAGATGGTAACCAGTGGCCTGAACCATGTTCAAAACAGTGATCTAAATGTGATAATTTTTTAATCTGTCTGCATCAAATGGCTTTTTATAGTGCTTTTTTACCACAGTTTCTCAGCACTAGCATACTATTAACAATCCTATTCTCTGAGCCTTTCAGCCCTTGCAAAAGAGCAAATGTGAGCCGAATATTTCTGAGATTATTGAAGAAAGTATTTTGCCAAGGTGACTTGTTCTTACTTCTTTAATCTGATACATTGAATGAATTTATCAATGAATTGCTCCATTGATGTTTTTGTTTTCCAGGCTGTGACAGCTCTAGTGAAGAACTATCCTAAACACATGGTTTCCTCCATGCAACAGATCCTGCCAATTGTTTGGAATACACTAACAGAAAGTGCAGCCTTATATCCTTTTTCCTTATGGTATGTGGTTTAAAGTAGAATAAAAGAGCTCTTGAGGAGTCTCGGAAGAAGAAAGCAATTGTACACAGATCTTGTACATGGCTGTAGGCAAATTGGAGAGCAATCAGTTTACCATGACAGACAGGACACAAAAGAAACAATTGGTTAATGGATCTTTGATCAATAGTCCAACCACTTGCATTACACAGGTCCTAGAATTTCACCCAGTAATTCCTGCATCATGCCCATTAACCTGTGGTTAAACTAGAGCATTTCGTCTAGAGCCGGGGTGTCAAAGTAATTTCATAAGGTGTGCCTGATCTGACACCTTGCCACTTGGCTCAGGCCAATTTTACTGGATTGCTGTACAGCAATCCTGGTTGGTCTTTAAATTCATACTAATGATACTCACTGGGATTGGACCTGCCTTCATGTAGGCATGAAGAGGGGACCGTGACAAGTCGACTATGGTCATTTTAATAAAATAAATAAAGGGCTTGTCTACATGGCCCCAGAGTTTGCACTATGGGGCCATGATTTTGTAGAGTACTGCACTCTATCTCCCCTGTTTGGATCCTGCTGGTGTGTACTAAATGTTCCTTAGTGTGCATTGATGTAGTCCTGTTTCAGACATGACTACATCAATGGATGCTAGCAGGTACTACTTGGGGATTTAAAGCACAATGCACTGATGTGCTCTCAAATTACACCCCAGTAGTGTGAATTCTGGGTGTGTGTAAACAAGTCTGAAGATTCATGGGAGGTCTGTGGCAGCATGAATTTGATTTAAATCATTATTTAAATCACTAGTCAGGAAGATTCGATTTAATCATGGTTTTCTACATAAAAGTGCATTCTTGTTGGTTGTTATAACCTTAATACATATTCTTCACAACTCAGAGATAGACGTAGATTTCATTTTTAGAAGGTACACACTATACATTTCTAAACAGTGATTTATTTTGAAAACTTTTCAGATTAGTTTTACAGCTATATCAGAAAATGAGTGACTGTTTGGTTATTTCATTTACCAAAGGTAATTGAAGCAGATATATATGAAGTCGTTGGGAGGTGAACTATCTCCAATTCAGCAGGTTGATCATTAATATTTGGAGGATTTTCTTGCCATGCTGTATTAGGAGGAGAACATCATCAGACAGACATTTAAATTGTTTTATTTAACTAAAACAACATCGTTAAGTATTCTGGATTTTTTTCTTCAACAGCAAACATACAATATTTTTACAAAACAAGCATATGTCCCTCGCTTCTCACATTTATCTCCAGACTTCTTCTCCTTGTCCAGATCTATTCCACCCCCAACAATCTTCTATTTATTGAACTTTTTTGACTCTGTATACACAAATTTGCAGAGGGACATTAGATTTGAGCTCTGTTGTTTCTCACCTCTATATATTTATTTATTTGAAAACATTTTTGCTGTTACCAAGCATGTTCTTCTGGAGACACAAATCCACAGTTTGAGAACTGCAAAACTAAGTATCTCTGATGGTATCGTCTAGACTGAGCACTGAGTCCCATTGGGTAGATAGAAAGATTAACCTAAATAATCTGTACAGAAGCCTGTGAAACCCCATAAAATTGGGTCTTTAATCCATGAACTATTGGAACTCATTTACAAAACTTTTCTTAAACATTACATGAATATATTCTCATATACTATAGAATTAGAATTTGTAATCCCTGTTCCCTGATGAGATATCTTTGAGCTATAATGTATCTTTATCTTTAGATGGGTTTTTTCCTCAATCAAAAAATCTGATTTAAATAAAAATCGATATTTTTTATTTTAAAAAAAAAAACATTGATTTTTATTCACCCTGGTCTGTGGTCCAGATTAAGCTATTCTGGGGGCCCCACATTGGATATCCCTGTTCTAGAGAGACACCTAGCCTCAATTTCAGCCTCACCGCAATCCCTGGAAAAATCATGGCGCAGTGTCCTCAAGGAATCCATTTTGAAGCACTTGGAGGAGAGGAAGGTGATCAGGAACAGTCAACATGGATTCACCATGAGGGATAATCCACTACATAGAATTATAGAAGATTAGGCGTGAAAGAGACCTCAGGAGGTCATCTAGTCAAACACCCTGCTCAAAGCAGGACTAATGCCAACTAAATCATCCCAGCCAGGGCTTTGTCAGGCTGGGCCTTAAAAACCTCTAAGGATGGAGATTCCACTACACTCTTAGTGAAATAGTTTTTCCTAATATCCAACCTAGACTTCCCTCACTGCAACTTGAGACCATTGCTTCTTGTTCTGTCATCTGCCTCCACTGAGAACAGCTGAGCTCTATCCTTTTTGGAACCCCCCTTCAAGTAGTTAAAGGCTGCTATGAAATCCCCCCTCACTCTTCTGCAGACTAAATAAACCCAGTTCCCTCAGCCTCTCCTCGTCAGTCATGTGCCCTAGCCCCCTGATAATTTTCATTGCCCTCCGCTGGACTCTCTCCAATTAGTCCATATCCTTTCTGTAGCCGGGGGGGGGAGGGGGGCAAAACTGGACGCCATACTCCAGATGTGGCCTCACCAGTTCTGAATAGAGGGGAATAATCCCTTCCCTCCATCTGCTGGCAGTGCTCCTACTAATGCAGCCCAATAAGCCATTAACCTTCTTGGCAACAAGGGCACACTGCTGACTCACATCCAGCTTCTCATCCACTGTAATCCCCGGGTCCTTTTCTGCAGAACTGCTGCTTAGCCAGTCAGTCCCCAGCCTGTAGCGGTGCATGGGATTCTTCCCTCCTAAATGCAGGATTCTGCACTTGTCCTTGTTGAACATCATCAGATTTTTTAGCCCAATCCTCTAATTTGTATAGATCTCTCTGGACCCTATCTCTACCCTCCAGCATATCTACCTCTCCCCCCAGTTTAGTGTCATCTGCGAACTTGCTGAGGGTGCAATCCATCCCATCATCCAGATTATTAATAAAGATCCAACCCCTGCAGCATTCCGCTTGATACCGTCTGCCAACTAGACATCGAGCTGTTGATTACTACCTGTTGAGCCCGACAATCTAGCCGGCTTTCTATCCACTTTATAGTCCATTCATCCAATCCATACTTTTTTAACTTGCTGGAAAGATTTTGGTACAGTGGTTATATTCACTGTTAAATATGCATCTTATTTCCAGTTTGAATTTTTCTGACTTCAGCAGTTACATCTTGCTATGCCTTTGTCTGCTAGATTAAGGAGTCCTCTATCTCACGAGTGGCCAACCTGTGGCTCCGGAGCCACATGTGGCTCTTCAAAAGTTAATATACAGCTCCTTATATAGGCACCAACTCCGGGGTTGGAGCTACAGGCACCAACTTTCCAATGTGCCAGGGGTGCTCACTGCTCAACCCCTAGCTCTGCCAAAGGCCCTGGCCCCACTCCACCCCCTCCTTTGAACCTGCCATGCCCTCGCTCCTCACCCTCCCTCCCAGAGCCTCCTAAACGCCACAAAACAACTGATCAGTTGGTGCAGGGATGGAGGAGGAGGCACTGGTTGGCGGGATTGCTGGTGGGCGGGAGGCACAGGGGGAGGGGAGCTGATGGGGGGCTGTTAATGTATTACTGTGGCTCTTTGGCAATGTACATTAGTAAATTCTGGCTCCTTCTCAGGCTTCAGGTTGGCCACCCCTGCTCTATCTGATAGCTTTTCTCTGTACTTACGTGACATCTTAATCTTCTTTTGGATAAATTATATAGATTAAGCTTCTTTAGTAAAGCAGGTTTTCCATACCATGAAACCTTCTTGCAGCTCTTCTCTGAACCCTCTCTAGTATTTCAGTAGCTTTTTTTAAAAAGTGTGAACATCAGAACTGGACACCATATTTCAGTAGTAAAAGAATTGAGTGAATGAATTCCACACTCGCTCTTTTGATTGGAGAGGCTTTGGTTCTTGTAGAGATTGCAGAGCCTCAAGGCATTTTATATCAATAGCCCAGGCATAGTCTTTCTCTTCTTTTATCATAGAATCATAGAAATGGAAGGGACCTCAAGAGATCATCTAATCCAGTCCCCTGCACTCAAGGCAGGACTAAGTATTATCTATACCATCCCTGACAGGTATTTGTCCAACCTGCTCTTAAAAATCCCCAATGATGGAGATTCCACAACCTCCCTTGGCAATTTATTCCAGTGCTTAACCACTCTTACAGTTGCGAAGTTTTTCCTAATGTGCAGTCTAAACCGCCCTTGCTGCAATTTAAGCCCGTTGCTCCTTGTCCTATCCTCAGAGGTTAAGAAGAACAATTTTCTCCCCCCTCCTTGAAACAACCTTTTATGTACTTGAAAAGGGTTATCATGTCCCCACTCAGTCTTCTCTTCTCCAGACTAAACAAACCAAGTTTTTTCAATCTTCCCTCATAGGTGATGTTTTCTAGACCTTTAATCATTTTTGTTTCTCTTCTCTGGACTTCCTTCAATTTGTCCACATCTTTCCTGAAATGTGGCGCCCAGAACTGGACACAATACTCCAGTTGAGGCCTAATCAGCGCAGAGTAGAGCAGAAGAATTACTTCTTGTGTCTTCGCAAAAAAGAAAAGGAGTACTTATGGCACCTTAGAGGCTAACAAATTTATTTGAGCTTCTGCCTTCCTTCCTAAGCAGTCATTTCCCATTTTGTATGTATGCAACTGATTGTTCCTTCCAAATTGGAATACTTTGTATTTGTCCATATTGAATTTCATCCTATTTACTTCAGACCATTTCTCCAGTTTGTCCAAATCATTTTGAATTTTAATCCTATCCTAACACTTGCAACCACTCCCAGCTTGGTATCGTCCGCAAACTTTATACATGTACTCTCTATGCCATTATCTCAATCACTGATGAAGATATTGAACAGAAGCGGACCCAGAACTGATTCCCCCCCCCATTATGCCCTTCCAGCATGACTGTGAACCACTTATAACTAGTCTCTGCGAACAATTTTCCAACCAGTTATGCACCCACCTTATAGTGGCTCCATATAGGTTGTATTTCCCTAGTTTGTTTATGAGAAGGTCATGTGAGGTAGTATCAAAAGCCTTACTAAAGTTAAGTATACCACATCTACCGCTTCTTTCCTATCCACAAGGCTTGTTAGCTTTCTTTGACAGGGTATGAGGTTGATTTGAACGATTTGTTCTTGACAGATCCATGCTGACTGTTACTTATCACCTCATTCTCTTCTAGATGTTTGCAAATTGATTTCTTAATTATTTGCTGCATTATCTTTCCAGATACAAAAGTTAAGATGACTGGTCTGTAATTCCTCGGGTTGTCCTTATTTTCCTTTTCCTGTCTTCTGGAATGTCTCCCATCTTCCATGACTTTTCAAAGACAATTGCTAATGGCTCAGATGTCTCCTCAGTCAGCTCTTTGAGTAGTCTAGGATGCATTTCATCCGGCCCTGGTGATTTGAAGACATCTAACTTGTCTAAGTAATTTTTGACTTGTTCTTTCCCTATTTTAGACTCTGATCCTACCTGATTTTCACTGGCATTCACTATGTTAGACATCCAATTGCCGCCAACCTTCTTGGCAAAAACCAAAGCAAAGTCATTAAGCACCTCTGCCATTTCCACATTTTCTGTTATTGTCTTTCCCCCCTCATTGAGTAATGGGCTAATCACCATATTGGAACATGTGTTCCACCTATCAGAACATCTTGTGTTCTGAAATCTTGCTGCTATATGTTGGATGGTGTATATACAGCTGATATATACAGCTATGTTTAGGAGCATAGAGGATTGTTGTTGTAGGAGGAATTGCTAGAAGGTTTTAGCGTCACAGAATGGTGTTTTGGGGTGTCAGTATCACAGAGAAATATTTTCTAGTGGATCACTTTTAATTTGACTTGTAATTTAAATCTTTCTCGTAGACCTTTTTTTGCTGGTGTAAATTTTCAGTTAGAAACCAAACTTTCTGCCCTGTGGTTCCATTTATATTAAAATCTCATTAGTGAGAATGAAGTTTTAGATCATACCTTCCCTCATCCACACATTATCCTCAGTGGATTTTTAAAATGAATCAAAAGGGGTCATCCAAAATCTGTCAATGAACATAATTATATTGTCTGTCTTTAACAAATCTACTTGGAAAATTCAATAAAGGTTACTCGTGCTTTTATGCATTTCATATTTAATTATTCTACTTGAAATACAATGATTTTTTGCTGTAAAGTGAAAACTAATTTGCTTTAGGAAATCATATAAAGACTTAAAAAGAAAAGGAGTACTTGTGGCACCTTAGAGACTAACAAATTTATTTGAGCATAAGCTTTCGTGAGCTACAGCTCACTTCATCGGATGCATTCCTGTAGCTCACGAAAGCTTATGCTCAAATAAATTTGTTAGTCTCTAGGGTGCCACAAGTACTCCTTTTCTTTTTGCGAATAGAGACCAACACAGCTGCTTCTCTGAAACCCGATATAAAGACTTAATAATTTGAGTGGGTTTGTTACTGAATAGAAGCAATCCTCGAGTAATGTGTAAACTAAATGGTTACTCTTATTTACTTAACTGCTTGCTTATACCTATGTGAGAACAGAAGTGAATTATACAGAAGAGGTAGAGGACCCTGTGGATTCTGATGGTAAGTGCTAGTCATGATACACTTCTGTTCTCTGTAGGGAGAGAGTAGGGAAACTCATCTCAACAGATACTGATTTCAGAACAATGACCTAGACAAATTTATATTCCTGTTCACTTGTATGCAATTGTGGTGGTGAAGTGGGGTTTATGACATTCTGTGAGTTACACCAAATGATGGTAGTGTATTGATTTTTCCAGCTAGCATTGAAGAGTAAGGCTATTGTTAAAGGGACACTAGTTACATTCTTTTAAAAATGCAATCATTTCCTTTTCTGTTAAAAATTACACATATGGCCAGGCATTTTCTAGCTCCTTGGCCATGAAGAACATAGGACTTCTGTCAAAACTGGACAGTGTTGCCACTTAATCATTCCAAGAGGGTGCTATGAAATGCAAGGGGCGGCAGGCTACTCCTAAGGTGGAACAGTGTTGCATCTGCAGTAGTCCCAGCTCTCACTACCCCAGGCGTGAGACCAGAGATTATCCTACCTGACATGTTAACAGATTGTAATATTAATATTTGCCAGTCATTTATGCAGGTCCATGATTCGACAGTCAGTCGTGAAACTTTCTCCTTGTTTCTTTGTTCAGGTGAAGTATTGGGCTTTGAAAATCTAGTGTTCAGCATATTTGAGTTTGTACATGCCCTGTTGGAAAATCACAAATTTAAAAGCACAGTGAAGAAAGCTTTGCCAGAGCTGATATATTACATCATACTCTACATGCAGATCACAGAGGAGCAGGTAAGTGAACATGTAAAAAGTAAGAGGCAAACAGTGGAAGCCTGTTCACATGAGAGATTCAAACTAGCAGATGAAGCACGAGAAAGGATTTGGGTGGGAAGGAGTCATGATTAAGGCTACAGTTTAGTCACGGGTATTTTTAGTAAAAGTCATGGACAGTTTATGGGCAACTTACTAAAGATACCTGAGACTAAATCTTCTCTCCTGGGAGGGGGGCACTCCGGAAGACTGCCATTGTGGGAAGCGGCCCGGGGTCCCCCTCAGCAGTCCTAACCACTGATCCAGGGCAGTGCCAGGGACTGGCTGCCAGAGCAGTGGCTGGCCCAGGGCTTCCCCAGCTGCTGGGGTGGTCCTGGGGTCAGCCACACCAGCACTGCAAAATTCATGGAGGTCACGGAAGCCGTGACTTCTGTGAATGATTTGAAGCCTTAGTCATGATAACTGAATAGGTGTCTTCTGATTATTTCCTACGATTTTTAGTCCTAGAATTTAAGACCAGAAGGAACCACCAGATCATCTTGTCTGACGTCCTGTATGTCACTGGCCACCAACACCATCCAGCACCACACACTAAACCCAACAGAAATGAGACCAAAGTAAATGAGTCCCACAAGAGACTATACTTTTGTGTGCCACAGGCAGAGAATAGGCGGGACGAAGGTGCCCCAGCGCTAGAGGCCCGCATAATGGCAGGGTAATGATTAAATGAGAGAGACCAGATAATCCTGGCAAGTGACCTATACCCCCACGCTGGAGGGGAAGGCAAAAACTCTCATGGTCACTGCCATTCTGACCTGGGGGAAAATTTCTTCCTGACCCCCTATATGGTGATCTGTTAGACCCTGAGACTGTGAGCAAGAATCAGCCAGCCAAGCATCCGAGAGAGAGAGACTGCTGATGTAATCTCAGAGCCCTGGCTCACCCCACCTAGTGGCCTGTCTCCAGTCATGGCCATCTCTGATGCTTCAGAGAGAGCAGACTTAAAAAACAACAACAAAACCCTCCCAGAATACACTGTGGGGAAGGGAATCCCTTCCTGACCACTGCTGGTGATTGCGAAGCCTTCTCCCCCTTTCCCTCCATCACAAACATAAGAACATAAGAGCGGTCATACTGGGTTATACCAAAGGTCCATCTAGCCCAGTATCCTGTCTTCCAAAAGTGGCCAGTGCCAGGTGCCCCAGAGGGAACAAACAGAACAGGTAATCATCAAGTGATCCATTCCTTGTCGCCCATTCCCAGCTTCTTGCAAACAGAGGCTAGGGACACCATCCCTGCCCATCCTGTCCAATAGCCATTGATAGACCTATCCTCCATGAATTTATCTAGTTCTTTTTTGAACTCTGTTATAGTCTTGGCCTTCACAACATCCTCTGGTAAGGAGTTCCACAGATTGTGCATTGTGCGGAAAAAATACTTCCTTTTGTTTGTTTTAAACTTGCTGCCTATTCATTTCATTGGGTAACCCCTAGTTCTTGTGTTTATGAGAAGTAAATAACACTTTCTCCACACCAGTCATGATTTTCTGGACCTCTGTCGTATTTCCCCCCCTTAGTCATCTCTTTTTCAAGCTGAAAAGTCTCTTTTTAACCTCTCCTCATATGGCAGCCTTTCCATACCCCTAATAATTTTTGTTGCCCTTTTCTGAACCTTTTCCAAGTCCAATACATCTTTTTAGAAATGGGGCAACCACATCTGCATGCAGTATTCAAGATGTGGGCGTACCATGGATTTATATAGTGTAATATTATATTTTCTGTCTTCTTATCTATCGCTTTCTTAATGATTCCCAACATTGTTTGCTTTGACTGCATGCTTTCAGAGAACTATCCACAATGTTCCAAAATCTTTTTCTTGAGTGGTAACAGCTAATTTAGACCTCATCATTTTATATATATAGTTGGGATTGTTTTCCAGTGTGCGATACTTTGCATTTATCAACATTGAATTCAATCTGCCATTTTGTTGCCCAGTCACCCAGTTTTGAGAGATTGCAGTCTGCCTGGGATTTAACTACCTTTAGTTTTGTATCATCTGCAAATTTTGCCACCTCACTGTTTACCCCTTTTTCCAGATCACGTATGAATATGTTAAATAGGACTGGGCCCAGTACAAACCCCTCAGGGACACCACTGAGTTTTCTCTCCATTCTGAAAACTGTTTATTCCTACCCTTTGTTTCCTATCTTTTAACCAGTTACCAATCCATGAGAGAACCTTCCCTCTTACCCCATGACTGTTTACTTTGCTTAAGAGCTTTTGGTGAGGGACCTACATTTATTTTGCCAGAGTTTATGGTCCTTTCTATTTTCCTCATTAGGATTCAACTTCCACTTTTTAAAGAATGCCTTTTTTTCTCTCACTGCTTTTTATTTTGTTTAGCCATGGTGGCTCTTTTTTAGGTTTTCTTACTGTGGGTTAGTTGAGGTATACATTTAAGTTGAACCTCTAATATGGTGTCTTTAAAAAAATTTCCATTTCATAAATTTGTCCAGCTCTCGGGCACGCACGCGTGTGCGTGCTCGCTTGCTCGCTCGCGCTCTCTCTCTCTCTCTCTCAAAGCTAAATAAGTGGTTTGCCCCCACCACTCCTATTAGAGGGCTATTCCAGAACTTCACCCTCTGATGGTTAGAAACCTTCTAATTTCCAGCCTGAATTTCTTCATGGCCAGTTTATATCCATGTGTTCTTGTCCTTCAGTTTCAATAGGTCTTCACCCTTCCTGGTGTTTACTCCCTAATGTGTTTATAGAACAATCATATCTCCTCCCAGTCTTTGTTTTGCTAGACTAAACAAGCTCTTTCAACCTCCTTTCTTAAGATAGGCTGTCATTCTCCTTATGGTAGTAGCTCTTCTCTGCATCTGATCTAGTATAGTTTAATCTTTCTTGAGCATAGGTGATGAGAACTGTACACAGTATTCCAAATGAGGTCCTACTAGTGCCTTGTACAATGGCATTAATATTTCTCTCTCTCTATTGGAAATGCCTCACCTAATACGTCACAGAGTCGTGTTTGTCTTTTTCATGGCCACACCAACTGGTGGCTCAGTCATCCTGTGATCATCCCACGCTCCCAGGTCTCTGTTGCTTGCACCCGATGAGCCCCAGCTTGTAACAGAAATTCTTATTAGACCCTAAATGCATGACTCTGTACTTGGTACTACTGAATTTTATTCCATTTGTCACTCCAGTATTCAAGGTCATCCAGATGTCACTGAACTATTGTGATTTTTCCCTCTGCTTTTGTTTCAGATAAAAGTATGGACTGCAAATCCACAGCAATTTGTGGAGGATGAAGATGATGACACTTTTTCCTATACCGTAAGGATTGCTGCACAGGACTTGTTGCTGGTAAGAAATGTGTTCTGTGTCTAAGGACCCAAATGGTATTGAATTACAACTTGATTGTTACAGAAATTGCTACTGTACCTTACATACAGTTTGTACTGGCTAGTTTGAAGTATAACAGCTGCAAAAAGTGTTTAAAATGCACCTGTAGAAAGAAACAGTGTGACAGTCATTAATTCTTTTACCCAGGCTGTAGCTGCTGATTTCCAGAATGAGAGTGCAACTGCTTTGGCTGCAGCAGCTACAAGACACTTGCAGGAAGCTGAGCAGGCTAAAAACAGTGGTGCTGAGCATTGGTAAGGAGGCAGGCAATGCGAGTTGCAATGATGATGGAATAAGTGGTGGGCTATCTCACAGAATTAGGCACATAATGCAAATGAACTGTAACTTCTTTCTGGTAATGCAACTGGGGTAAAACTAAGGTCTTGTGGGTTTTGTGTGCGAGAAGCAAAAATGTAAAAAAGATCCAACCCATGTAAAGACATCTACAAGTTACATATAGCACTACAACCTATCCTGAAGGACGACCCATCACTCTCACAGATCTTGGGAGACAGACCAGTCCTTGCTTACAGACAGCCCCCCAATCTGAAGCAAATACTCACCAGCAACCACACACCACACAACAGAACCACTAACCCAGGAACCTATCCTTGCAACAAAGCCCGTTGCCAACTCTGTCCACATGTCTATTCAGGGGATACCATCATAGGGCCTAATCACATCAGCCACACTATCAGAGGCTCGTTCACCTGCGCATCTACCAATGTGATATATGCCATCATGTGCCAGCAATGCCCCTCTGCCATGTACATTGGCCAAACTGGACAGTCTCTACGTAAAAGAATAAATGGACACAAATCAGACGTCAAGAATTATAACATTCAAAAACCAGTTGGAGAACACTTCAATCTCTCTGGTCACTCGATCACAGATCTTAGAGTGGCTATACTTCAACAAAAAAGCTTCAAAAACAGACTCCAACGAGAGACTGCTGAATTGGAATTAATTTGCAAACTGGATACAATTAACTTAGGCTTGAATAGAGACTGGGAATGGATGAGTCATTACACAAAGTAAAACTATTTCCCCATGGTATTTCTCCCTCCCACCCCACCCCCCACTGTTCCTCTGATATTCTTGTTAACTGCTGGAATTAGCCTACCTTGCTTGTCACCATGAAAGGTTTTCCTCCTTTTCCCCCCCCTGCTGCTGGTGATGGCTTATCTTAAGTGATCACTCTCCTTACAGTGTGTATGATAAACCCATTGTTTCATGTTCTGTGTGTGTGTGTGTGTGTGTGTATATATATATAAATCTCTCCTCTGTTTTTTCCACCAAATGCATCCGATGAAGTGAGCTGTAGCTCAGGAAAGCTTATGCTCTAATAAATTTGTTAGTCTCTAAGGTGCCACAAGTACTCCTTTTCATATAGCACTAGTGTTCTCTGCTCTCCCTAGAGTAAACTAACAGTTGCCAGCACTTCAGCACTGAAATTGTTCTAATAGTTTTCAATGAAAAGGTTTTTTTCGGTTACAACAATTCCAGATGAGTTATAAAAAAAAAGAAATTTGGGTGGACTTCTTCATTGGTTTCATGCTGCTGAATTCAGGTATCCTCTCTTGTTTCTATTTGTGTGTGGATTTTTCATTATCCCCACATGAATGTGTCCAATTTTAGAATTGTTTCAATGGCCCATATTAGGTGCGGAAAGGGGAAGAAAATCTCCATTGTCCAAGGAAAGGGGAGTGGGGGTGGGGCTTTTGTATCTTTATATGAAAAAGTGTCAGTGATGCGGCCCTTGGGCCAATGTACTAGTCTTCATGTGGCTCTCGTGGTGATTTGAGTTTGGGATCCCTGGTCTAATAGATACCTACTTACTGTCACATAAATATCCTGTGTTGTGTAGATAGTGTTAGCTCAGTGTTGTTTTTTAGTGGATATTAGAAAGGGGCAGTAATCACTCCATAATTAAATTTTCAGCTGAATTTCTCTGGAAAGCCTGATATTGCCCTCTCTGGTTCCCCACCCATCCCCACAGCAAAACAGTGGCTGTCTCCGATAAAGTGAGCTGTAGCTCACGAAAGCTTATGCTCAAAAAAATTTATTAGTCTCTAAGGTGCCATAAGTACTCCTTTTCTTTTAGTGGCTGTCTCAAAATTAGTAAATTAAGCCTGAGTTTGAGGTAGGTTCACCTTAGTCCAGAAAGTCATTGGCTCTGAGCTTAAAGTAAGCCACCAACTAACTACTGAAAGCCTAAATGTCATTATTAAAAAAAAAAAAAGCCAAGAACATCCATAACTATATTTATAAATAAATAAAAAAATTGATGAAGGGAAAGATAGGTTTATATTTTGAGTTATCACATGGAGATGGCTGATAAGTTCCTCACAGAGAATTCTTCTGATTTTTGTTTCATACTAACATAAGAACAAGTTTAGTGTAGGCACTAATGTTGTTTTATTGGATTAATCTTTTAAAGGTGGGTGGGAATGCCCCTGCCCTGCAACCCCCTGGTAGCCTCAGTATCACCATTCCTGCAGACATCCTCAGGTGCTCATTTCTTATGGACTAAAGAGGAAAACCAGAAGAGGGTGTTTGGGTTGTGTGGGCATGGGGTTCAAAAGAGTGGTGCTTGCGTTTGGGAGACGTGGGGGGGGGACCTAAAATGGTTGTGGAAAAGGGGGACAATGGAGTAAGAGAATATGCAGGTGAGAACATGGAGAAAATGAAGAAGAGGTCATAGGCAGTGCAGCAGGATATTCTACCCCTCCTACAGATATTAAGAGGCTTATCAGTGAGCCTTAGGAGAAATAACCTCACTCCCTACAAACCTTCGAAGGCTCATTGGGGTTCCTCATAACCACTCCCAAGGTCCTAGGAGCCTTATTAGGCTTGGTAGATACTAATGAGTGACAACAAAATCAGCCCCAATGTTAACATGCTACGGTAAGGGTTCATGGGGGAGCAAACTGCCTTAGTGAGGCTTGTTGGCAGAGGTGGTTTGGCTGGCCCCTGAACAATACACTAAGGTTTTCAGGAGGTGTGTGCAAAGTCCCACTAGCATTCCTAAGGCTCTTGCAGTTCAGGAGGCTTTTAATGAGTGTCTTTAGGTTAATGGGGAGGGCATGAGCCTTCTATGGCTCACAGTAGGGACTCAATCTTTGTGGGGGTCCCCTGCTATTCTGAGGGTGGGGGAGGCCCAGCAAGTCTCCTGAAGCCAGCAGTGGGTGGTTGGTGTTGTGAAGGCCATTAGAGCTTCATAAGGTTCACTGGGAGTTGATTCACTTGCCCTGTCACATATTAGGATTATTTAAAAAACATAGGCCTGTATTACGCCCAGGAGGGTCTGGTTCTGTTCAATATCTTTATCAGTGATTTAGATAATGACATAGAGAGTGCGCTTATAAAGTTTGTGGACTGCACCAAGCTGGGAGGGGTTGCAAGTGCTTTGGAGGATAGGATTAAAATTCAAAATGATCAGAACAAACTGAAGAAATGGTCTGAGGGAAATGAAATTCAAAAAGGACAAATGCAAAGTACTCCACTAAGGAAGGAACAATCAGTTGTTCTTCGCGTGCTGTCCCCGTGGGTGCTCCAATCCAGGTGATGGTGCATCCCAATGCCATTGATCGGAGATATTTGGTATCAGTGCCTGGTCGGGATGCACATGCTCAGCTGCTGTCTCGTGGCATCATTAGGATCTGCCTGAGTGCGTGTGTCCTGCACTCCCACTCAGTTCCTTCTCAACCATCCTCGGCTGTAGACGGGACTCGGTGCTATCCTCTTCCCTGGTCGCTGAAGGAAATAAGTAACAAGAAATAAAAATAGTTAGCTAGACACATCCCAGTTCTCTCCCTTCCTTTAGAATAGTTCATTAGTTTAAAAAACAAAAACAAAAAAAACCCTTGTCAAGGTTCCTTCCCCACTCTGAACTCTAGGGTACAGATGTGGGGACCTGCATGAAAACCTTCTAAGATTACTTTTACCAGCTTAGGTTAAAACTTCCCCAAGGTACAAACTATTTTACCCTTTGCCCTTGGACTTCCACTGCCACCACCAAACGTTTATTTTTGAGAAAGAGTTGTTTGGAAACGTCTTTCCCCCCAAAATCCTCACCAAAATCCTCATCAAAACCTTGCACCCCCCTGCCTGGGGAAGGCTTGATAAAAATCCTCACCAATTTGCATAGGTGACCACAGACCCAAAACCTTGGATCTTAAGAACAATGAAAAAAACATTCAATTTCTTATAAGAAGAATTTTAATATAAGAAAAGGTAAAAAGAATCACCTCTGTAAAATCAGGATGGTAAATACCTTACAGGGTAATAAGATTCAAAATACAAAGAATCCTCTAGGTAAAACCTTAAGTTACAAGAAAGACACAAAGACAAGAATATTCATTCTATTCAGCACAGTCTAATTTCTCAGCTATTTAAAGAAATCGTAATCTAACGCATATCTAGCTAGATTACTTACTAAATTCTAAGACTCCATTCCTGTTCTGTCCCCAGCAAAAGCATCACACAAACAGACCTTTTGTTTTTCCCTCCCTCCAGCTTTGAAAGTATTTTGTCTCCTCATTGGTCATTGTGGTCAGGTGCCAGCGAGGGTTATCCTAGCTTCTTAACCTTTTACAGGTGAAAGGATTTTTCCTCTGGCCAGGAGGGATTTTAAAGGTGTTTACCCTTCCCTTCATATTTGACAACCCTTTTATCTCATGTTCATCTCCTGTTGAGACTTCCCCCCAGGTAATCGCGCTTCCATCATGCCAGGGTCCCCGGGCATTAAGAAATGTGGGGCTCCTTCAAGGAACCTATGCCGTGGTCTGATGGGTACTCGCTCTGTGTGAAATTCTTCGGTGAGACACAAGTCCCTTCCAAGTGTCTCCACTGTATCAACCTGAAAACCAGGGCTCTTCGTGACAGGGACTTGCGGCTAAAAATGCTCCTGTTGGTGAAAGCTCTGCAGCCGCCTATAGAGACGGGCAGTAAACCCTCATGCTCCCCTGCTAGGTCGAACTGACCGGGAGCGCGGCTTCACCCTCTCAGGCCAAAGAGGCATGAAGTCCAAATGTCTCTGTGCAGTGACCTTCAAAAGGGTAAAGGGTCTCCTGTGAAATCTTTACCCTTGGTGCCGACAGCACCAAGAGCAGGTGCCTCCGACTGCTCTAGCATCTTAGCCATGGCTCACACGGGGCGCAGAAACAGGCATTTGACTTCCCACAGCGGGAAGTTTTCCTCCACCCGATGTTGTGGCCTGCGCAATGGCAAGCTCCAATGACCTTTTTGAACTTCCTGGCCATTCCACCAAAGCTGGGGGTCGCCAGTTCTGGAGGTCAGCATCGGTGGCTTCAGTATCTCACGTGCCTCTTCTACCTTCCTCAGTGCAGGTCCAGTCACCATACCGGAAGACCCGGCACTACACGATCCCCTCTGTGCCGAGGGTCAGTAACAAGTGCTGGTCCCAGATAGAGCCTCGTCCTGATCTTCACCAGACAAGGCAGTGGCTGGAACCTCCCCGCTCCTGCACTAGGGGACAAAAGGGTCCTCCATCAGCTCCTGAGCAGGGTGACCCAGAACCTGGGGATCCAGGTCGAGGAGATTGCTGAAACATTGGATCCCATGGTGAACATTCTGGCACCTTCTGGCTCTTCTCAGGTTGTCCTCCCACTCATAAAAACTAAACAGGAGACCACCAAGACACTGTGGCTGACCCCTACCACTGACAGCAAAGAGAACCTAGAGAAAGTATTTCATTTCCTCTTAGGGATTCAAACATTTTTATACACGACACCACCCGCACCCACTCCCACCCCCCAGTGGACTCCCTAGTAATAACAGTGATGAACAAGCAGGAGCGCCAAGCACACCAGGGCCCATCACCCAGAAACTGTGATGCAAAAAAGCTGGACATCTTTTGGAGAAAAAGTTACTCTACTGGGGGGCTTCACACTCCATCTACGCAGCGGAGGCCTCTTTAAGCTGCAGCCCCGCCTCAATTCTACCACCTGCAGTGTGGGCAGGACTTCTCTAGGAGGCATAATAGAAATAATAGAAGGAGGGCTCAGGGCTCTAGGCAAGTGAAACAGTCCTCAGGTCAAAAGCAGACCTTTGGAAGGTGCGCCCAAGGGCAATGCACCAATCCAAACTCTGGACCCATCCATTCCGACCTTCCCATGCTGACTATCCCATTTCTCCCTGCGTGGGCCTCAATTACATCAGATCTCTGGCTGCTTTGCCCGGTAGAAAGGGGATACTCTCTCCATTTCAGCTCCTCCCTCCCTTCACCTTTCTTCATTGTCCCTCTTCAGGGACCCCTATCATGAGCAGCTTCTCATGTAGGAGGTGCACCTGCTCCTAAGTGTGGGGGCAGTGGAAGAGATCCCTCAGGAGTTGAGGGGCAGGGGATTTTATTCCTGGTATTTCTGAATATCGAAAGCCAAAGGTGGCCTCAGGCCCATCCTAGACCTGTGAGACCTCAACAAGTTCATACAGAAACTGAAGTTTCACATGGTCTCTTTGGTCTCCATTATCCCTTCCCTGGATCCGGGGGACCATTATACCAACCTCGACTTGAAGGAAACTTACTTTCATATTTCAATAACACTGTCCCACAGAAGGTACCTCAGGTTTGTGGTGAACCACAATCACTATCAGTTCAGTCCTTCCTTTTGTCTTGTCAGCGGCACCTCGAGCATTTACCAAGTGCATGGCAGTTGTAGCTGCTTTCTTGTGCAAGCGCCAGGTGCAGGTGTTCCCATACCTTGATGACTGGCTGGTCAAGGGCTGCTCCAAAGTGCAAGTTGAGGCGCATGTGAGTCTCATAAGAGCAACTTTCGAAGACCTGGGCCTTCTATAATGTACAGACGTCAACCCTGTCCCCTGTTCAGTGGATAGAGTTCATAGGTGCAGTGTTGGACTCAACACAGGCAAGAGCATATCTCCCAGATTCTCATTTCCTTACCCCGTGCAACATCATACAAGGTTTCAGGCAGTTCCTTACCACAGCAAGGAATTGCCTAAAGCTCCTTGGCCACATGGCCACTTGTACCTATGTACTACATGTGACACTATGCCCCCATATTATTCATAGAAATATTGTTATATGTTTAGCATATCTAAGATGTATTTTATGCAAAATGGGTCTTGGGAGATATCATTGGAAAGGTTATGATTTCCTGAATATGATTATCCTATTTGTATGCATGTATTATTTTTGTATCTAAAGTTAGGAATATTGACTATATATCTGTATTACAAAAGAGTTTGCACTTGGGGAATGGCCATCAGACAGAATGCAATCAGTCTGAATGGGCCATTAGGAAAAACAGTAGGTCTTTGAACATGGTAACCTCCCACCATCCAGGTAGGGACACACACTAGGACTACCTACCTAGCCAAATAGAAGATTCACAATTTGGTCTTCGCAATATCTCCCATTTCCTACACTCTCGGGGACTACTTCCTGCACTTAAAGCAGCAAGGGCTTTCTATGTTGTCAATAAATGTCCACTTGGCTGCCATTCCCTCCTTCCATCCAGGAGTGGAAGGCTGATCGGTGTTTGCCAATCCGATAGTTGGTTGTTTTCTTAAAGGTCTTGACAGGCTATACCCTGATGTACAACAGCTAATCCCAGCCTGGGGTCTTAACCTGGTTGTTTCCAGACTAATGGGGCCACCCTTTGAACCACTTGCAACATGTTCTCTGTGTTTTCTCTCATATAAAGTGGCATTCCTGTTAGCAATAACTTTTGCCAGGAGGGTGTCTGAGCTTAAGTCCCTAACATCTGAGCCTCCGCACACTGTGTTCTATAAGGACAAGGTTCAGCTTCGGTTGCATCCGGCTTTCCTCCCTAAAGTTGTCTCCCAGTTTCCTGTTAATCAGGATATTTTTCTTCCAGTGTTCTAAGCCAAGTTCTACACAAAGTAGCAGGGAGGAAAAACTTGATTTGTTGGACGTTTGCCTGGCGCTAGCCTTCTATATCAAACGGATAAAGCCATTTCAAAAATCTATTCAGCTATTCATCGCGGTAGAAGACAGAATGGAGAGGCTTCCAGTCTCCTCCCAAAGAATCTCATCATGGATTACTTCCTGTATCCGGGCATGCTACGATCTGGCAAAAATACTTGCCCCTGCGCTGACAGTGCACTCCACAAGGGCATAAGTGTTGTCAGTGATGTTCCTGGGCCAGGTTCCAACCCGAGAAATTTGCAGGGCTGTGACATGGTCCTCAGTCCACACCTTTACCTCGCATTACCCCATTACTCAGCAGGCTAGAGATGATGCAGCCTTTGGCAGAGCAGTGCTGCAATCAGCGAACCTTTGAGCTCCGATCCTGCCTCCAAATTTCGGCTTGGTAATCCCCTAAACGGAATAGATATGAGCAATCACTCAAAGAAAAAAGTTACCTACCTTTTGTAACTCTTCTTCAAGATGTGTTGCTCATGTTCATTCCAATACACACCCACTTACCCCCTGTCAGAACGTGGCTGGCAAGAAGGAACTGAAGTGGCAGCGGGTTGGTGCCATATTCGGTGCCATAGAGGCACAACTCCAGGAGGTGCCTGCATCAACCTAACAGGTACTGCTAGGGGAAAAACCTTCCAGCTGCCATGCACCTGGCACGAGCACACCTAATTGGAATGGACATGAGCAACACATCTGGAAGAACAACAGTTATGAGAGGTAGGTAACCTTTTTTTGCACACATTCAAAATGGGAAATGACGGCTTAGGAAGGAGTACTGCAGAAAGGGATCCTGGGGGTCATAGTGGATCACAACTAAATATGAGTCAATAGTGTAATGCTGTTGCCAAAAAAAAAAAAAAAAAAAAAAAAAAAGAGGTAACATCATTCTGGAATGTATTAGCAGGAGTGTTGTAAGCAAGACACGAGAAGTAATTCTCCCGCTCTGCTCCACACTGATTAGGCCTTAACTGGAGTATTGTGTCCAATTCTGGGCACCACATTTCAGGAATGATGTGGACAAATTGGAAAAAGTCTGGAGAAGAGCAACAAAAATGATTAAAGGTCTAGAAAACATGACCTAAGAGGGAAGATTGGAAAAAAAAATTGGGTTTGTTTAGTCTGGAGAAGAGAAGACTGAGCGGGGACATAAGTTTTCAACTATATAAAAGGTTGTTACAAGGAGGAGGGAGAAAACATATTCTCCTTAACCTCTGAAGATCATACAAGAAGCAATGGGCGTAAATTGCAGCAAGGTTGATTTAGGCTGGACATTAAAGAAAAACATCCTAACTCTCAGGATGGTTTAGCACTGGCATAAATTGCCTACGGAAGTTGTAGAATCTCTGTCATTGAAGATTTTTAAGAGCAGGTTAGACACATGCTTGTCAGGGATGGTCTGTATAATACATAGCCCTGCCATGAGTGCAGGGGATTGGACTAAATGACCACTTGAGATCCCTCTAGTCCTACGATTCTGACCAGGAAGTCAGATGAGATGAACAGGCCTTATAATCTATGAATGAAATTTCTATACTAAAATTTTGTTTAATAATAATTTAGTTGCAAGGATAGCTCTGTAATTTAAGGTTAAAATTCTATACAAAAATTCTGTAGCTAGCAAAAAGGATATAGTTAAGGTTAAACTTAAGACAACTTCCTATCTTAAGCATAATTTATGGCTAATATGTGATCATATGCTATGTCAACAGCAAATCTATTGATGGTTCGATTAGTTTGTTAGCATGTTAGTCCCATATCGGTTTCTTTAAGTTTTGTGATTAGTGTATAGAATTTTTTATAATGGAAAAAATATTCTAGGTAAGAAGTTCAAGATCTAAGTGGGACTATGGTAAAGTGGGTCAGATTTTTGTTTGGAGAGGAGTGAGATGATGGAAGGTGCTTAGGATCAAAAAACCTTGCTGGTACTTTCATCATTTCGTGTGTCTGTGTCTGTGTGTGGTTTTTATATGTATTCAGAATGAATGTGGGAAAACTAACGGTATCTGAATCATTTTGTAGGTGGAAGATACATGAAGCCTGTATGCTGGCACTGGGCTCTGTGAAATCTGTTATTACAGACAGTGTGAAGAATGGTAGAATCCATTTCGATATGCATGGATTCCTGACAAATGTTGTTCTTGCAGATCTCAATCTGTCAGGTATGTCAGCAAAAATTCTTTGAGTAGTGGTAATTGCTGAGCATCTGTTAGCCCAGAACCATTGAAAAGCATTTCTAAGTATAGGTGCTCAGTGTATGTAGAGGAACTGATATGATTGACAAGGTAGAATACTATTGCACAGAAATATTTGGGGGAAACTACACAGGTAGAGGGGCATTGTATTTGCATGCCCTGCCACATTTCACACACAATGTAAACTTGCTTAATCTAAGCCAGTCTACTTTCAGTTGAAATTTCTTGTGTAAGTGGATGGCTCTGAACTTGTAGGGTCCTCTGAGGGTGGAAGGGATACTATCTTGGGGAGCTCAACAGGAGTTAGAAAAGTCAGTAGCATCCTTTGAATACTTTAATTTAAAACCAGATGTTACAGCACTCCTGGGATTATTTTAATCTGTTTTGGTCTCCGTTCAAACTAATAATAATAATAATAGCTGATCATGTATTATGCAGGGATCTGCTCACTTTCCCATCTTAACTTTCCCAGGGAGGCGTAAAGAATTGTTAAAATGGACTACCAATAATTCAAGTTTAAGAAAACAGGTCAATCTGTAATTTTGACCTACTTCGTTTGAAGTGTGTGTTGTGTTAAATATGCCAGGCTCTTATTGGAGAAGTGAGCGGTTTGAGAGACTAGATAAGCAATAGTGTTGATTTCACTGTGACGGGGTGTACCAACCCCACATTGGGTCAGTGGGATGGATCAATTACTGTGGGCCCAGAAGGCCATGCCCCCTTTCCCCTGCTGTGCATGCTCCAGATGGAAGAGCCAGATAAAAGGAGGCAGCCCAGCTCAGTCGGGGCTGACTGTGGAGGAGAAAGGACATGTACTGCAGGTTCCTGCAGAGGTGCCGGAGGACCCGAATTGTGCTGCAGGTGACTTACTGACTGTGGAGACAGACGGAGAAGCCAAGCTGCTGCCACCTGAGGAGGTGCCCAGGACGCAACTTGTGTTAGGAAGTGACCCCGGGAAGGTAGTAGAAGCCGATGCCTGAACACCTAGGTGGGAGTTCTCCGGCTTCATAGGGACCTCGGTCAGAACCCAGTGGAGAGGGCAGGGCCGGGTTTCCCTACTACCCCCATAGGCCACCAGGCGTGACTGCTTGTCTGCTCGTCTGCTCTACATCCCAGCCCAGAAGCGTAGGGGTTATAGACTGGTTGTTTTGCCCGGCCCAGGGGCCATAGACTGATTGCTGTTTTGTTCTGCCCAGGCGGCCGATTCCCCCAATTGCTACTACTTGCCCCAGCCAGGAGGCTTAGGGGCCATAGACAGTTTGTTCATTGGTTTTGCCCCACCAGTGGCTACAGACTGATCATAGTTCTGTCTTGTCGAAGGGGGCCAGGACTCCAGTTCTGGGTGTCAGTCCCAGCCTGGAGGCTCAGGGGTCACAGACTATTTGTTTACGTGGTTCTGCCAGGGGACCAGAGCCCACCTTGCTGCAACTCCCTGTATTAGCAGGAAAACCTGACAACAGTGTGATGGGGTGTACCAACCCTGCACTGGGCCAATGGGGGTGGCACAGCTCAGCACCCAGAGCCCCCATCTCATTCACATTTAAGTTTTCTCTGCACTGAAGCAATTTACTGAAACAGTATTACCAGTTCTGGCTCTGGTTTTTCAGGGTGGGGAGCCATTTTTGCTGTTGTCAGTTAGTTCTGGGTGTAGACATGACTTTAGATGCCCAGAGTAGTGGATGGAGACACTCTTAGTTAGGACTTTCTGCTTTCGAGTTCAATTTGGTTTAATTCAGCAACAAAGTCTGAAACTCCCTCCCAGCTACTGTAGTGTTTCTAACAGGTTTTTATCCTGGTTTCTTTTCCAGAAATGTTTCTTTGCCTATCAGTTTTTCCCTTTTTTGACAAATATTGGATTTTGCTGTTTTCTAACAAAACAATACAATTCATGCTCTTTACATCCCTCTTTAATCAACTTGACTCTGCGGAGATCCTATCTACTTCCAGGGCTACTGCAGGAAGGGAAGCAGTTGTGATCCAGGTGTTACCCAGGGTCTTAAGAACCCACCGCAGTGGTAACTTAACTATTTTATTCCCGCCATTGCCTGGAATGAATCGATGGGAACAAAGCAATTCTGTCTGACAAAAGATTAATGCAAGTCAGCGTGCTCTATCTAAAACTGCAGTTTATTAGATTTAAGCACATGCAGACATAAGCAATATTTTCCTAAAATCTGGAATAGTATTGAGTTATTAACAGTGGATTTGCAGTGGCCAGTTGCTCACCTGCTGGTGAGAAAAGGTGTCAGAAAAAAGGTCCCTCAAGATGGCTTCGGAGGATTGCTCCAAAATACACTGTATTAGGTAGTCTTTTATAACAAACTTCTGCAAAATACATAGGTCATAATGACCCCTACTAAATCATCACTTTTCCTAACTTTCAATAAACTACTTATCAACAAACATTCCTAACAATCTTAATTATAATACTTCTATATCAGAGGTGCTCAAATTCAAGATTCTTGTCACCCAAGATTTTCAGTCTGTTGACTTTTTTCTTCCCCTCCTCCCATTCTGATTAGCAGAAACTGACACCTACTTTTGACTTTGCCTCTAAAATCCTGCTTTCAAATTAACCCTATACTATATGGTGTTCTATTTTAATAATTCATGGTGGCTGAATGCACATAATATGGTTGCAATTAGCTTGATCACATTCTGGGTGGGGTACACACACTCCTCAAATCTGGGGCAACACAGAAAGGGAGAATTCCTGGTCTTTGTGGGCCTCCAATAACTCTAGACTCCCTGAGGTGCATTCTTTAAGTATTTTTTAGGGAAATTTTGCTTTTCAAATAGTCTGATTCAGAACATCAGTCACACTGGGAAGGGAAACTTGTGTGGGGCTGTGGTTAGGAAGAATTCTTCCCTTCCATGCAGGTCACATTTTAAGTGTGCTGCTCTTCTGAAAAGTGACTTTTCCCTTTTTACCCTGCTGATCTGTTCCCTGTGAGCATTCAGAGTTTGATCTACTGACTTTATGCTCCTGGTTAGCATGAAGCAACCTGCTTTATTTACAGACTAGTTGCAGTGCACAAGGCCCTTTGGCCTCAAGCTTTCCCTCTTCATTCCTTAATATCCAAGGTTATAGAGAGGTCTATGATTCCATGTCCCTGTCGTCTTTGCTGCCTCCAAGTGTCTAACCATCTTATTGTCTTGACTGCTATAGAATCTTTTTTACCATATTTCACAAGTTAGCAATTAAGAAAATACAAACAAAAAATCCAGACAAAAACCTTGGGATGACCTGCAGTTTTTAAATTGTGTTGAGTTTTGCTGGCAAGTGCAGCAGGAGACCCAGAGCTACAGGCTCTTTCCCTCTGATCCTTGACACATGGCTTCCACAGGACATTGCCTGTGTCACCCGCCATCATTAAGATCGGTTTGATGAGAATGATGCTGAGATTCAGGGCCTTGCTATATATGGTCCTCACTTCCCAAAAGGTTCACCAGTTCCTAATAAACTTAAACCTCTCCTCCTTGCACCATTGTCTTATCCACACATTGAGTCCCTGCCTTTCTGGCACTGTGTGTAGAACTGGAAGCATTTCAGAGAATTCTATCATGGAGGTCCTTTAATCTCCTATCTAGCAGCCTAAATTTGCCTTCAGGACCTTTCCCCTAGCTTTCCTTCTGTCATTAGTACTTGCATATATCATGACCACCGTTCCTCCTTAGCACTCTGCACATAAGTCTGTCTAGATGTCTCCTGAGCTCTGCAACCTTCATGCCCAGCTGGCAATTTGCTATGTGGTTCTTTCAATCATCAGGTGCTTGGGGAGTCTGCTCAGATGCATGTCCACTATTCTTTGATAAAGTGGCTAGCTAATTAATGAGCTTGCCTTGTTCAAGAGAATATCTTGAGCAGTGAAAGATAATACCTCACTGGGCTTCAAGGCCAGGGGAAATTGTCTGGAGTCTCCCTGGGTATAATTCATGAGTGGCTTAGAGACCATTCATGCAACTCAGCTGGGTATCTCTCTCCACCTGTTGATGGATGAGTGATCACAGCAACCTGATAGCTGGAGGAATTTGCTTCTTGTCATTAGCATAGCATTGTGAGAGACAGCCTAAGGCCTGGGCTACACTGTGGGGGGTGCGGGTTTCAAACTAAGATATGGAACTTTATCTTAGTTAGACTTACCTGGCCGTTCTCATGGCGACGAGTCGACTGCGGCGGCTCCCCTGTCAACTCCGCTTACTCCTCCTGCCAAGGTGCAGTACAGGCTTTGATTCGGGGATTGATTTATCGCGTCTAGGTGAGACATGATAAATCGATCCCCGATAGGTTGATCACTACCCTCCTATCCGGCAGGTGGTGAAGCCATACCCTTAGATGAAGAGTTTAAGGGGAGTCAGCGGTCCCACAGTCTAGGTTGTACCCCAGTGGTACATTACACCCCCATTAATACTAGCCCATGTGTGTAAACTAATCTTGTTACCAGCTTGCAGAATGACTCATCCGCTTCCTCTTCCTGATTTGGTGTCTATAATAGACCCCCACCCTAACATCACTACTGTTCTTTTCCCTTTCTAGCCTCACTCAGAGACTGTCAGTAGGTCTGTTGCTCACTTCCCCTTGGACCAAGTGTACACATTCCTGACCTATATTTCTAATAATAGAATCCCCCATTAGAATTACCTTGCTCTTTCTAGTAACTGGAGTTTCTTCCCCCGGGAGGGTATCCTCAGTGCGAGAGGCTACAATGACATCATCTGGAAGGAGGGTTCCAACTATGGGATTGTTTTCTTCCACTCCAGCTTGATGATCTCCTTCCTTGAAACTTTCATTATCCTTAACAGCTGTCGGACTGGGGATGGGACCGCTCTATTCTGTCTCTGAAAGTCTCCTCTACGTACGTCTGTCTCCCTCATAAATATAATAAACTTGATAGCTTCCACTCTGCTGTTTGGTTTTCTACTTGCATTAGTTTTATCCTTGCAGTTGTAGCAGGGTGTGTGTGTTTGTATTTTATTCGCCTAGTCCATCCACGAGCCAGAGCTTCCTTCCTCCAGCACTGACGATACTACTGATAGGAACATATCCCACAGTATGAATATTTTCGTGATAATCCTCATTTATGTCAGAGCTTCATCTAGAATGTAGTGACTGCCAACCCATCAGCATTTAGTCCTCCCCAAACCTGCTAACTCAAGAGACTGGTTGGATTAGACATCTCAACCTAAATTCCCTCAGAGCCCTGAGCCCCCTCCCACACCCTGAACTCCTTGGCCTCACCCCTGCCACACATCACCTCCATATTGGTGCACATAACAAAATTAATTCCACACATGGATGTAATAAATTAGAGGAAACATTGATCCCAACCTGGACTCTCTTCATCTCACAACTTGGTATTTAAATGGCCAGCAAGTCTACAGCATTTGTGATTGGAGGCCATTCAAAATATTCTTAATGACAGCAGGAAAGATTCTACCAGAAAATGTTTTCGGGCCAAATGGAGGTTTTTCTGTACCTGGGCAGAACAGAACCAGTTATCAGGGCTAGTAGATATTTCTGTAATTTTAGACTACCTCCTCACACTCAAGATATCAGGTCTTTCTATTAGCTCACTTCAGGTCCACCTAGAAGCAATCAGTGCATTCTACCTCCAGTAGTATTCTGTTTTTACTTTCTCTGTCACAAACACATTCCTAAACTGTCTGACGAGGTCTCCCCACCAGTAGTGAAGCCAGCGCTGAAGTGGGATCTCAATATCATACTTTCACCACTTTCCAGGCCACCTTTCGAATTGTTGGCCACAGTTCAATGTCCCAGCTTTCTATGACCGTCACCTTCCTGGTTACTGTTATGAAGGCCTTGGAGGGTGGTGGGTGAACTGGGGGCCCTCATGGCTGACGCACCATACGTTACATTTCATAAGAGAAGATATCCTTTGCCTCCACCTGAAATTCATCTGAAGGTAATTTCCAAGTTCCACATAAACCAATCAATTTTCTTACTGGTATTTTTCAGGAAGCCTCTTCCCTTCAGTACGGGGAGGGGACTTCATAGAACCATAGGGTTGGAAAAGACTGCAAGGGTTCTCTAGTCTAATCTGCTGCCAAGGTGCAGGGTTTGTTGTGTCTAAATCATCCAAGACAGATGGCTATTCAGCCTCTTTTTGAAAACCTGCAGTAAAGGAGATTCCATGACTTCCCTAGGCAGTTTGTTCCATTATCCTATTGCTCTTACAGTTAAGGAGATTTAATCTATATCTGCTATGCTGTAGTTTGAATCTATTGCCTCTTGTCCTCTGTGGCAAGAGGGAACAATTTTTCTCCATTTTTTTTATGGCAGCCTTTCAGGTATTTGAAGACCATTATCATATCCCCCTTCAATCTCCTCTTTTCCAGATTAAACATACCCATTTCCTTCAGCCTTTGCTCATATGGCTTGCGTTCTGTCCCTTTGATCCTCTTTGTTGCTCTCCTCTGGATCCTTTCCAGTTTCTCTACATGTTTTCTTTACGTTGGTTACCAAAATTGGACGCAGTCCTCCAGCTGAGGCCTAACCAGCGCTGAGTAGAGTGGTACTATCCTCTCCTGTGACTTGCATGCTATGCCTCTGTTAATGCAATCTAAAATTACATTTGCTTTTTTTTAAACAGCATTGCATTGTTGATTCATGTTGAGGTTGTGATCCACCAAAACTCTCAGATCCTTCTCAGCAGTGCTTCTGTCAAGCCAGTTTTCCTCCATTCTGTATTTGTGCATTTGTTTTTTCTTCCCTAAGTTAGGACCGTACATTTTGTCTTTTTTGAATTTCATTTTGTTGTCTGGTTTCAGAGTAGCAGCTGTGTTAGTCTGTATTCGCAAAAAGAAAAGGAGTACTTGTGGCACATTAGAGACTAACAAATTTATTAGAGCATAAGCTTTCGTGAGCTTTTTGTTCCGATGAAGTGAGCTGTAGCTCACGAAAGCTTATGCTCTAATAAATTTGTTAGTCTCTAAGGTGCCACAAGTACTCCTTTTCATTTTGTCTGTAGCCCAGTTCTCCAGTATATCAAGAGATCCCTTTTGAATTTTAGTTCTATCCTTCAAAGTGTTTGCAAACCACCCACCCCCATCCCCGCTTTGTCATCTGCAGATTTGATCAGTATGCTCTCTATTCCTATATCCACATCATTAATAAAGATATTAAACAACACCAGACCCAGAAAGATCCCTGTGGAACCCCACTTGAGACCTACTTCCATTCTTTGTGTGCAGTTGTTTAACCAATTACGTATCCATGTAATAATAGTTCAACCAAGCCCACATTTCTGCATCTTATTTATGAGACTGTCATGTGGGACTGTGTCAAAAGAATTGCTAAAGTCCAGGTATATTATGTTTCCCTGCATTTCCCCCTATCCAGTTACTTTGTCAAAGAAGGAAATGAAGCTAATTTGGCATGATTCCTTGCTGGCTGCTAGTGATCACCCCTTCATCCTCCAGATATTTGCAAATTTAATGTTTTATAAATTGCTCTAGTAGCTTCCTAGATACTGAAGTCAGGCTGACTGGCCTATAGTTCCCTGGCTCTTCCTTTACCCCTTTTTAAAGATGGACACCATGTTAGCCCTTCTTCGGTCTTCCAGGACCTCTCCTGTCATCCATTAGTTGGCAAATATTGCCAGTGGCTCCAAAATTTCTTCAGCTAATTTCTTCAGTACCTTCATGGTGAATAGCATTAGGCCCCACTGATTTGAATTCATTCAAATTGGTCAGAAGATCTGATGTGTTCTTTACTTATCCCAATCTGCATCTCTTCCCTTTTATTGTCTGTGATGTCTTTGCTAGTCATACGGTTGAAATCTGCCCTTTTGAAGTCCAGTGGCCTTGTTTTGCTGTTCTCATGTCCACCTTTCCTTAGGCTCTTGAATTCTATTGGATCATGACCACTTCTTCCCAAGTTCCCGACCACCTTTGAGTTCACAACTAATTCATCCCTGTTGGTCAAAACGAGATCCAAAATGGATGATCCCCCTTGTTGTTTCCTCAACTTTCTGAATCATAGAATATCAGGGTTGGACGGGACCTCAGGAGGTCATCTAGTCCAACCCCTGCTCAAAGCAGGACCAATCCCCAACTAAATCATCCCAGACAGGGCTTTGTCAAGCCTGACCTTAAAAATTTCTAAGGATGGCAATTCCACCACCTCCCTAGGTAACACATTCCAGTGCTTCACCACCCTCCTAGTGAAAAAGTTTTTCCTAATATCCAACCTAAACCTCCCCCACTGCAACTTGAGACCATTACTCCTCGTTCTGTCATCTGCTACCACTGAGAACAGTCTAGATCCATCCTCTTTGGAACCTCCCTTCAGGTAGTTGAAAGAAGCTATCAAATCCCCCCTCACTCTTCTCTTCTGCAGACTAAACAATCCCAGTTCCCTCAGCCTCTCCTCATAAGTCGTGTGTTCCAGTCCCCTAATCATTTTTGTTGCCCTCCACTGGACGTTTTCCAAGGTTTTCACATCCTTCTTGTAGTGTGGGGCCCAAAACTGGACACATTACTCCAGATGAGGCCTCGCCAATGTCGAATAGAGGGGAACGATCACATTCCTCGATCTGCTGGCAATGCCCCTACTTGTACATCCCAAAATGCCATTGGCCTTCTTGGCAACAGGGGCACCCTGTTGACTCGTATCCAGCTTCTCGTCCACTGTAACCCCAAGGTCCTTTTCTGCAGAACTGCTGCCTAGCCATTCGGTCCCTAGTCTGTAGCAGTGCATGTTCTTCTTCCGTCCTAAGTGCAGGACTCTGCACTTGCCCTTGTTAAACCTCATCAGATTTCTTTTGGCCCAATCCTCTAAATTTGTCTAGGTCCCTCTGTATCCTATCCCTACCCTCCAGCGTATCAGAAAGTTGTACCCTATACATGCTAACAACATTGCAGGACATATTATGTTTTGTTGTATTAGTCTTCCAACAGATATCAGGGAAGTGATATAAGATGTCAGACAAGCATTGGTGTTCCATCTGCAGAAAACTAAACCTATCAGAAAATCACCTAAGCTGTTTGTTGCTGTAGCAGAACGAGCACAGGGACAAGCAATATCTGCTCAGAAACTCTCTAAGTGGATATATGTCTGTATCCTCCTTTGCTCTCAGTTGGTGCGTCTCCCTCCTCCAGACAGGGAGAGGGCCTGTTTCACTAGAGCGCAGGCAACTTCAGTAGCATCTCTTTGAAAAGTGCATATGATGTAAGACAGTAATCTGGAGTTCATCCACACTTTCACGAAGCATTATGCTTTGGACCAAGCCTCTTCTGCCAATACAGCCTTTAGAATCACAGCATTACAGTCTTCTGTAGCACCTGCATCCGCGCGCACATCTCCTATTTGAGTACAGTTTGCCAGTCACCCTTGCATGGAATATGCTTAAGTACCAGAACTCGAAGAAATGGAGGTTACTTTCCTGTAATTGGAGGTTCTTCAAGATGTGTGGTCCCTGTTTGTATTCCACCACCCACCCTCCTTCTCCTCTGCATTGCATAATGATTAGATTTGCAGTAGAGAAGGAACTGGAGAGGTTGTTGGACCTCACTTCTCCTTGTACCTTTGATGCTAAGCACAGAGGTGTGAACCAATCAACACTACTCTTAATATGTTCTAGTCTCAGGTGCATGAAGCATATGCATACCCACATGTATAATACAGATAGGGATCTAGTTACAGGTGTGTAATCTCTGTTTCTTCCTATTCTGTCATGCAGGCTGGATTCAGTCCACAGGGAAGACATTTGGTGGTCCTGCTTGTAAGCCTTCTTTATCATATAAAGAAACTTTCTCTATTAGTATATCAAACAAATATTGCATTTTTTGAGATGGCAGGGTTTTGTTGGGGGGGAATAGCAATAGTTTTAGATTTCTTAAAATTCACATTTATTCTGTCTTCTTTCAGTGTCTCCTTTTCTGCTTGGTCGTGCCCTTTTGGCTGCCAGTCGCTTCACAGTTGCTATGTCTTCAGAATTAATCCAGCAATTTCTGCAGGCCACAGTCAGTGGTCTACATGAGACTCAACCTCCTTCAGTCCGGATCTCTGCAGTCAGAGCTATCTGGGGGTAAGTCGATCATGCATTATGATGGGTCTTACTGGATTCTGAACTAATGGAAGAGGAAAGGAATCATTTGAGGATGGAAGAGCTTGACACAGTTGGTGGTAAAACAGAAAAGTTGATGCATGTTCCAGAGAAGCACACTTCTCTGCATGTCGCTGATAACAGATCTTGTATATGAACGACTTACAGATCAGTCATCAGATAATTGAAGTAAATCTCACTATTTTTAGTAAACGTTTGAGACTGAATTTTAACTGAACATAAGTTACGATTTCATGGAGTCTGTAGAATTCCATTCCATCAAAAAACACAACTGTAGTTTTTTTGATCTGCCAGCCTGCAAATTTGGGACTGTATGTGTCTGGAACCCAGGATAAACCTGGGGTTAATATAACGTTTCCTCAAGGTGGAATTTCACTGTTCCTCTTCAAGTGATTGCTCATGTCTATTCTGTGTTAGGTGTGTGTGTGCTCACCACATGCACTGGTGCTGGAAGTTTCTCCCTCAGTGGTATCTGTAGGGGTCTGGCTCTGGTGCACTCTGGAGTGGTGTGCATATGAGCGAGTATAAGGGGTGCTGCCAATCTCCTCCATTTCTCAGTTCCTTATCGCCAGTGACGATACTGGAAGGTCTCCTTGCTTCAGAAAGTGCTTACCCAGTGTTTTTTTTCTCTTTACTGTTGTAAATAGAGATAAGTAGTGTTTTTGTTCTTAACGACTAGCGAATTAGAATTGTAGATAAGTTACATAGTCCCCTTTGGGACTTAGCCCAGAGATGGGACATACTCCGGTCCCCGGGCTTCAAGCCTTGTGATCACTGTAGAAAGTCCATGCTGATCAGCGACCCTCATAAAAGTTGCTTGAAATGTTTGGGAGAAGCCCATATTAGCGATAAGTGTCGCGTTTGTAAGAGCTTCTAGCCCAGGACAAAAAATGAGCTGGACATAAGGCTGAGAGCACGCCTCATGGAGTTGGACCTCGCGCTGGTCTCTGAACCGGCAAAATCTGATTTTCCACCGAGTACGGTGGCATCAGTGTGAAGTGCACCTCTGGCGCAGGTCCCAGTCCCCAGAACTGGCTAAGAAGCAGAGGAAGTATGCTGGGCGAGGACGTTCCCCAACATCCTGTGTGGGGAAAGGGAAAGTCCGGAGATGAGCATAGGCCCTTGCGGGGGGGCACAAGTCTCCAGAGACCAGCCAGGCACCTGTGTTGCCAGTTAGGCCCTCCAAGAGACCCACCAGCCACCCGAGATAATGGCAGAGGTCCCCAGCACCTGGAAGTCCCGTCCATGCTGGAGGCCTTCCAGGCTGCAAAAGATGACATATCTTTTCTGGTGCCACCAATGCCCCACCAAGATGTAATCATTTCCAGGGGGAAGCTGGCACTGGGACCTGTGCCACAGTCTCCATCTGTGCAGTAATGCTCCCCGGCACCATGGCGGTCAACGTCAAAGTGACAATCCCCAGGGACGTGCTTTCAACCTGCCCATAACTGACCAAAGTTCCCAACGCTATTCGCGGGACTTTCGGCACCGGTCCCCCATGGGATGGCATTGCTCTCCTGATGGCCGATGCATGGCCACAGCGCACCACCGATCCCCAGAATGGCATGGGTCACCAGAAGAGAGATGTCTCTCCTCAGGGCGAGGGACCCCATCTTGGCCAGTGCGAGGCCCATCCCCGGCACTGAGGCACAGATAGTTGAAATTGCGACATGGGTCGAGGTAGCGCTCCTTGCCATCCTGTTCTTGGTCACTGAACTCACTACACTGATCTCAGAGCTCTAGGTATGGATCACCAGGTTACCGTCGCTGATCTGCTGAGCTCAGTCACTGGACCCCAAGCAGACAGTTACAGGACCTGGATCCCCAGCACTGGTCCCCCGCTGTAGAGGTCAGGTTAACTGGCCACGAAGAGGACTTCAAGGCCACATCGGTACCACAGTGGTCTCCAATGCAAAACTTTTCCTCCTACGGCTCAGAGTAGGAGGAAGTAGTGGACCTCTTGGGCCAGGTGCGCCCAGCCAAATGTGGGGGGCCCCCCAGGGCCATGATTTGGTGTATGGCTCACCTCATGGCTGTTTTGGAATCCATGGGGGGTTCTCCAGGTGCCAGAGACCCTCATACAGCTCTCTGTGTCAGGAGTGTCAGAGAGGTCGGTGACAATGTCCCACACGCCCCCAGTTCTGACAAAGGGTCCAAGCAAGGTACCCAGGAACAGCCTTCCCCCCTACCGGCCTCAATGGAGGCCATGCAAGTGGGGGAAGTAGGACCAACCCCTCCTCCCACCCTTAGAATCATAGAATATTAGGGTTGGAAGAGACCTCAGGAGGTCATCTAGTCCAATCCCCTGCTCAAAGCAGGACCATCACCAACTAAATGAGAGGAGGCCATCCTGAGCCTGAGAAGGAGCCAGAATTTATCAATGTTCATTGCCAAAGAGCCACAGTAATATGTCGTCAGCCCCCCATCCACTCCCGCCTCCTGCCCACCGGGAACCCCGCTGATCAGCACCTCCCTGTCCCTCCCCGCACTTCCCAATCAGCTGTTTCATGGCATGCAGGAGGTTCGGAGGGGGAAGAGCGAGGGCACAGCAGGCTCAGGGGAGGGGGTGGGAAGGGGTGAAGTGGGGGCAGGGCCTGTGGCAGAGCCAGAGGTTGAGCAGTGAGCACCCCCGGCACATTGGAAAGTTGGCACCTGTAGCTTCAGCCCCGGAGTCGGTACCTATAGAAGGAGCCACAAATTTACTTCTGAAGAGCTGCATGTGGCTCTGGAGCCACAGGTTGGCCAAACTGGAACTAAATCATCCCAGCCAAGGTTTGTGAAACTGGCTTTAAAAACCTCTGAGGATGGAGATTCCACCACCTCCCTAGGTAACCCATTTCAGTGCTTCACCACCCTCCTAGTGAAATAGTGTTCCCTAATATCCAACCTAGACTTCCCCCACTGCAACTTGAGACCATTGCTTCTTGTTCTGTTATCTGCCACCACTGAGAACTGCCTAGCTCCATCCTCTTTGGAACCCCCTCTTCAGGTTTGAAGGCTGCTATCAAATCCCCCCTCGCTCCGCTCTTCTCTTCTGCAGACTAAATAAGCCCAGTTCCTCCAGCCTCTCCTCGTAAGTCATGTGCCCCAGCCTCCTAATAATTTTCTTTGCCCTCCGCTTGACTCTCTCCAATTTGTCCACATCCCGTCTGTAGTGGGGGTCCAAAACTGGTGTGGCCTCCAAGTGTGGCCTCACCAGTGCCAAATAGAGGGGTATAATCACTTCCCTCAATCTGCAGGCAATTCTCCTGCTAATACAGCCCAATTTGTCATTGGCCTTCTTGGCAAGAATGGCACACTGCTGACTCGTATCCATCTTCTCGTCCACTGTAATCCCCAGGTCCTTCTCTGCTGAACTGCCTCTTAGCCAGTCAGTCCCCAGCCTCTAGCGGTGCATAGAATTCTTCCTTGCTAAGTACAGAACTCTGCACTTGTCCTTGTTAACCTCATCAGATTTCTTTTGGCCCAATCCTCCAATTTGTCTAGGTCACTCTGGACCCTATCCCTACCCTCCAGTGTATCTACCTTTCTGCACAGCTTAGTGTCATCTGCGAACTTGTTGAGGGTGCAATCCATTTCATCATCCAGATCATTAATAAAGATGTTGAACAAAACCAACCCCTGGGGCACTCTGCTCGATACCGGCTGCCAACTAGACATTGAGCCATTGATCACTACCTTGTCTGACAGTGCCATAGGACGATGCAACGGCACACTAGAAGCTGCTGAAGAGGGTGGTGGTAAACCTGGGTTTTGAAGTGGAGGAGTTAGCAGAACCCTCTGACACTTTGATATTTTGGCCTTGGTGGCCCCGTCCAGGGTGGCACTTCCCATTCATGAAGGAATAGTAAAGCTGGTAAAAGCTTTATGACAAACCCCCTTCTCTCTCCTGCCCATTTCCAAGCGGGCAGAGAGAAAATATTACGTCCTCATTAAGGGGTTTGAATACTTATATTCTCACCTGGCCCTGAACTCTCTAGTGGTTTTGGTGGCCAACGAGAGAGAGACAAGGGCAACCAGGCCCAGCTCCCAAAAATAAGGATGGCAAAAGGCTTGACTTATTTGGGAGAAAAGTTTATTTGTCTGCCAGCCTCCAATTATGAGTAGCAACTCATCAGGTCTTACTTGGGGGGCATGATTTCAATGTGCGGCAGTCGATAATGAAGTTTGCAGACTTGCTACCCAACGACTCTAAGCACAAGTTCCTTGCCATCTTAGATGAAGGGAAAAATGTGGCAAGGGCCTTTCTTTCAGGCTGCCTCCAATGTGGCAGACACAGCTCCAAATCCATTGCGACGGCCGTGTCAACGAGGCAGGTATTGTGGCTGATGTCTTCAGGGCTGTCGACAGAGGCTCAGGTCTCGATCCATGACCTCCCCTTTGATGGCCTGGCTCTGGTCACAGAACAGACAGACACAAGGTTGCATGGGCTTAAGGACTCTAGGGCTACCCTATGTTCCCTAGGCCAATATACACTGGCCCCAGCCAGAAAGAGGTTCAAACCACAGCAACCTCAGACAAAGCAGTCAAGCCCAAACAGAGCCCTATCACAAGGAGGGCAGGGACTATAAGCACCGCCAAGGCCAAAAATCGGGCCCTACTTCTCACTTGGGCTCCTCCCGTTACCCCGGGTAACAAGCAGGTATTTTGAGGGTGCGCCCAACGGCAACTTCCCAGTCTGCAGGCAGGATCCTATACCTCTTTTGTTTTCCAACCACCTTTTTTCCTTCCTCCCTGCTTGGGCTGCTATAACAACACACCGTTGGGTCGTCAGCACTGTGGTGGTGGGGTATACCCTACGGTTTATTTCTACCCATCCCTCCTATCCTTCTACTCCGTCCCTCTTTGGGACCCTTCTTATGAGCAGCTTCTTGCCCAAGAGATGCAAGCCCTCTTGCTAGTCGAAGCCATAGAGGATGTCCCTGTGCATTCCCGGTATTTTCTCATACCAAAGGCCAAGGGCAGTCTATGCCCCATTTTGGACCCTCGAGGCCTCAACAAGTATCTCAAGAAGTTGAAGTTTCACGTGGTCTCCCTGGCCTCCATCATCCCCATCCAGGAGATGGTACGCCGCCCTCAACTTGAAGGACACGTACTTTCATACCGCCATCTTCCATGGACACAGAAGGTTCCTGCAGTTTGTAGTGGGAGAAAACCACTACCTGTTCACAGGCTTCCATTCAGTCTAGTGATGGCACCAAGGGCATTCTCACAGCCTGCAACAGGGCGTTCAGATCTACCCATACTTCAACGACTGGCTCATCAAGGGTCGTTCACAGGTTTAGGTCCTTCACAGCATTTCCTTGGTGCAAGCCATGTACCAGGCACTGGATCTGTTGACAAACACACACAAATTGATGTTAGTCCCAGTGCAAAGAATAGAGTTTATAGTGGCAGTCCTAGACTCTACACAGGCCAGAGCCTTTCTCCCAAAGCCTAGATTCGAAGTGATGTCAGTTCTAATTGCCCACCTCACCATGGCTAGAGTATGCCTCAGGCTAATAGGACACATGGCAGCATGTATATATGTAGTTCGCCATTCATATCTGCAGCTCAAACCCCTCCAGATGTGGCTAACATCGAACTACATCCCAGCTAGGTACCATCCAGACAGAGTCCTCATGATTCCGCCACAAGTGCTTACAGCTCTAAAATGGTGGTCAAACCCAGTAAACATTTCCAAAGGAACACCCTTTGCAACCCCGAAACCCATGAAGGTGCTAGTGTCAGATGCCTCTGACCTAGGCTGGGGGGGCCCACCTCGGATCTCTGAAGACCCAGGGACTGTGGTCCCGGGATGAGCTCTCACTGCACATCAACGTCAGGGAGCTCAGAGCCATCCAATTGACTTGTGAAGTGTTCCTTCCGCAGCTATCACATCAAGTAGTTCAGGTGTTGACAGACAGTACAGGCACCATGTTCTATGTCAACTGGCAAGGGGGAGCGCGGTCCTCAGTTCTCTACAAAGAAGCCCTCTGGTCGTGGGATTTTTGCATTTGGCACGCCATACACATCGAGGCACTACATTTCCCTGGTGTCTGAAAAAAAGCTGGTGAATCACCTTAGCAGGCTGTTCTGTTCTCACTATGAGTGGTCCCTCCACGAGGAGGTTGTGAGAATGATCTTCCAGAGGTAGGAAACTCTCCAGGTAGACCTGTTTGCCACCAGGTAGAACAGGAAGTGTCTGCTCTCTCCAAGGGCTCCTTTTTCTCCTGTCTTGGGCAGAGGGCCTGATATATGCCTTCCCACCAATCCTCTTATCGGCACGACCCTCCTGAAAATGAAGAGGGACAAAGCCAGTCGTCGTGATCACCCCAGCACGACCCCGCTGGCATTGGTTCGGCATGCTCATGGACTTGGCATCAGCGCCCCTATGAACGCTTCCCAACTGCCCAGATCTGCTCTCAGGATCACGGGAGGTGATTGCACCCAATCCTTGCCTCCCTCCATCTCACAATGTGGATGCTGTGTGGCTGAACCCAGAGGACTGGTGGAAAGTAGAAAACCCTCTATGAGAGTGACTTACCTGGCGAAGTGGAAACGCTTCTCCTGCTGGGCATTGGAGCTGGGGATCTCCCCGACCCAGTCACCTCTACAGTCCATTCTAGACTACCTGCTTCATTTAAACCATCAAGGCCCAGCCTTCTCCATCAAGGTGCACCAGGCTGCCATTTCAGCCATCCAGGGCAGATCGGTGTTATCACATGAGATGACGATCAGGTTCCTTAAGAGCCTGGAGAGACTCTTTCCACCGGTCCCCCCAATGGGACCTCAATCTAGTCCTTTCTAGGCTCACTGACCCTCCTCTGAGCTGTTAGCCTCCTGCTCTCTTTAACATCTATTGTGGAAAGTTGCCTTCCTTGTGGCTATCACTTCAGCGTAGCGAGTCTCCGAGATTAAAGCCTTTATGTCAGAGCCCCCGTACACTGTGTTCAACAAGGCCATGGTTCAGTTGCGTTCCCACCTGGCTTTCCTGCCAAAGATGGTGTCGCCTTTCCCTATTAACCAGGACACATTTCTCCCACTTTTCTGCCCGAAGCCTCACGCATCTAACTAAGAGAGGCGCTTGCACACCCATGATGTCAGACGGGCTCTGGCTTTCTATTTAGAGCATACCATCCCCTTCTGTAAATTGACTAAACTTTTTGTCGCGGTGGCTGACCGAATGAAAGCCCTCTCAGTATCCTATCAAAGACTTTCACCTTGGATTACCACCTGCATTCACACTTATTACAAGCTGGCGCAGGTCATACCTCCCCAGATAGTGACGGCCCATTCGACCAGAGCATAGGTATCTTCGGCAGCTGTCCTGGCAAAAGTCCCTATCCAGGATATCTGCAGGGCTGCAACATGGTCATCGGTGCATAGCTTCACGACCCACTATGCCATCACCCAGCAGGCTAGAGATGACGCTGGCTTTGGCAGAGCCGTGTTGCTATCGACACATCCATGAACTCCTACCCACCTCCGGGGTTACTGCTTGTGAGTCACCTAACATGGAATGGACATGAGCAAGCACTCGAAGAAGAAAAAACGGTTACTAACCTTTTGTAATTGTTTTTCTTCGAGATGTGTTCCTTATGTCCATTCCATGACCTGCCCTCCTTCCCCACTGTTGGAGTTCTGGCAAGAAGGAACTGAGGGAGGGAGAGAGCCAGCAGCGTCCCTTATATGGGCACCAGAGCTGGTCCCCTATGGATACAACTGAGGGAAAAGCTTCTGGCACCGATGCATGTGGCGAACACACACACATAACATGGAATGGACATGAGCAACACATTTCTAACAACAGTTACAAAAGGTTAGTAACCGCTTTTTTCACTTGACTTGCATAAATGTACAATGTGAGGAATAACACCAGGGATGGCATGTGCAGAATGGAAGTTAATTTGGATCTCAAATGTAATGCCCTTTATAGTGATGTGCAAGTGGAAGATTTGGTTCAAGATATAATACCAGTCACTGAAAGCTTAAACAAAAATGCAGACAGTAACATTATAGATGTAGGACTCAAATCATAGTTGCACTATTTGTACCTATGCTTTGTTAGTTGAGGCATTAGCCCCAGTTCACTTCACAAACCACTGTGTACTGGGGCACAGAAAGATTCCACAGAGCTGATTTTCGTGGTGCTTTTAAGAGAGTGAAAATCCCCATCTTCTTCACAGAAGAAGCACAACTATTCTGCTCTTGATAGGGTCTTCCCCACAGCTATGCAAGTAAGGCATGTTTGCCAATTACAAAATTTTAAAGATCTAAACTAATGTAGAAGATCCATCCATATTGGTTCTAAAAGATGAATAGCAATTTAATTTTTTTAAAATTCAAAATTTGGCTTTGAGTAGGAAAAAAGGAAATACAGGGGTCAGGTGGCTAAAACAAAAAATATACAGTTGGGATGAAAAGAGAGAGAAAAGAGGGAACCACTAAAAATGATGATCTGATCAATGATCCTCTAGTGCTATTGTAAATACTATACTTGTGTGTTTTGTACCATGAATTCCTTATCTAGTTACTGTGACCAGCTGAAGATCTCTGAAAGCACCCATGTATTGCAGCCTTTCCTTCCCAGTATCCTGGATGGACTGATCCACTTGGCAGCTCAATTCAGTTCAGAGGTCCTCAATCTTGTGATGGAAACACTCTGCATTGTCTGTACAGTAGACCCAGCATTTACAGCAAATGTAGAGAATAAAATCTGCCCCTTCACCATAGCAATCTTCCTCAAGTACAGTAATGGTATGTGCCCAAAGTGTCTTTTAAATATTGATCTGTCTTTGCTAATGGAGTCTGGTCAAGATTAATCTCCTGCAGGTTACCTGTAAAATTGACATTTGAAATGCGTATTTAAAATGTACAGAATGCCACTTTGGAAATACATTATTCTTAGATTTTAAGGCCAGATGGAACGATTATCATCTAGTCTGACATCCTGTATAGCACAGGTCAGAGAATTGTGCCCGTTGATTCCTGTATTTAGCCCATTGGCAAGTAGTTCAAAAAAAATTGCACTTTATTTCTAACCTGAGTTTGTCTAGTTTCAACTTCCAGTCATTGGATCTTGTTCTGCCTTTGTCTGCTACATTAAAGACCCTTCTGCCATCTAAATCTTCTACCCACATAAGTGCTTATAGACCGTGATCAAGTTCTTTTAACCTTCTCTTTGATAAGGGCTTTGCAATAGCTTTCTACGCTATTAGTGAAGTATAAGGACTGGTATGATATGCAGTTGTGTGTGAAAAGAGAACTTTCTTCCACCAGGAATAATGTAGGGGGCAGGCTGACTCGTAGGTCACAAGAGGGCATTTTATATATAAAAGTATGGCTCTTACTGTCCTGAAGTAATAAGGTGAGGTATTAAGTCATTCTGAGGAAACCGTACTATTTTTGCATTCAACTTTTCCTTTGACAGGTTTCAGAGTAGCAGCCGTGTTAGTCTGTATTCGCAAAAAGAAAAGGAGTACTTGTGGCACCTTAAAGACTAACAAATTTATTTGAGCATAAGTTTTTGTGAGCCTCAGCTCACTTCATCGGATGCACTCGGTGGAAAATACAGTGGGGAGATTTATATACATACACAGAGAACATGAAACAATGGGTTTTATCATACACACTGTAAGGAGAGTGATCACTTAAGATGATCTATTACCAGCGGGGGGGGGGGGGGAGGTGGGAGGAAGAAAACCTTTTGTGGTGATAATCCAAGGTGGGCCATTTCCAGCAGTTAACAAGAACGTCTGAGGAACAGTGTGGGGGGGGGGGGGGGAATAACATGGGGAAATAGTTTTATTTTGTTTAATGACCCAACCACTCCCAGTCTCTATTCAAGCCTAAGTTAATTGTATCCAGTTTGCAAATTAATTCCAATTCAGCAGTCTCTCGCTGGAGTCTGTTTTTGAAGTTTTTTTGTTGAAGGATAGCCACAAAGAAAATAACAGAACGACACTAGCCATCGGCTTCAGCCCCCAACTAAAACCTCTCCAACGCATCATTAAGGATCTACAACCTATCCTGAAGGACGACCCATCACTCTCACAGATCTTGAGAGACAGGCCAGTCCTTGCTTACAGACAGCCCCCCAACCTGAAGCAAATACTCACCAGCAACCACACAACAGAGCCACTAACCCAGGAACTTATCCTTGCAAGAAAGCCCGTTGCCAACTGTGTCCACATATCTATTCAGGGGCCTAATCACATCAGCCATGCTATCAGAGGCTCGTTCACCTGCACATCTACCAATGATATATGCCATCATGTGCCAGCAATGCCCCTCTGCCATGTACATTGGTCAAACTGGACAGTCTCTACGTAAAAGAATAAATGGACACAAATCAGACATGAATTATAACATTCCAAAAACCAGTTGGAGAACACTTCAATCTCTCCGGTCACTCGATTACAGACCTGAGAGTGTCTATTCTTCAACAAAAAAACTTCAAAAACAGACTCCAACGAGAGACTGCTGAATTGGAATTAATTTGCAAACTGGATACAATTAACTTAGGCTTAAATAGAGACTGGGAGTGGATGGGTCATTAAACAAAGTAAAACTATTTCCCCATGTTATTCCCCCCCACCAGCACCACTGTTCCTCAGATGTTCTTGTCAACTGCTGGAAATGGCCCACGTTGATTATCACCACAAAAGGTTTTCTTCCCCCTCCCCCCCCCGCCCCTTCCTGCTGGTAATAGCTCATCTTAAGTGATCACTCTCCTTACAGTGTGCATGATAAAACCCATTGTGTCATGTTCTCTGTGTGTGTATATACATCTCCCCACTGTATTTTCCACTGAATGCATCCGATGAAGTGAGCTGTAGCTCACGAAAGCTTATGCTCAAATAAATTTTAGTCTCTAAGGTGCCACAAGTACAACTTTCCCTTTGTTTCCTTAAAGTTGGTTTAGCCAATAAAATCCCAGATTGGTTTACTCTTAGCTGTCTGTTACAGCATACCTTGTTGCCTGAAGCCATCCTCTTACTAGATTTCTGTTAACTTTGCACTGTCATCAGTCACTAGTGTGTAGACAAGTCTGCGTCCATTGATGAAGGTGGTCAGAACAGGTTTTCTAAGGTTCCTCTCATAATCTGAATTGTTGAATGTATTAAGCTGTTACCCAAGTACTAGGCTGCCTAAATTCTGTTTGAGTCAGTAGAATAAATAGGCAACCTCTGCTGAGTGTGTGGCATGTGCAATAGATGTCGGAATTGACTAAAGAGGGATTACTTATTAGTAATTAGTCCTGTGAGAGGTACCTCTGCATGTATACACTTCTGGGAATTGGGCTCCCTGCTGCCTTGTGCTCAGAACTCCTTAGCAAGCTGCATCACTTGGTGGAGGCACAGGTGCCCTCTCAATGTTGAATATTTGACTGGGGTTGAGGGGAAAAGAACTGAGGCAGAAGCTAGTACATTCTCTTATATTACCACAGCAGTGTCCAGAGACACGTAATGAATTATGAGGAAGAGGGAAAGGCAGGCAAGAAGTGTGAATACACAATTTCACTATCTTTATATATATTTTTGTTGCCACTTTTTGGGAATTGTAGCAGGCAGTGGAGTCCAGGTGGGGGATGAACTGAGGAACCGGTAATTTAAAAGGGGGCAACTGACAGAGTGGGGTAGTCTAGGGCTGGCTCATCGCTCTGTACGCTTTGTAAGTGTCCTTGTGTGGGCCAAATTGAGAGATAATTAGGACTGTGTGATTAACCAGTTAATGAGGGGATTCTGCTTATCAGTTGGGGTTTGTTAAATGGAAGACGGAGAGGGAAGAAAGGGCAAAGAAGATCAGGATCTGAGAGATGAGATCTCTCCTTCCTCCCTGTGCCTAGGATGTATGCTGAAGCCTGGAAAAAGCCTTTTGGTGATGGGACATTAAGCTGCATAGGATTTTGGGAGTAAAGTACACTGGTGAACTTACATAAGAGCATGTGAGTACTGTTTGCACAGAGTAATTCAGGGTGTGGGAGCCCACCCTGTGACAAATGGGGCTTATCCAGGATTTCACATTCCAGTGTAGGCAAAGGACCAGAAAGGGGAGCCGACGAGAAAGCACAGCGGACTTGGCAAAATGGAGGAACTTCTGCGCTGGGTAGTTGAGCAGAAAAAGGAGTTACAGAAAACCTTCCAGGAGTTTTAACAGAGCCAGCACAAACAGTCCTTGTTATCCTAGACAAGCCTCCACTTGTCACGGGGTGGGCTCCCACACCCTGACTTTCTTTTGTAAACAGTCCTCACACACACGTAAGTTGCCCACAGTGTACTTTATTTACAGTGTCATATGGAACTTCATGTTCCATCACCATAAAGCTTTTCCCAAGCTTCAACATACCCCCTTAGATAAAGGGAGGTGAGGAGGAAAGAGATCTCACCTCTCAGTTCCCGAGTTTTTGTCCTTCCTTCTGTCTGTCTCCCATTCAACAGTCCCCAGCTGAAACCCCTTGTTAATTGATTAATCACCCAGACCTCATTAATTATCTCCCAGTTTGCAGGGATGTTTACAAAATGCACAGAATGGTGAGCCAGCCCTAGGCTACTCCCACTCTGCCACAGGGTGCCAAGTCCAGCAAGCAGTGTATTAAATTCCATGTAGCCATTCTGGAAATCTCCACAACAAAGACATTCTGATAACAAGCCATGGAAGTGGCATTAGCCATGATGGAGTGGGCCCTCGCTAGGGCATAAGTCTATATAATCTTTAATCCACTCTCAGCGTGTTAGTGGAGATGGTATTCCCCTGATGCTGTTTACTATAGACCACAGTCAGAAACTATTCAGAAGGTCAGAGACTATCTAAATGGTTTGGACCTAGGATCCTTTTAACATCTAATGCAGTGTTTTTTAAACTGGGGTCTGTAGGCCCCGCTGATCAATTCGTCCCTATGTTGTAGGGGGATGTCCCAGATGGGTCTGGTTTTGGCTTGGAACCAGATTTGGGAACCATGGACAGCACTGCAGACTTCCCCTTTTCAATGGGAATAGGTTTTAGGACTCAAGAAGGCCTCTTGTGATCATGCTCAGTACTGTACCCATGAGCTGCCTGTTCCAACGCACCCTCTTGAAGGGCTCACTGCATCGGGAAGGCCTGAAGACGGGCCTGCCATTCTTTTAGAGCCCTTGGTGTAAAGGCTTTGACACAGCTGGCAACACTCAGAAAAGTGTCAGCCTCCAAGGTAAAGGAGGCATATGGTGTAGGCATCAGATGCTGGAAAGACAGTGGGGCAAGAGGTACATTGCTTAAACCCCTCTTTTCCATAAGACTAGGATCAGCCATGCCATCACCAGGCTGAAGTGACTTGAGGTCAATTATACAACAGCGTGTAAAATCTAAATGAAGATTGTAAGAAATAAATCGCACTAAAATTAACGACTAAAATAATCAATTTTATATAAAGTCACAAATCCAGAGTCCTAGACTGAGAGCAAGGTATGTATCTCTGTGATGTGGAGATAGAGAAACTGAGCAGCAGGATGCATTGCTTTATATAACTTTGCCAGCCATACATTTAACTTAGCAAAGACATAACAAGATCCAGTGGACGGAAACTGAAGCTAGACAAATCCAAACTGAAAATAAGCACACAGTTGTTTCTGGAAAAAGAAACGGAGAACTTGTGGCACCTTAGAGACTAACAAATTTATTAGAGCATAAGCTTTCGTGAGCTACAGCATCCGATGCAGTGAGCTGTAGCTCACGAAAGCTTATGCTCTAATAAATTTGTTAGTCTCTAAGGTGCCACAAGTTCTCCGTTTCTTTTTGCGAATACAGACTAACACGGCTGCTACTCTGAAACCAGTTGTTTCTGGGAGTGTGATTATTAGAACAGCCTTCCTAGGGACACAGTGGATTTTCCACCTCCTGAGATCTTTAAATTGAGATTGGATGACAAAGTTATGGACTTGATGCAGGAATCACTGAATTAAATTATAAAAGGAGTACTTGTGGCACCTTAGAGACTAACACAAGTACTCCTTTTCTTTTTGTGAATACAGACTAACACGGCTGCTACTCTGAAACCTGAATTAAATTATATCGCCTGTGTTATGCAGGAGGTCAAACTAGATCTTGATCATCCCTTCTGACCTTAAAATCTATGAATTTACATCTCTAGCTCTTATGGTTGCAATAAAAATGTTTAAAATATGAACTTTGTAATGTAGTAATGCCAGCCTGAGTCTCCAGACACCCTTAATCAGTATAACTGTATATGAGAAGTTTAACTTGTCATTAAGTTTGATTGCTATATGTAAACTTCAACTATTTTATTGTAGAATATCTTAACAGAAACATCAATTTGTTCTGCTTATTTATTGTTGATATTGGGTAGCTATCCACTGAGGTAATTGAGTGCTGGTAGTTGTTTGGGTTGCCTGAATGAGGAATTCAAATGCACCACTGCCAAATTTTAACTCGTTCCCTTTCTGAAAAAAATCCCCTTTCAAATACTGAAGCCCTAAACTGCTTCCTCTATACCAAAAACTATAACTGTTTTCCTTGTATTTCTAGGTGCCCAAGCTAAGGTTCCCTACTCAGGTGTCAAAACTTCCAGCATTCCCCTGACAATTTCTGTGGTGTACTTAAACTTTGTCACTGTAAAATTCTGCCCCAGACTGAAGGCTGCAATTTTGTGGATGGCATAAAATTGAGTTTAATACTAAAATCATTTGTATTAATCAATGTACTTCCCTGGTCTGGAGGACAAAGAAGGGCAAAGGGGTGAGGGTGAAATGCCACATTATTCCCAGTTCCCTATTGTATCAGATTTGTTGTGCAGCATGATACTTGGTTCTTTGGCTACAGACACAAATATACTGAAAGTCTACCTTCATGCACAGAATTGTTTAGTAAATGCCATATAGCCATACAGAAACTGATTGAATTTTCTTCTGATTACTTCTAGTTGCTTACTGAGGCTGAAAGTAAACTGGATAGTCCAGTAAAGACTATTTGTGTAACCTCCTGTCATGAAATTTGCAGTTTACCTTATTGAAATGACAACAAAACTTTAGACCAATACTCATTAGTTTGTCTTAGTAACTGGTGCTTTCTCACTCTAGATCCTGTTGTTGCCTCTCTCGCCCAAGATATCTTTAAGGAGCTAGCACAGATAGAAGCCTGCCAGGGTCCAATGCAGATGAGACTAATCCCAACTCTCGTCAGCATCATGCAGGCTCCTGCTGATAAGATTCCGGCAGGGCTTTGTGCAGTAAGTACTATGGCAAAAGATGGTTTAGCTGCAGGTTAGGTTCTTGGTGCACCTAGTAAAAGCATTGGCTTTATGCCATTCCATCAACCTGTTTTGGTATGAAAAGAGCAAGAAAGGAAGCTCATAAACTACTATTGAGCGATGTCTTCAGTGACTGAGATCTTTCTGTGGGGAAAGAGATCTCCAGGTTTGGAAGAAATGCACATCATAGTCTTTTATCTCTGTTGTCTGTCAGCCTTCTTCCAGTCTTTACAAAGTGTCTTTAGCTCTTTCTTACCATTTGAAATAGTGCAACCTATGGAAGTAAGTTTTTCTCACAATAGGGCATTCTCCAGTAATGCACATTACATGTCATGAACATGGTACATGCACAGTTTTTAGAATCCAAGCTGTACATATCCTCCCATATGAGTTTGCACCTTTGTGTACACAATGAAACACCTCACATGTAACTGTGTATATGTAAAATATATAGGATCATGCTTTATATTGAGATTCCATTTATAAAGCATTAATACATGATTAAAATATTTATAATAACCAGCAGAGAGGAGTATGTGTTATACCTGGTTATAAGCACATCAGTAGAAGGTGGTTTTATGTCGTTATAACTGGCTGTTATGAATGAGGCTGCATGTCTGTCACAGAGGTCATGGAAATCACTAATTCTGTGACTTTCCAATTACTTCCACAGTGGCCGGTGCGGCTGGCTCCAGGGCTGCCTGAGCAAATCAGGCAGCCCTTGGGGCATTTTGGGTGTGGGAGGGGGCTCAAGGATGGGGTGGGGGTTGAGGTACAGGGTAGCACTTACCTTGGGGGAGGCTCCCCAGAAGCAGCTGGCATGTGCCTGCAGCTCCTAGGAGGGGCCCAGGGGGCTCTGCATGCTGCTCCTTCCCATCTGGCGGGGACAGCGCGCAGAGCTCCCCTGCCTTCCCTCCCCCTAGGAGCTGCAGGGACACATGGAGCTGGGTAGGGAGCCTGCCAGCCGCACCAACCCTCCCCCCAGCACCAGTGGGGGTCCTGTGCCATGCGCCCCCACACATCCCCTCCCCCCCAGCACCAGTGGGGGTCCTGGGCCATGTGCTGCCTCCTGCTCTCCCTCCTCCACCCCCAGCACCAGTGTGGGGCCGGGCCACCACCCCCGCATGAGCGGGGGGTCTGAGCCGCACTCCCAGACTGCCCCTGCAGAGCATCTGCAGACTGCCGGCCCAAGTTTTAGTTAGGGATATAGTACAAGTCATGGACAGGTCACAGGCTGTCAATTTTTGTTTACTGCTTGTGACCTGTCCATTTTTTACTAAAAATACCCATGACTAAAACGTAGCCTGAGCAGTCTATTGACCTGTCTTACTCTGACAGTTGATTAACCCTTTATTATAACGTGCATTATTAATCATCATCCCTTTTAAAAATCAAATGGAATGATATAAAGTGTCGTCATAGATAAATTTACATATGCATTGTTACACTTGCCAATATTAAACTAAAATTTGAATTAACTAGTCGGGGGAGTCAGTTGTTCTGCACTAACTGCCAGAGCAGGGGCATTTGTGGGTAGTGTCATGTGATTTGAATAGATACAAATGGAATGACTACATGCATACTTTTCATGTCACTCAGCCCAGCCTTTTGAGAATTTGCTTGCATGCTGAGAAGCACTTTTTAAAATAACTGATTTTTGTTGAATCCCCTTTTGTGCTTTCTGCTGGTTGAGGAAGCTATCTTGCTGAAGAGCCCTACTCTTACATTTTAAGGGCGCATAGTTGATGAGAGGAAGAGATATTCAGTCCTCCTGCAGTATTTATAAGTGTCCTTTCTGGTTTGCCCTTGGTTCCTTTAGGTAAATCAGATTAACCGAAATGTTTCACCACACAAGCTTTTTAAAATAACTTCAGGTGCAGCTGTATACCAGCTGAACAGCATGTTGTCAAGGGTGACTGTGAAAAGTACCTTTGCTATGGGCTACCTGCTATCTTCAAACCTCCCTGGTACTTGTGTTTGAGGCATGTTACAGGGGTTAAAAGCTGAAAAATCTTTGTTTTCTTACAAAGCGTAATCCATCTCATGAAGCCCTGTGAAATGGGAGTGATCAGAGCCACTTAGACACACACAACTGATGCTAAAAAGCTTCCTTATTTGAAAAAGGGGGTTTAAAAACTACGTGCTACTGAACGTTGGCCTTTACCTGCTGCTGAAATAATGTGTTTCCTATACAGGGAAAGAGCTGCTGCTGAATGCTCCATCTGTTGTCGTTCAGCTGCCTGCTCCGTATCTGTCAAGTGCTGGTGACTGGCAGAAGAGATTTGGTGTGGGTTGGGGGTAGAAATGAGGCTCAGTTCTTAGGAAATCATCCTTATAAGACTCCTGTTCAATCTGCAGTGTGTATGAGGGGTGGCATCTCTGGCACTCACTAGAAACCAAAGCATTTCTCCAACTTCTGAAAAGTTTTCAAGAAAACAAACTCAAACACCCCTCTCCCTCCCTTCTCCTCCCTCCCCCCTCCATGTGAGCGAGGCACCACAGGAGAATCTGCACTGTCACTGTTGTGTGCCCTCCCCCCCCCCCCCTTATCAGGTAGGCCTTCGAATCTCACCCTGCCCTCCCAGGCTTTGTGGAAATGCTGAGTTACAGTGCTGTGACTGCTGTTTAAAAGCGCTTCTATTTATGTGCTTTCCACTTTCAGACTTCTATTGATATATTAACCACTGTTGTGAGGAATACGAAACCTCCTCTTTCCCAGCTCTTGATCTGCCAAGCATTCCCTGCGGTGGCTCAGTGCAGCCTGCACACGGATGACAATGCTACCATGCAGGTAACGTCTATAGGGAAGGGGCAAGGGACTGCAGGATCATGTCAGTCCAAAGCGTTGGATGACACAAGTCAGTCAATTGACATGCTTTATCTAGTCTTTAAGGAAGAGGGTGGCAAACTATGGCCCACGGGCCACATCCGGCCTGCAGGACCCTTCCCTCTGGCCCCCGAGCTCCTGCCAGGGAGCGGGATCAGGACAGGACTGCAGAGAAGCCAAACCAACTCCCCGGAAGTGTGGTGAGTGGGCAGAGACTAGCTCCTGGCCCCTCCCCTTCTGCTCCCCTCCCTCCCTGCCTGTCACATTTCCCCCAGCACCTGGGCAGCATGGCTCCAGCTCCGCCTGGGCGGCACAGCTAAAGCGCGGCCAGACCTGGTGCTCCAGGGTGGCACGGTCGGGGGAACTCCGGGGGTGGGAGGCGAGGAGCAGGAAGGGTTGCAGGGGGGTGGTCAAGCCCCTGGCTGCCGGGGACAGGGGTAGAGCAAACCAGGGCCCCTCTCCATCTCCAGTATGTTTGGCCCCTCTTCCCAGCATTCAAGCCCAGACGGGGAGAGCCTTGCCCGACTAACAGGGAAAGCAGCCAAACAAGCAGGGGAAATCTACAGAGAAAGGACTAAGGCCCCCTTTCCCCCACCCCACAAGTTACATGGGGCGGGGAGAGCAGGGAGGGTTGGATGGGGGAGGGGGAGGCTCCAGGTGTGGTCAGGGGGTGGGGAGCAGGGGGGATTGGATAGGGGATGAGCATCCCAGGGGAATGGTCAGGGGACAGAGAGCAGAGGTATTTGGATAGGATTCAGGAGTCCTGGGGCGGTTGGATGGGGGTGGGAGTTCCGGGGGGCTGGAATGGGGGCAGGGGCCAGGCCACACCTCACTGTTTGGGGAGGCATAGTATCCCCCAGCCTTCCCTACCTGGCCCTCCATACAATTTCTGTACCCGATGTGGCCCTAGGACCAAAAAGTTTGCCCACCCCTGCTTTAAGGGGTCATTTTGCCTTGTGGGGGCTCAGTCTGACCCCACCAACAGCCACACTGGTGATTTGCCAGAAGCCTGAGTGCCATTACTGTCTTTTATAAATAATTGCTGCCATCCTCATTTTGGCGTCTGTGGTGAGTTTTGCTGACCCTCCTTTTAACTTGCTGGTCAGGACCAGTCTTGGTCTTTTCTCTTTAGGACTCTGGAGCATGCCATGAACATGTCCCTTTTTTTTCTCTCGTAATTAACCTGACTGGCAGCGGCTTTCTGTCAAAGCAGCCTCAGCTTGGGGAGCCCAGGCCTGGCTTCATAGCAGGCAAGTCTCCTGTTAATTTGAGTGGGGGAAAACAGGAGGCAAGGGGAAAAAACATATTTGATCCCAGTTCCCCTCTTGCATCTGTTGACAGCATTTATCAAAGGAAAGTGGCTAAAGAAGCAGGGGGAGTGGAAATGCTCAGGGCAGGCTTCACTGCCTGCTGTTGGTCCCTGATTTCCTCGGAGCACCTAACTCTCTCTGAGTAGTGGTTGCTTTTCTGCTGCTCCCCTGTCCTGGCCAGTTCCTGCCTCACCATATTTTCTTTCTTTGCCCCTCCAACATACTCCCAGAGCCTTTGCAGGTGAGTAGGGAAGGGGCACAAGCACCTTTTGTGCTCTACCTACCGATAGCCCCTGCTGCTGCCTGATGAGGTCATCATAACAGCTCTAAGCAAGGAATTGGACTTTCAAGGTTATAGGAAGCAAGGGCTTTTGAGCCTTCCAGCTCTTTAAACATGTTGGTGAATAGACCAAGGTGGGTCAGTTACTCACCCTGACCTTCAAACAGAGAAAAGCAACTTTGTGGTTCCAACTTCCGTTTCTCACGTGGGTGGGGCCCATGAAAACAGGTCCCATTGAGCAGTGCTTCAGTGAGAATAAGGTGAATACGGTGTGCTGGATTGCTGAACTGCAATCTTTTTCGAAACAGAGCACTTTACTGTAGAAATCTGGGTCATGTTTGTCCCTCATGCTACTCTCTAGCTACCCCGGACTCTAGCTGTTTGGAATCTCTTGGAATGTATCTGCATACTAGATTAATGAAACAGAATTGCAGATACTCACACTCCAGGTCTTCTGAACACTGGATTTCTCACAACTGCCATCATTTTACCTATCACACTCATCTTATTTATTAATTCTTTCTTCCTGTTTAAAGTGCTTTGTGCTGTGGTGAAATGGGTGTTCTCCTTGATTACTTGGGGGTGCCCACAACATATAGTTGTTTTTGAGAGTCTGACAGTTCTAACACAGTAATTCTCTCTCTTGTATTCAGAATGGTGGTGAGTGTCTGCGTGCATACGTCTCAGTAGCACTAGAACAGATTGCACAATGGCATGATGAGCAAGGCCACAATGGGCTGTGGTATGTCATGCAGGTGGTGAGCCAACTCCTGGATCCACGGACCTCAGAGTTCACAGCTGCTTTTGTGGGCAGACTAGTCTCCACACTGATTTCCAAGGCAGGAAGTGAGCTGGGAGAAAACCTGGACCAGATTCTGAGAGCAATCCTTAGCAAAATGCAACAAGCAGAGACACTCAGTGTAATGCAGGTGAGCAGGCTGGGAGGCCCCTGGAAACAATGGATCTAAGTGTCAGGAACTGAAGTATAAGTTTACATTACATGCCTGCCTATCCACTACCTATGCAATTGCAGAGTCTAGGTATGCTACAAAAATGGCTATTCTGTGGACATAGTTCCTGCCTTGAGGGATCAAAGGAATATGAATTTAAAGCCTTTCATCACGTATGTTGTAAGCCATCTCCTGATTTTGGCACTTCTTACTGAAATTTCAGTTGAGGTGTACTTGAGATCTAGAAATATCATTTAGTCTCTTCTAGAAGTTAAGTGGTGTTTTCTTATAGAACAGTAAGTAGGCAAATATCAAGTAGAAGTAAAGAGATGGTGTTACCACTATTTAACATCCGATGAAGTGAGCTGTAGCTCACGAAAGCTTATGCTCAAATAAATTTGTTAGTCTCTAAGGTGCCACAAGTACTGCTTTTCTTTTTGCGAATACAGACTAACACGGCTGCTACTCTGAAACCTGTTACCACTATATAACACAGTAGTGAAGCCGTTACTGGAATACTATGTCTTGTTTTATTATCTGTTGCACAGAACAATGCTGGTAAACTAGGGCTCATTGAAATATATTTTAATGCAGCCAAATGCAAGGTCATCTAAGAAAAAAGAATGTAGGCCCTACTCACAGAATAGGGGGACTGTGTCTTAGAAGCAATGACTCTGCAGAGGGTATAGGGAACATGGTGTATTGCCACAGCATCACATTGGGAGCTCATGTTCAGTAGGTGAAGAGAGCTAATGCAGTCCTAAAATGTATAAACAGGAAGATTTGATAGCACCTGAATTTTTAATATAGCACTCAAATGCATAACAAGATCTAGTATCTGGAAGCTGCGACTAAATAAATTAAGAGTAGAAATGAGGTGCACATTTTTAACAGACGATAACTAAGTGTTAGAACAACTCACCCAAGGATGATGTCATCTTCATCATGTCTCTAAATCAAGATGGGAATTTTTTCTAAAAGGTACTCTAGCTCAGTGGTTCTCAAACTTTCTACTAAGGCAACCCACCAACTACATTTTGTTCTTTTTGGGGGACCCACCATTATTCCTGCTTCTCTTCTCAGCCCTCCAAGCCACCTGCTTGCTTGGCTCCTCCAGCCCCATTGCTCTCACTTTCCCACCTCTGTCCCCTCTTGGAGCCCCAGCTGATCCCTCTCTCCCTGCAGAGGGGCTGCAATTGCTACTAGATGGTTGATTAGCCACTCGCTGGCTCTGGCCACTTTCTCTGGACTACTACTGCCCAGATCCCTCTCCCTACACTGCTGTCTGAGGGAAGTGAGAGCCCTAGGGTGGAAGGGAGTGCCTCCAGGACATATGCAGCCCACTTAAACCCTTCTGTGACCCACTGGTGGATCCAGGACCCTTCACGTGGAGAACACTGCTCTAACTCCACCAGAAGTTACTGGGTTTGGTGCAGGAATAAGTGGGTGAAATTCTGTTGTCTGTGAAACTAGATCATCATAATTATCCTACTGGCCTTAAAAATCTATACATTGATAGTGCTGGAGTGTGAGGAAAAATAAAATCTTCCCAGGTCATGACTTTTGTGCTCTACCCTACCCTGTCTGAAGCCCCTTAATACAGAGTATGCCAAATGTCCTTTGTTTTGCTGCCTGCTCAGGAGGAGAGGAGGTGCTTTTATGACAGCTGTCCCCAAGTATAGCAGTAGGGTAGTGAGAGGGATAAAATATTCCTTTTTAGGAATGTAAAAGCATTTGTTTGCAGTTGCTAACAGCACCTTTCCCATTGGTCAGTTGCAAAAATCTCATCCCCGTGCCCACTGAAGTGGGACAGGTGGAGATACTTGTAGGCCTATGACTTCTGTAGTGCACTTTTCAGGTCAGTGTCCCAAGACCCTGGGAATCTGAAGAAGCTGTGCAGCTGCATTCTAACGAAACAGAAATAGAGGCTATTTTAAAAACTTAGATTCCTGCTTTTCTTATTAAAGTTTAAGAATATTGTTCATTTTTAACTGCTTGGTCTTTGAGTCAGAACCTTGGAAAGCAATACCATGTAACCAAAAACTGAAAGTTTTAGAAAGGTGGGCAGAGCTGTTACTAAGCCAGGTGGTTCATCTCCACTGGTGAAATGCTACTGGGTTTGGTTTCATGAGAAGGGGGAATGAGTATAGTCTTGTGATGAAAGCACCGGGCTAGGACTTGGGAGATAGACTTGGTCTATGTCTATGACTTAATGTCTGTGCCTCAATTGGAAAAGGGATGAGAGCCTTTCTCCCACTCTTTCTCTTGTCTGTTTAGGTTGGAAGCTCTTCAGGGCAGGGACTGTCTCTGCCTATATGTTACAGCATCCAGCACAATGGTGCCCTGATCTTTGTTGCATCTTCTAGGTGCTACCATGATATAAATCATTATTTTTTCTGGTGGAGAGCCCAGTGCCAGCTCTGCTGGTTTAGTCATTTTTGTCCTTGCTTTAGGAAGGCTTGTGGGTTTCAGATGCAGGTGAGCAGTTTAACTTGTGCTGTCTCGTTCTATGGGCTAAATAAGGTGGCAAGCACTCGCTCCTACTCTAATTCACTTGCTTTCTTGGCTAGTGGACAGGCTTGCAGGGATCTGTATGCCTTTTAGTGTTAGCAAACGCATGAAGCCTCTGAGGGTTTCGTAAAGAGAAAACACTTAATTGTTAGGTTATTACACATGTACAGCTAGTGTTCCTTTTTCTTTTGTAGTCCTTGATCATGGTATTTGCTCACCTGGTTCACTCCCAGCTGGAGCCCTTGTTAGAGTTCCTGAGCAGTCTCCCTGGGCCAACTGGCAAGCCTGCTTTGGAATTTGTAATGGCTGAATGGATGAGTCGGCAGCATTTGTTCTATGGACAATATGAAGGCAAAGTCAGGTAAGATAGTTCATAAGCCAAATGCTTGTACTATCTCTACAGCATACTAGTTGCTTTCCCTGTTATATTTTGTAGCTAGGTGCACTGGGTGGTGGGGTAAATTGTAAGCCACCTGGAACAAGAAACCAACTCTGTTCCAATGCTGGACTGAAATCTCTTCCTCCTTTGCTAAATGGCAGCTCTATATATGGAGAGGGAGGAAAACAATTGCAGAACTGGAAACAGTCTGGGTTTTTTTCCTCTTACTGCCTAATCTTTTTTGTGCAAGAGCAGTAGCCCAGCTGATTGTAGAATGTACTTTAAAAAATGCATAGGGAAGGAGTTGGGAGACATTTAAAATGCGAGAACTGGTGAGCACAGCTCATGGAAGTGATTATCATTTATATTTACTGTTTCAAAGCACTGTACAAGATAATTGTTCAGGGTTTCTCAAAAGATGTTAGGTGTCTTCACAACAGTGTAATGGAATCTAAATAATCAGTAGGGACAAGAGGAAAATCAACTGAAATGTGATACCCTGTCTAGAATTGGCTTTTCAGAACTTCAATCTCTACACCTGTTTTCCCAGTGAAAGCTGGGTTTTAGTGCTTGATACAGCATCCAAGAACTTGAAGTGTGTTGTCAGCTTAGATTTAAGTTGTGCTACAACTGATCTCTTTGCATTATAGAGGAGGGTTAAACCTAACACTCACCAGATTATTAAATTTATTCTTCTTCGAGTGCTTGCTCGTGTTGATTCTATTCTAGGTGTGTGTGCGCCCGCCTGCCCGCCCGCCCACAGTTGTCAGAGACTTTTGCCTTAGTGGTATCTGTAGGGTTGGCTGTGGCACCTGCTTGAGTGCCATGCTCATGTGTCGGTATATTAGGCACCACCAACTGTACACCCTCTCAGTTCCTTATTACTCCCCATGACGGTTGGAGCGCTTTGTCTTACAGATCACGAGCATTAGCAGTTCTTTACAGCTTTTGTTATCATCTTTGTACATAGTTTGTAGGTATTTAGTTAGCCATTAAGTCAAGTGTTAGGTTAGCTGGTAGTTAGAGTCCTGGCTGTCTTCAAGTCACCAGGGCCTGATGAAATGCATCCTAGAATACTCAAGGAGTTGACTGAGGAGATATCTGAGCCATTAGTGATTATCTTTGAGAATTCATGGAAGACGGGAGAGATTCCAGAAGACTGGAAAAGGACAAATATAGTGCCCATCCTTAAAAAGGGAAATAAGGACAACCCAGGAAATTAGACCAGTCAGCTTAACTTCTGTACCTGGAAAGATAATGGAGCAAACATCTAGAAGCTGAGAAGCTGATAAGTAACAGTCAGCATGGATTTGTCAAGAACAAATCGTGTCAAACCAACCTGATAGCTTTCTTTGACAGGGTAACAAGCCTTGTGGATAGGGAAGAAGAGGTAGATGTGGTATATCTTGACTTTACAAAGGCTTTTGGCACTGTCTCGCATGACCTTCTCATAAACAAACTAGGGAAATACAACCTTATAGATCCTCTATAAGATGGGCACATAACTGGCTGGAAAATCGTTCCCAGAGAGTAGTTATCAGTGGTTCGCAGTCATACTGGAAGGGCATAATGAGTGCGGGGATCAGTTCTGGGTCTGGTTCTGTTCAATATCTTCATCAATGATTTAGATAATGTCATAGAGAGTACACTTTTAAAGTTTGTGGATGATATCAAGTGGGGGGGGGGGTTGCAAGTGCTTTGGAGGATAGGATTAAAATTCAAAATGATCTGAACACACTGGAGAAATGGTCTGAAGTAAATAGGATGAAATTCAATAAGGACAAATACAATCAGTTGCACTCACAAAAAATGGGAAATGACTGCCTAGGAAGGAAAAAGAAAAGGAGTACTTGTGGCACCTTAGAGACTAACAAATTTATTAGAGCATAAGCTTTCGTGAGCTACAGCTCACTTCATCGGACGCATCCGATGAAGTGAGCTGTAGCTTACGAAAGCTTATGCTCTAATAAATTTGTTAGTCTCTAAGGTGCCACAAGTACTCCTTTTCTTTTTGCGAATACAGACTAACATGGCTGCTACTCTGAAACCTGCCTAGGAAGGATTACTGTAGAAAGGGATCTGGGGGTCATAGTGGACCACAAGCTAAATATGAGTCAACAGTGTAACACTGTTGCAAAAAAAGCGAACATCATTCTGGGATGTATTAGCAGGAGTATCGTGAGCAAGACACGAGAAGTAATTCTTCTGCTCTACTCCGTGCTGATTAGGCCCCAACTGGAGTATTGTGTCCAGTTCTAGGCTCCACATTTCAGGAAGGATGTGGAGAAATTGGAGAGAGTCCAGAAAAGAGCAACAAAAATGATTAAAGATCTAGAAAACCTGACCTATGAAGGGAGTTTGAAAACATTGGGTTTGTTTAGTCTGGAAAAGAGAAGACTGAGAGGGGACATAAGTTTTCAAGTATGTAAAAGGTTGTTACAAGGAGGAGGAAGAAAATTTTTTCTTAATCTCTGAGGATAGTACAAGAAGCAATGGGCTTAAATTGCAGCAAGGGAGGTTTAGGTTGGACATCAGGAAAAACTTCCCAATGGTCAGGGGGGTTAAACACTGGAATAAATTGCCTAGGGAGGTTGTAGAATCTCCATCATTGGAGATTTTTAAGAGCAGGTTAGACAAACACTTGTCAGGAATGGTCGAGATAATTAGTCCTGCCACGAGTGCAGAGGATTGGACTGGATGACCTCCTGAGATCCCTTCCAGTTCTATGATCCCAGGATCAGGTACAGCGGCATCTCGATCTGGTCTGTTCCTCCTGTCATGAACTGGGACTGTTAATAAACAAGAGAAAGTCAACCTTATCCCCAGTGCAGTGCATAGAATTTATTGGAGTGGTCCTAGACTCTACTTGTGCCAGAGCCTTCCTCCCTGAGGTTCAGTTCCAAGTCATGGCAGACTGCACCATGTACATGCAAGCCCACCCTCTCACCACCACTCACACGTGCCTGCGGTTATTGGGACACTTGGTGGCCTGCACTTAAGTGATCCACCTCAGGTCCCTGCAGGGGTGGTTGGCATTGGTCTACATCCCCAACCGGCATAGCATGGACTGGGTGGTCTGGATTCTGGCCTGTGGACTGTCATCGCTCACCTGGTGGCAGGATCCTACATCGGTGTTGGCAGGAGTCTCCTTTGCAGCTCCTTCCCCATTGGTATCACTCGTCTCCGATGCATCGGCGCTGGGGTGGGGAGCCCAACTGGGCGATATCAGCATGCAAGGTCATTGGTCCAGTCAGTCACTTCCTCCATATCAACCTCCGGGAACTCAAAGTGATCTGCCTGACCTGCCAAGCCTTCCTGCCTCACCTAGTAAGCAATGTGGTCCAAGTCCTAACAGACAACACAGCAACTATGTTCTACATCAACAAGCAGGGCAGGGCCATATCATCTACCCTTTACCAGGAAGCCCTCAGGCTCTGGAACCTCCATCTCATGGCTGCTCACCTTTCTGGGGCCAAGAACACTTTGGCAGATCACCTCAGGAGGTCCTTCTCATCTCGCCACAAGTGGTCCCTCCATCCAGAAGTGGTCAGCTTCATTTTCCGCAAGTGGGAAATTCCCCAGTTGGACCTGTTTGTGTCTGGACAGAACAGGAAATGCCAAATTTTCTGCTCCATTTGGGGGATCGACGGGGCTCCTTGTTGGACGGCTTTCTGCTCCCATAGTCGGAGTCTCTGTTTTACGCCTTTCCCCCAGTTCCATTAATTCAGAGTTCTCATGAAGATCAAGCTGGACAGAGCGAAGGACTGGTTCAACAAACTGCTGGATTTCTTGGTGGCCACTCCGTTACAGCTGCTGCTCCAGCCGGACCTGCTGTCAAAAAACCACAGCAGTTTTCTGCCTCTGAACCTGGAGGCACTGCACCTGACAGCTTGGCTGCTGCATGGTTGAATGCACAGGAGTGGCAGTGCTCAGTCGATGCCCAACGGATCCTGTTGGGCAATAGAAAGCCCTCCACCAGAGCGACCTGCTTGGCCAAATTGAAGTGGTTCGCCTGCTGGACCTCGGATAAAGGCATTTGGCCAGAACAAGCATCACTGCAGTTAATTCTAGACTAACTTCTGCATCTCAAGCTCCAAGGCCTGTCCCTTTCATCTATTAAGGACCACTTGGCAGCAATCTCAGCCTTCCATCCGCTGCTCAAGGGTAGGTCAGTTTTGGCCCAGGACATAAAGGTCAGGTTCCTCAAGGGCCTCGAGTGCCTTTACCCGCATGTCAAGGACCCCGTTCTTCCGTGGGACCTGAATCTGGTGCTGTTGCGGCCCATGGGTCCCCCACTTTGAGCCTCTGGCTTTCTGCTTTCTCTTTCTCCTGACCTGGAAGGTTGCATTCCTGGTCACAGTAACATCTGCCCACTGGGTCTCCGAGATTAAGGCGCTCACCATGTAATTGCCCTGTGCTGTCTTTTACAAAGACAAAGTCCAGATGAGGCCACACCTGGCCTTTCTGCCCAAGATGGTCTCTCAGTTTCATACGAGCCAGGACATTTTCTTACCTGTCTTTTTTCCAAAGCCACATAAGTTGGAGAAGGGAGCATAGGCTGCATTCCCTAGACATCTGGAGTGCATTAGCCTTCTATAATTGAAAGGACCAACCCATTCCGCAAGTTAATGGAATTGTTCGTCGCAGTGGCCAAAAGATCGTCAAAGACTTTCTTCTTGGATCACTGCCTGCATTTGCTACTGTTATGATCAGGCGAAGGTGTAACCCCCGGTGATTGTAACGGACCATTTGACCAGGGCGCAGGTCTCTTCGGCAGCCTTTCTCACCCAAGTGCCTATCCAGGACATCTGTAGGGTGGCCACCTGGTCGTCTGTCCATACGTTCACATCCCACTACCCACTTGCCCAGCAGGTCTGGGACAATGCTGACTTGGGTAGAGCAGTACTATAAGCTGCCAAACTGTGAACTGCAAGCCCACCTGCACTGAAGGGGGCACCACAGCCGACCCTACGGATACCGCTAAGTCAAAAGTCTGACAACTGCGCACATGGGTGCGCGCATACCTGGAATGGAATCGACATGAGCAAGCACTCGAAGAAGAATAAGTTTATTAGTCTGGTGAGTGTTAGGTTTAACCTTCCTCTATAATGCAATGAGATCAGTTGTAGCACAACTTAAATCTAAGCTGAGAACATACTTCAAGTCACCTAAAATGGAATCAACATGAGAAAGCACTCGAAGAAGAAAAACCGGTTACCTACCTTTTGTAACAGTTGTTCTTCGAGATGTGTTGCTCATGTCCATTGCATTACCCATTCTTACCCCTCTGTCGGAGTTGCTGGCAAGAAGGAAATGAGAGGGTGTAAGGTCGTTGGCGCCTAATATACCACTGCATGAGTGCGGCACTCAAGGGGGGCGCCACAGCCAACCCTACGGATACTGCTAAGGTAAAAGTCTGACAGCTTCACGCAGGCGCACACACACCTAGAATGGAATGGACATGAGCAACCATCTCGAATAACCACAGTTACAAAACGTAAGTGACGGTTTTTTCTTTCCTGGTAAGTTCAGTGCACTAAAGTTATGGGGCAAACTGGCAACCATTAAAATAATCAAGAAAATCATGCTGTCCAAAATGAAAGCACACAAATGAATAACTAGATTAGGAGGCAATTTGGTGTACTGAATGGGGCACTGGGTCAGAAGACCTGGATTCTGTTTTCAGTTCTGTCATTGACCTGTTGTGACCTTGAGAAAGCTACTTCATTTCTCTCTATTACTGTTTACCCTTCCATTCTTTGTCTTGTCTGTTTAGATTGTAAAATCATTAGGCAGGGATTGTTTCCCACTGTGTGAGTGTATGGTGCTTAGCACAATGGGGCCCCAATCTCAGTTACTTACTGAAGTGCTCACAATGTGCTAAGTGCTTTCTGAATACTCAAGGACAATCCCATCTCAGAGAGCCATGTAATCCAAGGATAAAGTAGACAGAGGTTAGAAAAGGATACAAGAACAATAGGCAAATTATATGCAAGTTACATGCAAGTCAATTCAATTCAGTATAAGCAGCATGGTGGAAGTGGTTCTTTTAGAGGGACTTAAACAAGGACAGGAGAGGCTCAGGGAACGGCTTGTTTAGTCTGCAGAAGAGAAGAGTGAGGAGGGATTTGATAGCAGCCTTCAACTACCTGAAGCAGGGTTCCAAAGAGGATGGAGCTTGGCTGTTCTCACTGGTGACAGATGACAGAACAAGGAGCAATGGTCTCAAGTTGCAGAGGGGGAGGTCTAGGTTGGATATTAGGAAACACTTTTTCACTAGGAGGATGGTGAAGCACTGGAATGGGTTCCCTAGGGAGGTGGTGGAATCTCCATCCTTAGAGGTCTTTAAGGCCCAGCTTGACAAAGCCCTGGCTGGGATGATTTAGTTGGGGTTGGCCCTGCTTTGAGCAGGGGGTTGGACTAGATGTCCTGCTGAGGTCTCTTCCAGCTCTAATCTTCTATGATTCTATGATAGGATAGAAGCTTTGTGGATGAGTTCAAGGAGAGCCTACCATGCTGAGGGAGCTGTGTGGAAGATTTGTAGGTGGTTATGTAAGAATCTGCCAGACAAGGCTGGGAGCATTGGTAAAGCAGAGGAGAAGGGGAGCAACATGAACCTTGATTAGGGAAAGGCAGAGTTGAGCTTTGCAGGGCATGGTAAGTTTAAATTTGATGAGATTTGTGGATGAGGAACCAATAGAAGGGTTATGAAGGAGTCATCACTTTCGCAAGACTATGATCAATTTTGTACAAAGTATGTCTTGTGAGGTGTCATTTGAAAACTCATCTACTGAGCATAATTGTCCGGGTAAAATATGTACCAACATTGTGTGTAAAGTTATACGATTTTACTGTATTACATTGCTGAGACATGCGCAACGTTTAGAAAAGCAGCCCAAACCAGTTTCCTCGGAGACAAAAGGTTAGCCCGCACCTCAGCCAGGTGTCAACACAATCAAGTGTACTATTCCTGGGTTGAGTGGCCATCCTTTGGCAGGAAGAAGGGTGTGAGCGAGACATTTACCTCTTGGCAGACAGACTTGCTGTCGCCTGAACCCTTGTTGGAAATGATTCTCATAGAAGAGAAATGCTATAAGGGAGAACAGAGGACACACATCACCTCTCTCTCCTCACGGCATCAATAACATTTGAAACACAAAGGAAGCATCATTGAACTGGGGGAGTGGCCCCAACTGAAGGAGTTGAGCCAGTAAAACCATGGTGGTGAGAAAACCTTTGCTTTGAATTCATTTAGCTTGCTAAATTAGGTATTAGTTTGTATTTTACCTTTTATTTCTTTGTAAGCAATTCTGACTTTTATGCCTCATTACTTGTAATCATTTAAAATCTATCTTTCTGTAGTTAATAAAATTGTTTTATTGTTTACCTAAACCAGTGCGTTTGGATTGAAGTGTTTGGAACCCTCCATCTGAGATAACAAGATTTGTGCATATCATTTTCTATTAATTAAATGATGGACTTGCTATGAGCTTGTACCGCACAGAAGGAAAAAGCTGGGCAGTACAAGATGCACATTTCTGGGGACAAGTGCGGGACTGAGAATTTGCTGACTTTGCTCTGCAATATAATTCAGGAGTGGCTGGCTAGAAGCACTCATATATTCAGCTGGGAGTGATTTTGCATGTTGGAGGTTGTGAGAGAGCAGACCAGGAGTGGTGGTTCTCACAGTAAAGCAGTGTAAAAAATGCACCCCAGGTTGGAGAGCTGAGGGGACGCAGCTGTCCATCAGTCTAGATTGTACCCTGGGGAATGTCACAGTGACCTGATCAGATTGACGGTCACAGAAAATGTCATTTGGATTTAAGAGGAACAAAGCGTTAATTTGGAGTCCAGAGAGGAGGATGAAATAGTAGTCAAGGAGAGACAAGGGGCCTGAATGAGAGAGTTGGCTGTAGAGATAAAAAGGATGGATCTTGGCAACAATGAGGAGGTAGAATCAACAGTTTGGATATGGCCAGGATATGTTGGGCAAAAAATCAAAATAATCTTGAGATTGGAAACCTTAAGTAGAATGGACAGTGATGAAGAAGGAGGGGAGTGGAGAGAATTTGGGAGAGAAGAGCAGTTCTGTCTTGGCCATCTGCAATTTAAGATAACAAGAAAACCAAAAGGAGATGTCGGGAGAAAAGCAGAGATTTGTGGGATTAGCTGGAAGGAGACAGGTCGGTGATAGAGAAATAGCTTTGCAAGTCATCTGCATAGAAATGATAGCTGAAGCCTTGTGATCTGATGATCATCCAGTGGAAGGGTGGAAAGTGAGAAAAACAAAGAAAGGGCCAAAGACAGAGCCCTCAGAGTGAGAGGGGTGACCAAAAGAGAGAGAGAAGAAACTGTAACAGAGATAAGAGGAAAAACCAGGAAGAAACAATGGGTAAAACTTTCAAAAGCACCTAGGTCACATTTTTAAAAGACTGGGGCACTTAGGAGCAAGAGTCCCATTGCTTTCAATAAGATTTAGACTCCTAAGTACTCAGTCTCTTTTGAAAACAGGACTTAGGCTTGGAAGTTGCTTACGTGCTTCTGAAAATTTTACCCAGTGTCTCAAAATCCCAGCAAGGGTATGATGTCGAGATGGATCTACTGTGTTAAAAGCAGAAAAGAGGATGAGGATGGTGTTAAAGGCCCTTAGATTTGGCTAGGAAATAGTCGTGTGAGCTGCTTCAGTAGAGTGGAGAGGTCAGAAGCCATATTGCAGGGGATCCAAGATGGTGCTTGGGGAGCAAATGCCTTGATTTTAGACCGCACATTCAAAGCTTAGAGGTAAAGTGGAGGGGGGAGGTAGGTATCCAAAGAGACGCATCAGAGTGAGGGATAGCTTTTTGAGGCTAGGGAAAAGCAGGACAGACTTGTACTGTGAGGGTCAGGGATGGGGTGAGCCTGGGGCCAGTGGAAGTACTTGTCTAGTTTTGGTATCAGCATTTCAAAAAGGATATTGCAAAATTGGGAAGGGTTCAGAAAAGAGCCATAAGAAGACTTATGGTGTGAACACCAGCCTTATAATGAGAGACTAAAGCTCAATTTATTCAGTTTATCAAAGGGAAGGCTAACAATGGACATTAACAATGGGCTAGAAGTACCTACTTGGGGAGTAGATGTCTGATAAGAGGGCTGTTTAGCAGGCACAGACATAACAATATCCAATGGTTGGAGCTGAAGCTAGATAATGTCAAACTAGACGTAAGGTTCACATTTTTGTCAGTGAGGGTAACTAACCATTGGAACAACTTGCCTAGAGATGCAGTGGATTCTCCATCACTTTAGATCTTTATATCAAAATTGTCTGTCTTTCTAAAAGATCTGCTCTAGCTCAGCCAGGAGTTTTCACTTGATGCAGCAATCACTGGTTGAAATTCTATGGCTTGTGTTATGCAGGAATTCAGACAAGATGATTGTCTGTCCTTTAAAACTTATTTAAAAAAAAAAAAGTAAGGAGAGGCAAAGATATTGGATCACTGGGGCAGATGGAGGGGTTAGGGTTGGAGAGAAGGCAATAGACTACTGGGGCTGTGATAGAGAAGGAGGTGAAAGTGTTGGGAGTGGGGGAAGGGCAACTTTTACAGGCTCCCATTTGAGAAGATTCCCAAGACATGTGATGTTGCGACTTGGCACACGGGGTCGCAGTGCTTCTCAGGTCTGGCTCAGTGGCCCTTCGGTCACAATGGAGGGGCAGCTGGGCCAAACGTGAATGATGCCATGATGCTACTTGCTGGGAGCAGGGACCTAAGCCCAGTCTTTCAGGACAGGAGCCAAGCCGCTGCTGCAGGTTGAGTGTGTTGCAGTCTCGTTCTTCAACACCCCCACACTCCCCAAGACCTCCCCTCAATGGTCATTTTTTGGAAGGACAGGGGACCTCGGTTTCAGATTTTGTCCTGGGCCCCCAAAAACTTCTGCAACCTTGGCTGGTGCAGGGCAAAATGAAGGTGATCCCTGTGGACTGACTTTTCTTTTTGAAGTATGCAAGTTCTTGTCACACAGGGCATGTGAGAAGGAAATTTGATTTGATTGATCCATTTGATATAACCACTTATGTCAGTGAGCATGTGACTTCTGTGGGGTTGTTACTGTCTTGAAGTTATGAATAAATTGATGCTTTAGTTGTGTGGCTAATTTATTACACCCACTATACCAGTGTTTGTCAAACAGGGGGTGCCGACCTGAAAGGGGGTCGCAAGACTGTTGTAGGTGCGTCGCGAGAGCAGCTGTTGGCTGGGCACCCAGCTCTGAAGGCAGCTCTGCTGTTGGCAATGGTGCAGAAGTAAGGATGGGATGGGATGGTATTGCCATCCTTTCTTCTATGCTGCTGCTGGCAGCAGCACTGCCCTCAGCTGCTGGCTGGGTATCCAAATCTGAAGGCAGCGCTGCTACCAGTAGCTGCGCAGAAGTACGAGTGACATGGTATGGCAGGGGTTGTCACAGCCTGAAATATTTTCAAAGGGTTTCCAGTCCCCAAAAAAAAAAAGCTGGAGAACACCTGCACTATACCCTTAGTGCTTTAAGAAGTTGGGGCCGAATTACTTTTTTTTTTTTTTAAACACACTAGTCATTTTTGAAGAACATGAATAACATAGTGCAAAACAAATGTGTGCAGAGCCACCAGCCATTTCTACCTTGTAGCTGTGGTCCTCTTCCTCCTACCCTGTTCTCTTTTATTGCTGTCTTCTCTCATAACATCACGACTGTTTGTAGACTGTCAACTCTTCTGACCTGGGACTGTCTTATTTGTTTATCAAGCACCTCGCACATTTTGGGCCCAATGTATAATAATAGGGCTTTTGAATGAATAGACGGGTCAGAAGTTAGGACAATAGCTATGAAAAGGATTGGGGAACCTTAAGCAATGTTTTTATCCCTAAATTTCTGTCTGAGAGGCATCATCATCATACCACCTTGACCAAGTTTTTGGTCTGCCATGATTTTTAAGAGAGGGGCTTGACTCTTGGAATTGGGACAAAGCAGGGGTAATGTGAGTCCTTTGTGATGGATGAAGCAGGGGAAGAAGCCAAGAAGGAGGGGCTCATGTCCTTGAATATCTGCAGCTGGAACTTCAGTCCTTTTCACAAGCTGAATAAGTGGGTGGACATGGAATATTTTTTAGTTCATGTACAACTATAGTGAACTGAACTTTGAGATAAAGCCTGTAAATTGAATAAAGTTATATTTGGTTCATGAATTTTGGATTATGTATAGGACAGAGGGAAACTCATGCATTCCCCTTTCGTCCTCAGCTCTGTAGCATTGTGTAAACTCCTCCAATATGGTATCAACAGTGATGACAAGCGCCTGCAGGACATTAGGGTGAAGGGTGAAGAAATATTCAATATGGATGAGGGAATACGCACACGATCCAAATCAGCCAAAAGTAAGTAATCAAATTGCTCTAACAGGGTTGGGTCTATAAATATTACCTCATGGTACACTTGGAAAGCCTCTAAAATATTTTCTAGGTCTCCTGCAGTTTTGTTGGGTATGTTGCTATACAGAAAACAGATTTTTTTTTTATTGGAACTTTTCCAAAGTTAGCAAGATTAATATACCTTTTAATTGCTTACCAAATTCTTGTTTGGGTTTGGGAACATTGCTCTTAGACTTCTAATTTAAGATTAGGGGAAATTAGAAAGCTCATGAGGTATGGAGCCCTTCAACTGCTATGTCAGTAGATCAAATTCATTCCTAGCTGAAGGACCTAAAATTGATACCATCGGGATGCTTGGTAACCTTTGTGAAATGAGCTTTTTGTGAACAATATTGGTAATCATAGTAGAGGAAATGAAGGTCTGACTTGCCCAATGAGTCTGAAGTTACCACCACTAGGTGGTAGAGTATACTTTACACCAGGGCCATGGCTCACAGGTGACAGGATTGAGATCTTAGAAAGTAACAGGTGGAGCTGCACTGGGAAATACAGGATGTAAGCAGCAGTTGCAACACACTTGCTATCTCGTCACCAAAAAAAGCTACAGGAACATTGTCTGTATAAACATTTTATCACAGAGAATAACTGCCACCACTTCTTTGTTTCACAAGATTTTGGTTTCTTAGAGAGGAAATGAGGTAGTAGTTTACCATCTCTGTGCAACATACATTTATTCAGTCTCAGTAGGGCTGTCTCGCTGAGTTGTCTCATCTGGGGCACTAAAACTTAATATTTAACTCCAAGTGTACTAGTTTTATTGTACCTTCTCCCCTCACTCAAAGGTACTTTTAGAAAGTTCTTCTGGCACTCCCCCTCTGTCTGCAAGCCACTTTGCTAGCCCCACAGTATAACTCTGATTGAGACATTGGGCAACAGGCATCAACATCGGTGCATAATAAATAAGTAGCATTGGATTGAGATGAGAATAGTGCTGGCTTCAGCTACAGGAAAGGAAAGGAATTTTTTGAAGTTTTTTGTTTGGTAAAGTAATGTTGATTTTTGTAGTGTTTCTGCCCCTGTGTTTTAGTGACTAAGGATTACCACTCCAGGGTGACTGTGCTATGCTATGTGTTGGCCAGGTACTCATTTGAATGATGTGATGAGCCAGCTCCTGTGGAAGTCAGTAGCAAAACCCTGATTGGTTTTAATAATGGTAGGACTCAGTCCCTAAATTGAAGATAGGGTTTGGGATCCAAATGCTGATCCTTAGCATCGTTCTAGACTGCCAAGCTAAAGCAATTTCTCAGCATTGCTGTGTCTAAGTTACTGTGACAAATGTTCATTAGACCTTGTTCTCTAAGTAAGACCCTGACTCGTTATTCTTTGAAGCTTTCAATTTTATCCACTTTACAATCCAAATCAGAAACTTGAACTTTATTCCAATATTTAATCCAAATAGAACTCCCTTTTTTGAATTATCTAACAATCAAACAGAACTCTTGAAAATATGATTATTACTTAAACTTTTTCCCAGTTCTTTTTAATTTTTTGGGCCTGATACATAATTAGCAAGTATTTTGGGTTCTTCCTCTATCTTTTTTGCCTTCAGTGTTTTTGTTTCATGCATCAATGTTGCATAACCATGAATAGGAAGGTGGGCATGTAAGAATTGAATGTGCACAATTGTTAAATTTTGATGCAACTTTGGTCCTGCTCAGTTTGTTTTATTTAAGAGGTTTATTAATCTGAAACTAATGTCCTGAAGAGCATTCAGATGAAGCAATAGGCTACACATTTATATTACCAGTAGCACCTGAGACCCAAACTGAGATTGGAGCCCAGTTGTGCAAACACGTAGGAAGAGTCAGCACCTGCCTCAAATAGCTTACAATGTAAATAGAGAATATAATATTACTTCTACTACCCTACCCTTTATCTCCATTTTACAGATGGAGAACTGAGATGCATTTGTTCCATCATTAGTTACAACTCTTCAGTATTTGCCCTTACACCTTTTACTGGTGTTAGGCAGATAATGGAGTTGAAATTCAGATTTGGTTGATACAAGATTTTGTCCTCCAGGTGCTTCATCAACTTCGGACAAAAAACAAGAATTTTCAAAAGCGTCTAGTGACTTTGGGTGCCTCAGTTTGTGGCTGCCCCACTGGAGATGTATTATAGGAGTCCGACGTTCAGAAGTGCTGACTGCTTGTCCCCTTAAGGTGTGTCAAGTTGGGTTCCCAAAATCACTAGTCTCTTTAGAAAATCTTAGCTTAATAAAATTTAGTCAGTAATTGTGATGACAAATAAACATTTTAATATTGGTGAAAGAGGACTGAAGTCCTCTTGTATTGTATTGTATTGTACGGGCAGCTGCAGTGCAAGCTTCTTACACACTGCCCTGCCAACACAGCTCAGCCCTGACTTTATGTACTGCATTTAGAAGTAGAATATTGTTTTTGTCCTTATTTGTGAAGAGGGGACTTGTAGGACATTCTACATAGACTGTCAAACAGTTTTCCAATAGTAATATAGATACTACTCCAATGCAATGCAATTCCAGTAGTAATCTTGTTTTAAGCTTTAGATTGTTAAGCTTTTGGAATACAGAACTTCTCACTCAAACTTTCTTTCGTTGTTACGTTGCTGATCAATTAGAGAACATGCTCGTTTAAAGTTGTGTAATGCTCCCTTATAACGTAGTTTGGCAGCTGCCTGCTTTCTCCACTGCTTACAGGAAGAGCAGCCCGTTGGAGCTGGTGGGGGTTGGAACCAGGGTGGGCCAGCAGCCCCCCATCAGCTCCCAATTCCCCAAAGTTCCCTGTGCGGCAGCCGCCCAGCAGGCTATCAGTTGCCGGGCAATTCAGTTGTTTCTCCTCCCCCCCCCCCCCCCCCAGTGCCCTGTGCTGCTCCTGCCCTCTGCCTTGGAGCTGCTCCTGGGAGCCTCCTGCTTGCTGTGCAGGAGGGTGGGGTGGAAATGGGAGGTAATGTCAGGTTGTCCCCCTTTTCTCCCTCCTCCCCCCCCCTGCTTCCTTTACCCCATCTCCACAGAGCGGGGGTGGGGGGGACACGAAGGGCTCAGAACTACAGGATACAGAAGGACCTAGACAAATTGGAGGATTGGGCCAAAAGAAATCTAATGAGGTTCAATAAGGATAAGTGCAGGGTCCTGCACTTAGGATGGAAGAATCCAATGCACCGCTACAGACTAGGGACCGAATGGCTCGGCAGCAGTTCTGCGGAAAAGGACCTAGGGGTGACAGTGGACGAGAAGCTGGATATGAGTCAGCAGTGTGCCCTTGTTGCCAAGAAGGCCAATGGCATTTTGGGATGTATAAGTAGGGGCATAGCGAGCAGATCGAGGGACGTGATCGTTCCCCTCTATTCGACACTGGTGAGGCCTCATCTGGAGTACTGTGTCCAGTTTTGGGCCCCACACTACAAGAAGGATGTGGATAAATTGGAAAGAGTACAGCGAAGGGCAACAAAAATGATTAGGGGTCTAGAGCACATGACTTATGAGGAGAGGCTGAGGGAGCTGGGATTGTTTAGTCTGCAGAAGAGAAGAATGAGGGGGGATTTGATAGCTGCTTTCAACTACCTGAAAGGGGGTTTCAAAAAGGATGGCTCTAGACTGTTCTCAATGGTAGCAGATGACAGAACGAGGAGTAATGGTCTCAAGTTGCAATGGGGGAGGTTTAGATTGGATATTAGGAAAAACTTTTTCACTAAGAGGGTGGTGAAACACTGGAATGCGTTACCTAGGGAGGTGGTAGAATCTCCTTCCTTAGAGGTTTTTAAGGTCAGGCTTGACAAAGCCCTGGCTAGGATGATTTAACTGGGACTTGGTCCTGCTTTGAGCAGGGGGTTGGACTAGATGACCTTCTGGGGTCCCTTCCAACCCTGATATTCTATGATTCTAACTGAGGGAGCTTGCAGCAGCTGCTGTCTCAACTTGCTGATCTACTTAAAAAGGCAGCGTACTTAGAGTGGTGTCAGCGTACTTAAAGGGGCAATGCATCACACCACACACACACACACACACACACACACACACACACACACAGTGTGTCTCTGCCATGCTGTCTCCACTCCCTCTATTCGTGCTACCTTGTAGTGTATGAGGTTACATTAACAACAATGTGTTAACCCTAGAGGGCTCAGCTGAATACTAGTTCATCATTTAGCAGCAAGGCCTTCCCTGGGAAGTATCCCACCCTCTTCCAACCTCTGACTTCACCACCTCAGCCAAGCTTCATGATCATCATCATTGCTGTGTACAGTATTACATTTTGTGTAAAACTTATACTGTGTATATATATATGTGTGTGTGTGTATGTATATGTATAAAAAATACAGTCTTTGGCCCCAAAAAAAAAAAGTCCCTGGAACCTAACCCCCTCCCCCCCATTTACATTAATTCTTATGGGGAAATTGGATTTGCTTAACATTGTTTTACTTAAAGTAGTATTTTTCAGGAACATAACTACAATGTTAAGCATGGAGTTACTATAGTTACTACTTTTGTTGTGTCTGTACAATCCCTATTGCACAGGTGCCCTGATCCATGATTGGGGCCCCTAAGCATTACTGCAATACAAATAATTCATTACTTTGGTGATTTGACCTTGACTGGATTTGAACTAGTAATCTAGATCTGGAAGGCTCTGTATTTCATAACCTGGCTTCTAGGCCATAGTTCCCACCGCGGCAATATTTATACATTTAAAACATTTAAACATTTAAAAATAAATGTGGAACACAGTTCTTGTGACCTTTAAGAAACCTGTTCCAAGGACCGTTTGATATGTCTTTTGAATTCACTACCTGAGATTTATATAAAAGAGTGAACATATGAGCAACATGGGAACTGTTTGTCACCAGTAATGCCCACAGGGAAAGAAAAAAAATGAAGTTGGAAAGGCTAATAGCTTTAATCTAGTGCTTCAATCTTTTGTCTGTCAGTCATTTAATGAACAATGATCATCTTTAGTTTTGTCTTGGACCCTTAAAGTCCCAGTGTGGTTGCTAATTGACTAGTTGAAGTTTCAGATTGTCCTTGCTTAACTCACTAACGTACAATTACACCTCAGTGTTTGCTTAGTTCAGAGGATTTGACACTTGCCTTGTTTATATATATGTTCAATGGTGCCAGAATATCTGCTTGACAGTGGTAGTTAAATGCAGCTCTCTGAGAAGAACGTTTTCATGTAAAAGTGTAGTTCTGGTCAGTGAACATTTCCAGCCTGTATTGAAACAGGATTGTTTTAGTGGCTTTGAAGATTCTTATTTAGTTTGTTAAAAGGCAAAGTTATTTATGTATTCCTTCCTCTGGTCTTACAGATCCTGAACGCTGGACAAACATTCCATTGTTAGTAAAAATCTTAAAATTAATAATAAATGAACTTTCTAACGCAATGGAAGCAAATGCATCTCGCCAAACAGCTGCAGACTGGAATCAAGGTACCAAACAGGGGTGGCTTTTTCCTTTTAGATGGTGAAGAATGAATGGAGCAGCTGAGCTGCTAGCAAAAATATGCAATCTCATTAAAAACAACTACTATACTATACTAGAGAATTGGAAGGTAGTAAATGTTGTACCTATATTGAAAAAGAGCTCTAGGGTGATTCGTTAAATTACAGACCAGTCAGCTTCACATATGTTCCTGGTAAACTGGTCAAAATGATCTTTGAAAATAGAATAACTGATCTGGAAGATTACAGAATAAGGTCTAACCCAGACAGTTTCTCCAAAAGAAAGTTCTGCTGCACTAATCTGTTAGAATTCTTTGAATGTATCAAAGTAGTGGATAAAGGAGGAACTGCTTTGACATAATCTAAACTTTCAAAAAGCCCATTGACAAGGTCCATCTTACAAGGTTGGTAAAGAAACTAGGTAGTTATAGGGCGAGGCACAAAATATTGTGTTTGATCTAATACATGGTCAGCTCTCATCATGGCACAAGGTGAACAGCAGCAGGCCTCAAGGTTCTGTGCTAAGACTCGTTTTTAATAAAGATCTGGAAAAGGGGGTGAATAGTGAGGTGGCAGAATTTGCACGGGTCACCCAAAATTACTGAGCTCTTGCTCAGCCAGAAGGTATTTGCTGGATGCAGAAATGACCAGATGAATTTCTCTGGCCTGTGTTATTTAGGAGTTCAGATTAGATTGTCCTAAGAGGTCCCTTCTGGCATTAAAGTCTGTTATTCTGTGGCCCATTTCCTGCCCCTAAGCCTGGTCCCCTGGAATGGGAGGAACCTTTGGACCAGACACTGGTTCCCAAAACCATGTTCAGCTCTAATCTGTCTCAAAGTGGGAGCTGATTGACACAGCCCATTACCGTGGAAAAGTGTGCATTTCCATTGGCACCAAAACAGGTGACTCGGGGCTTCCTCAATGTTGGTTTCCAAAGAACCCTTGGCATCAGTGCCTGGACCTTGAGAATCCATCTTAGAATGGCATTAAGACACTGGCTCTGACCCTTTTCCCTGGCTGCCAGCACATAAGACCAAGGTACCGAATGGGTGCTGAATGCTCCTGATGGGTATCATTCCAGTCCTGTATTTTTGCTTCTGTCTGCTGCTCCTCATACCAAGGAAAGTAGAAATAGGAACAGGAAAGAGGACCCCTGAACAGGACCACCCTAGAAAGAAACAGGAAAAGAGGTATTCTCACATTTCCTTAATTCAGAGGATTGCACCTCAGATTTGAAGACACTAATTCTAGGGGCCAACCTAACTGGGAATGCCTAGGGACCAGAGGTGTGCACAAGGGGGAGACAAGCAAGGGTACGCCCCCCTCATAATCTGTGTGTCCCTGCAACCTGGGGAGGGAGGAAGCAACAGGGCGGCTGGCTACTGGCTGAGCTGCTCCTCTCCCCACCCCTACAACTGCTGCTTCTTCTTCCTGGCTGCCGGAGTCCTACATATTGCCTCTGCCGCCACTCTCTGACTCACCTGCATGGGCAGTCTGCAAAGCAAGTAGCAGTGGTGGGACTCCAGCAGCAGGGAAGGAGACACAGCAGCTATAGGAGTGGGGAGAGGAGGAGCTCAGCTAGCAGCCAGCCATCCTGCGGCTTCCTCCTTCCCTGGGCTGCAGAGACACGAGAGTGCTGCTGCCAGGGGGAGTCGCTGCCTCCTCACTGCTGGGCATCCAGAGAAATTCTGCTTTCCTGATTGTTTGTGAACAAGTCTGTCTCCACCCTGGTTTGGCACCATACCATTTCATAGTACCTGCCCCTTGGCCAGTTTCATGCAATCCAGTGCTCTGACCAGAGACTGTACAATGCTCTTTCTTGATTATAACTGCCCCTTCTTGTGGATAATAGTCCATTAGCACTTCTGTTGTAACCCTTGTCTTTGTTGGGTGTTAGACCAGTGTCAGGATAGAGAGTTTGACTTTCTGGCAGGAGTTTATATTTATAATTAGGGCCCTACCAAATTCATGGTCTGTTTTGGTCAATTTCACAGTCATAGGATTTAAAAATCATAAATTTAATGATTTCAGCTATTTAAATCTGAAATTTCACAGTATTGTAATTCTAGGGGTCTTGACCCAAAAAGGAGTTTGGAGGGAGTGGGGGGTGTCTGATATTCCCCTGGTGTTATCTGGACCTGTGATCTGCTGGGTCATGCCAATCCTCGACTCTGGGAGCTAGCCTTACTCTGCTCTGCTGTGAGAACCCCCACTCCCAGGCTGTTCACGCACAGCCTCTAGCATGTAAGCTGATCTAAGCTACATGAGTGAGCACTTTTAGCCAGCTGTTGCTTGGGTTGTTCAACCGAATGACACTAGCCAGTATCACAACCCTAGGAACCTCCACCTTGCAGTGTCCCATTATGCCCACTGGAAGCTGCAAGCTTTTATGAGTTTGTCAATTTAACAAAGAAATTGATATGTACCAGGCTTGTTATCCCAAGGGGAGTCTCTGACACGCTTCAAACCAAACATACTGCATCAGGTAGAATAAACAAACAGACTTATTAACTACAAAAGATAGAGTGTAAGTGATTATAAGTCAAAGCACAAGAAGTCAGATTTGGTCAAATGAAATAAAAGCAAAACGCCTCTGTTCCTGGAGAATTTTGCCTGGGCTTGTTTTAAGCCATGAGGACACATTTATGAGATGAAGCCTCATAACTATATACATGAAATTACAACCTATAACATTACTGTAACAACATGCATCCGACAAAGTGGGTATTCACCCACGAAAGCTTATGCTCCAATATGTCTGTTAGTCTATAAGGTGCCACAGGACTCTTTGCAACAATGCTCTGTGCATCATGAGCCATCTGAAGACACCCGACGTGACAAACTTTGCATTGGATAGCACACAGTCATATTATAAGGATGAACATGGGGGTGCGGAGTGTTCCTCCCCGAGGCACAGAGCATCACATGGGGGAGATCACAAGTTATTGTGGGGGTGCGGGTTGCAGTACTGCTACCCTTACTTATGAGCTGCTGCTGGTGGCAGCGCTGCGTTTAGAGTTGGGCAGCTGGAGAGAAGCAGCTGCTGGCCAGGATCCCAACTCTGAAGGAAGAGGCGCCACCAGCAGCAGCACAGAAATATGTATGGCATGGTATGTTATTGCCACCCTTACTTCTGTGCTGTTGTCTGCAAAGCTGGGCCCTCAGTCAGCAGCCACTGCTCTCCAGCCGCCCAGCTCTGAATGCAGCAACGCAAAAGTAAGGGTGGCAATACTGCAACCCCCACAAATAACCTTGTGACCCCCCCCCCCGCAATTCCCTTTTGTGTCAAGACCTCTAATTTGAGAAACACTGGTCTCCCCTGTGAAATCCGTAAAGTATCGAGTAAAAGCACACACAAGACAAGATTTGATGCACAGAGAGCAGATTTCACTGTCCATGACGCTTTTTCCATTGCCATGAATTTGGTAGGGCCCTATTTATAATCCTATCCATCAACTTTAAAGATATAAGCATGCCAATACACTGGCTTCCCTGAGCCATACTCGTGAGCATAAGTCATTTCTGCTCCTGTGCTGTTTAATGAGGGACTGCATATTTTGTGTCTATTGGTTATCCATCTCGAACTGGTATTTTCTATTTGGGTTTAAGATGCTTTTTTTTTTTATCAACAGATGACTCCAGTGATATGTGGGAAGATCGGGAAGATGAAGAGGATGAAGATGAAGGTTTAGCTGGACAACTTCTATCAGATATTCTTGCCACAAACAAATATGGTAAGCAGAACAGTTACATTCACTGTTCAAAAGATCAAACTGGGTAAAGAACATGCAGCTCTGAAAGTTGCATTTCTCCTGACAGCTGCTTAGTATATAGTATGGAGGGCAGGGAAATCACCTGGAATGGAAGACACGGGTTTGGTGGGAGAAAGGGAAGAGCAAAAAATACATCCTAGAACAGAGACTATGTTCATAGGCTAGAAGGTATCAAACCACAGCATCTTTTGAGGCTCAGGGTTTGTCTACACTTAAAATGCTACAGTGGCATAGCTGCGTCACTGCAGTGCTTCAGCGTAGACACTACCTATGCTGACAGAAGGGATTCTCCCGTCCACATAGGTAATCTAGCACCCCAAGAGGCTGTAACTAAGTTGACAAAAGCATTCTTCTATCTATGTAGCGCTGTCTACCCGGGGACTTTGGTCAGCTTAACTGCGCCACTCAGGTGTGGATTTTTCACATCCCTGAGCAATATAGTTTTGCTGATCTAATTTTCTAGCGTAGACCAGGGCTCAATGAGTCTCAAATACTAATTTGGCTTCACAACACTGTCATGAGGCCAGTATAAATATGGTTTACAGATGGGAAAACTGAGGCTCAGAGGTGAAGATATTTGCCCGAAGTCACAAAATGAAAGTGTCAGAACTGAATAGAACCTAAATTTCCCAACTAAATCCTGTGTTCTTGTAGGGAGAAGTTGTGTGTGATCCTGAAGTAATTGATAGGTGTTTAAAGGGAAAGGGAGCTATGGGTATATGATCTGGAGGATTAAAGAGAAGAGGTAGTGTATAATTTGAAGAGAGAATCTTAGTACAGCTAAGGCAACTTAAATTGTTTCGCTGCACTGGCAGATTTCAGTCTCCTATGCTTCTATCATGATGCATTGGCTCTGCCACAGATAACATGGCAAGACAAATTCATTTAGGTAGCCTTAATGAGAGGGAAACTTACCCAGGTTCTTTTGTAGCCCAAGGAAGACTTTCTTCAACATTACCATGTCTCAGTAAGAGAGGGATTTCTCTCAATATTCAGTGGAAGTGTTTCCTGTGTGACTGTAATGCATGAAATGTAGCTAATAAAGGATGTATTTGTGTCAGGTGCTGAGTTGGTAAGACAAGGATATCTCAGTTTGGAGCAAAGGAATGACAAACACCTGTGTTGTGCTACTTGGAGTCTTGTCTCAGCTGTGAGTGGCTAAAGGCTCCTGGCCCTCCTTATTCTGCCATTCTTCACTACCCTCAGCCCATTTAAAATAAAAGTTGCTCGTTTCTTTTAAATGGAATTTTTATCCAAAATGACACGTCTGATCCCTGTTAAAATCTGTGGATCTCCTGGAGTTAGGGGCCTAGTGAGATGCATCCTGAAATAGTAGCTAGCTTGTCCTTCACTATAAACACCTGTGCTTTTGTGTTTCCAGATGAGGATTACTATGATGATGATGAAGAGGATGATCCAGATGCATTAAAGGACCCTCTTTATCAAATAGATCTACAGGTGATGTATTAAAATGAGTTTTGCCGTCCGATACCTGTTGCCTGTTTGTTCTACTTATTCATTATATTTTACTTTCTTATATAGTATCTGTAACAAAATGCAGAGCCCCCTGAGCACTGAAAGGAGAATACATTCTGTATTTTTATTCAGTTCACTGGAATTGCTCTCTAAGTGCCAGAGGATGCATATTATCACTATTATTATTTGTATTACTATAGTAACCAGGCACGGACCCAGGACCCATTGTTCTAGGGGCTGTGCAGACAGAACAAAAAGACACCCCCTTCTCCAAAGAGCTTCCAGTATAAGACCAGAGACAACAGATGGCTACAGACAGGGGAGCATGAGGAAACAGTGGTCAGCATGGAGGGCAGTGGTCTCAGCACATCAACAGCATAACTTAATTTTTTTTTTGTTATCGGGGCAAAGGAGAGGCTTTAGGAGGGATTTGAAGGAGGCTGAGGTAGCTTTGCAGATGTATATGGGGAGTGCCTCCCAGGTGAGAAAGCAGCCTGGAATAAAACACCAAGGCATTTGTTTGCAAATTTAACCAGTGGGCCATGGAGGCTGGCATCGTGAATCAGCTGGAAGCAAGCAATCACAGCTTGATTGCAACTGAGAGATGAGGGTGGGGATAAAATCCCTGAAAGTGAAGACTGGCAGTTTACATTTGATGCAATAGAGAAGGGGGAGTCAGTGGAGGAATTCAGAGGGGTGATGCGGTCAAAGAAACAAGCTAAGAAAAAGAGGTGCTTTCTATGACTTATCTCTGCTGCAGAAATGACCAATGACTTAGAAATGTATTTTTTTTATGTGAAAGATAGAAATTGGGTTTGCGTGAATAAACCTTGTAGCATTTAAGACTAAGTGTCTGTGCTAGTGGATTCTGAGCGTTTCAATAATTGGCTAAGGTTTTTGGAAAAGGAACAAATAGATTAAATGTAAAGCTGGTTTGTATGGTATTACATTAAGAGTACTAAACTGGCAATTTGCCAAGTTTCCAAGTTTGCCAATTTTCCGGCAACTAATATGCAAAAAATCTGGAGGAGAACAGAATCCTAAACAAAAAAACAGTAGTGTGGATTTAAAATCTATGTTAAGTGTTGCTAAGTTTGCAAAGTCAAGTGCTCGAGTTTAAAAAAAAAAATGCTAGAATGAAGGCTACATGTGCAACATTAATTCTGGCATAGTTTGTGATTCTGAAGCTTGGTTAGGTGCCTCTGTAGGTCCTTAGCTTTCTCTGACTTAATTATCCTAAATAACTGTCATCTGCAAATTCTTCCAGCTCACTGTGCTCACCCCCTTTGATATATTAAACATTGGGCCTCGTGTGGAACTTTGAGGCACTTAGCTATTAACATTTGTTTGATTCATGAGAATACTTTGCCTCTTGCCCCAACTGCTAGATTCTTTAATAGCCTGTTAGGCTTATCAAAGACCTGTCAAAAGTTTAAATAAATAGATTCATAGATTCTAAAGTACAAAGGGACTTTTGTGATCTTCTAGTCTGACCTGTATAACACAGGCCACAGGACTTCCCTGAATTAATTCCTGTTTGAACTACAATATGACTTTTTGAAAACATTTTTAGTTATGGAGAATCCTCACAACCAAAAAGAAAAGCAGTACTTGTGGCACCTTAGAGACTAACAAATTTATTTGAGCATAAACTTTTGTGAGCTACAGCTCACTTCATCGGATGCATTTGGTGGAAAAAACAGGAGAGATTTATATACACACACAGAGAACATGAAACAATGGGTTTATCATACACACTGTAAGGAGAGAGATCACTTAAGATAAGCCATCACCAGCAGCAGGGGGGGAAAGGAGGAAAACCTTTCATGGTGACAAGCAAGGTAGGCTAATTTCAGCAGTTAACAAGAATATCAGAAAGAAAAGCAGGACTTGTGGCACCTCAGAGACTAACAAATTTATTAGAGCATAAGCTTTCGTGAGCTACAGCTCACTTCATCGGATGCATGTTAGCTGTAGCTCACGAAAGCTTATGCTCTAATAAATTTGTTAGTCTCTAAGGTGCCACAAGTACTGCTTTTCTTTTTGCGAATACAGACTAACACGGCTGCTACTCTGAAACCCACCACAACCAGTGTTTAATTTGTTTTAAAAAAAAAAAAAGATCCCTGGGCTCACGCACAGTGTGACCTTGCAAGCATTGTACGTATGAGGTCATGCCTCGCACGCCACTGACAGAAGAGGTGTCATGGCTGAGCCCCAGCACAAATTAAGTTCTGACCACAACCCTAGGTAAGTTGTTTCAATGGATAATTACCCTCACTGTTAAATATTTGTGCCTTGTTTCTAGTCTGAATTTTTCCAGCTTAAATTTCCAGCCATTGAATTTAGTTAAACCTTTGTCTTCTAGATTGGAGGAGAGTCCTCTATTATCAAATTGCAGTTCCTCCTGGCAACTAGTTCTTTCATCCATTAACCTATTGACATGCTTAGAGAATTGTAATAAATTAGTGAGGCACAATCTTCCTTTGCAGAAACTGTGCTGATTAGACCCTACAATAGCATGATATTCCAAATGTTTTATTCTATTTTTAATTATCATTTCAACCACTTTACCAGGAACGGAGGTGTAAGGCTTTATGCCCAGTAAAGGCACCCACAGAATCACACCTCCCTTCCTTCCCCTCTCCCCCCAGTCACCAAGAGAATCTTTTAAGTAAATTTGAGGTTGAGGTGGAAATAGTAGACAGACTTGTTGGAAGTCTATGGGTAAGGATAAAAGATGTTTTAAAAAAAAAAAGGAATGTTATATTAAAGGTCTACTATAGATCACCTATCAAGGAAGAAGAGGTGCACGAAGATTTTTTTTTTTTTAAACAACTAACAAAATCATCCAAAATACAAGACTTGGTATTGGTGAGGGACTTCAGCTACCCAGACATCTCTTGGGAAAATAATACATCAGGGCACAGATTATCCAACAAGTTCTTGGAATGCACTGGAGACAGTATTTGATTTCAGAAGCTGAAGAATGCAACCAGGGGAGAGGCTGATCTTGATTTGATTTTGACCAATAGGGAGGAACTGGTTCAGAATTTTAAAGTGGAAGGCAGCTTGGGTGAAAGTGATCATGAAATAAGAGTTCAGGATTCTAAGGAATGGAAGGAGGGAAAACAGCAGAATAAAGAAAATGGATTTCAAGAAAAAATACTCAGGGAGTATCGAACTCAGGGAGCTGCTAGGTAAGATCCCATGGGAAGCAAGCCTAAGGGGGAGAACAATGGGAGAGAATTGACAACTTTTTCAAAGAGATTAAGGGTACGAAAGCAAACTGTCCCACCGCATAGGAAAGATAGGAAGTGTGACAAGAGACCACTCTGGCTTAAACAGAAGATCTTCAATGATTTGAAACTCACAATTCTACAAAAAGTTAAAAGTAGGTCAAATTACTTAGGATGAATATAAAAAACCACAAGTATGTAGGGACAGAATTAGAAAGGCTAAGGCACAAAATGAGATTAAACTAGCTAGCGAAAGAAAGGGTAACAGAAAACATTCCACAAATACAGGAGAAGCAAGAGGAAGACCAAGGTGAGGGTAGGCTCAATGGAGCGGGGGAAGGGGAAGACAATAACAGAAAATGTAGAAATGGCAGAAGTGTTGCATGCCCTTTTTGTTTGTTTTCACCAAGAAGATTGGAAGTGATCTGATCAAACACCAGTGAAAATGAGGTAGGATTTGAGGCTAAAATAGGAAAAGAACAAGTTAAAAATTACTTAGACAAGTTAGATGTCTTCAAGTCAAGACAGAAAATATCATATTGCCTATATATAAATCCATGGTACAGCCACATCTTCAATACTATGTGCAGATGTGGTCACCCCATCTCAAAGAAGATGTATTGGAATTGTAAAAGTATAGAAAGTGCAACAAAAATGCATAGGGTATGGAACAGGTTCCATATCAGGAGAGATTAATAAGACTGGGATTTTTCAGACAACTAAGGGGGGATATGATAGAGGTCTATAAACATGAATGGTGTGGAGAAAGTGTTATTTACTCCTCAGAACACAAGAAGTAGGGGTCACCAAATGAAGGTAGTAGGCAGCAGATTTAAAACAAACGAAACAAAAGGAAGTATTTCTACACACAATGTATAGTCCATTTTTGGAACTCTTTTCCAGAGGATGTTGTGAAGGCCAAGACTATAACAGGGTTCAAAAAAGAGCTAGATAAATTCATGGAGGATAGGTCCATCAATGGCTATTAGCCAGGATGGGCAGGGATGGTGTCCCTAGCCTCTCAGAAGCTAGGGTGTGACAGGGAATGGATCACTTGATGATTACCTGTTCTGTTCATTCCCTCTGAAGCAGCTGCTATTGGCCACTGTCAGAAGATCGAATACTGGGCTAGATGGACCTTTGGTCTGAACCAGTATGGTCGTTCTTACGTTTGAGTTGGCAGGGCCTGATAAAATTCATCCTAGAATACTCAAGGAGCTGATAGAGGAGATATCTGAGCCATCAGTGATTATCCTAGAAAACTCATGGATAGGGCCCTACCAAATTCATGGCCAGGAAAAACACATCATGGACCATGAAATCTGGTCTTTTGAGTGTTTTTACCCTATATTATACAGATTTCACAGGGGAGACCAGCATTTTTCAAACTGGGCGTCCTGACTCAAAAGGGAATTGCTGGGTGGGTCGGGGTCGCAAGGTTATTTTAGGGGGGTTGCGGTATTGCCACCCTTATGTCTGCGTTGCTGCCTTCAGAGCTGGGCATCTGGAGGGTGGCGGCTGCTGACTGAGGGCCCAGCTTTGCAGGTAGCAGTGCAGAAGTAAGGATGGCAATACCAAACCATGCCATCCATACTTCTGTGCTGCTGCTGGTGGCGGCTCTTCCTTCAGAGCTGGGATACTGGCCAGCAGCCGCCTCTTTCCGTGCTCAGCTCTGAAGGCAGTGTCGCCACAGCAACAACGCAGAAGTAAGGGTAGCAGTACCGCAACCCCCCCTACAACAACCTTGCAACCGCCCCCCCTCCCCGCCCCCACAGCTCCTTTTTGGGACAGGGACCTTACAATTACAACACTCGTGCAAATGCATCCGATGAAGTGAGCTGTAGCTCACGAAACCTTATGCTCAAATAAATTTATTAGTCTCTAAGGTGCCACAAGTACTCCTTTTTCTTTTTGCTATTACAGCACTGTGAAATCTCAGATTTAAATAGCTGAAATCATGAAATTTATGATTTTTAAAATCCTATGACCGTTAAATTGACCAAAATGGACCATGAATTTGGTAGGGCCCTACTCATGGAAGACCGGAGAGATTCGAGTCTGTGATATTTCATCTTTATTACCAGAAAAGGCCAGGTTTGCTTAATTAGTGCAGTGTTTGGATGTTGCAGCATAAATAAGGCATGGGGCTTTATGCTGAGCCAAGAGAATGAAAGGATATTGAACAACTGCATCATTCTCTAAGCATCCTCCATCCTGTGCACTGAATGATGCTGAGTTCCCCTGAAAAAAAATATTATTCAACTGTGTTAATGACTTGTCAAAATGTATATATGAAAGGGGTCAAAATTAAAGCTATACAGGAAACCTAAGTTTCAGGCATTTCCTGAATATTTAGTGCTTAAATTCATCACTTAACATTCTTTTTTATGACAGGTTTCAGAGTAGCAGCCGTGTTAGTCTGTATTCGCAAAAAGAAAAGGAGTACTTGTGGCACCTTAGAGACTAACAAATTTATTAGAGCATAAGCTTTCGTGAGCTACAGCTCACTTCATCGGATGCATTTGGTGGAAAAAACATAGGAGAGATTTATATACACACACACAGAGAACATGAAACAATGGGTTTATCATACACACTGTTCATGTTCTCTGTGTGTGTGTATATAAATCTCTCCTCTGTTTTTTCCACCAAATGCATCCGATGAAGTGAGCTGTAGCTCACGAAAGCTTATGCTCTAATAAATTTGTTAGTCTCTAAGGTGCCACAAGTACTCCTATTCTTTTTTATGGTTCTTTTCTGTGTAAATTCCTAGTTTAAAAAAAAAACAGAAGTTCTAGTACAGGGGTGGGCAAACTTTTTGGCCCGAGAGCCATATCGGGATGGGGAAATTGTATGCAGGGCCATGAATGTAGGGTTGGGGTGCAGGAAAGGGCTCAGGGCAAGCAGTTGGGGCACAGAAGGAGTGTGGGGTGTATGAGGGGGCTCAGGGGAGGGGGTTGGGATGCAGGAGGGGTGTGGGCTCCGGCCCGGTGCCGCTTATCTGGAGCAGCTCTGGGGTGGCAGTGGCACACAGCACAGCTAAGGCAGGCTCCCTGTCTGCTCTGGCCTCACCCCGCTTCTGGAAGTGGCCAGCACCATGTCCCTGCAGCCCCTGGGGGAGGGGAGGCAGAGGGCTCTGTGCATTGCCCTCACCTGTGGGTACCTCCCCCGAAGCTCCCATTTGCCATGGTTCCCCATTCCTGGCCAATGGAAGCGGTGGGGTACAGTGCCTGCAAGCGAGGGCAGCACGCGGAGCCCTCTGCTCCCTTCCCGCCACCAGGGGCTACAGGGACCTGGTGCTGGCCACTTCCGGGAGCAGTGCGGGGCCTGCGGTGCCACAGGGGTGGCAATCCCATGGGCCGGATTCAAAGGCCTGATGGGCCAGATCCGGCCTGCAGGCCGTAGCCCATCCCTGTTTTGGTATGTGCAGCTCTCAACAGAGCTTTTAAAAAAAGTTCAGAGAATTTAACATTGAGATTGCTGCAAAAGCACAAGGGGACTGAGTTGAGGCTGCATAGGAATCCTTAATTCTGGCATTTCCTGACTTTTGAGTATGACTTTTCAACCTTAATGTTCTTTTAATGTTTTTTGAAGGTAATTTCTGAACTTAAAAAATAAAATAAAATAAAAGGAAACAAATTCCATCACATGGAACTGTATTGATCCCCACTTGGATCATTAGCAGAGTTTTGACCTTTAGATCCATACCATAGAAACTCTGCTAATAGAGTAACTAATAGCAGTAGTGTGCTGCCATCCTCTGTGTGACTCTGCCATGACAGGAGGATGACACGCACTTGGCCAATGGGTTTTACAACTATTTGCCGTGAGCAAAGAAAAATATAGATTGAGGAGTCCCAGTTTCCTCCAGGCTCAACAGAGGGAGTGTACTTTTTTGCCCCTGCACCTCCTCCAACGCTAGTTCTGTGCTCATACCTACCCCTATCCTATCCCCCTCCTCTTCTGCTGCCTCCCCCACCAGGTTCTGTATCCACTGCATTTCCCCTTCCAGCTATTGTCCTCTTTGCCTCTGCTTTTTTCTCCATCCTCTGTCTCCTGTTGTAACTCCCTTTCACCATGTTTCCTCCCCCTATTCCTCAGCCCTCTGCATCAGCCTGCTTTCTCCTCCCTTCTGGGATGCTGGTGGGGGATGAAGAACAACTTGAAATTTTCATTAAGGGGAAACTAGGCAAATATTTAAGAGGAAAGTTTCTGGACTGAGGTGTATTAAGTTGTGGAATAGTCTGTCAGGAAAAGATGGAAGCTTTGTCATTTGTAACTTTTAGAACTAGTGTTGACAAAATACTTTCTGCTAGAGAGGATAGTTATGGGTTGGCTGGGAGATGGAGTGGGTAATCTGATAGAAAAGATCTACCTTTGAATCTAGGGAACAGATTGTAGCAGCAGTTATCTCCACTGCAGAGCTACCCACAGAGATACACAATTCTCAGTCTTGAGCGAATGATCTGACTGACTCTGTGGTCTCTGGGCTACACCTTGGCTAGTACTCTGGAACCACATTTGGCCTGGAGGCTGCACTTGGCCTGCCTGTTTGACATGTACTTTGAAGCCTAATGCAGCATGGCCTGTCCTGTTTGCTGAGCAGTGCCCCTTCCCCTCCACTCTGCATTTGAGCTGCATTTCACTTTCTTTTCTCATGTTATGCAATCTTTAACGCCCAAAGTTAAGCAATGATAGATGTATTGAAAGATGTTAACTTGGTCCCTTGTCATCTTCCTCCTAGGCCTATCTCACTGATTTCCTGTGTCAGTTTGCACAGCAGCCTTGCTATGCAATGTTCTCAGACCATCTCAATGAGAACGAGAGAAGAGTGCTTGAGGCCATTGGCATATGAACCGTGCAGAGACCATATTGATCATATCTGGACAATATTTTTCTGGCTTATTCCATGTTTTGTGATTAAACATGAAACTTTTTCCAGTGTTCACCTGTTGTTACAGATGTGATCTTCCTCATCACGAAGTATTGAGCCTTGTCTTATCATGACTCTGTTAAGGGAAGGATGATTGAGAAAGCTCCAAAGACTGAGCTTTGCACTCTGCTCTCACCAAGGGAACACTTTCGTTTACCACAAAAAAAACTTTCCAGGAGGTCCTTAAAATAATGTGTCCTTAAATATTTTTAAAAATAAACTTTATATTTGCTCTGAAGAGGCACGTAACTGAGTTTCACCCAACACAGTTGGACAGAACGAGGAAGGAATCAGGTATTTTGTAGGTTGCTTGGATGTGTTTTGAGACTTTGGAAGTTTTGTCCCTCTTCGCACTTGCATAACACATACAGGGTAAATATCTTCATCTTACCATGTGACTTTTTTTATAGAACTATAGACACTTTTATCAAAGAGATGCCTAAATGGTATGGAATCTGTTTACAAGAATTTGGATGGGAAGCTGAAATAATAAATTAAATGAACATCTTGTTTCGTACTGTGGGAGGGGGCTTCTATCTAGTCTCTCTAACATTGCATCAGTTCTTTGCTAAAGCTTTTGCATGCACATGCTCAAAGGAAGCTACCACTTAAATCTCAGTTCTTGTGGAATGTGGCTACTGAAGACTGGTTTTACTGAACACAAACAACCATAATTTTTTACAAAAAAAAAAGTGTATTTAACTTCCTCTTTACTCCATAAAAACAGTTTACTCCATAAAAACAGTGAAATACTTTGCTTCCTTCACACTCCTGAGACTTGTATGAAGTGGGTAAGCTATAATCCACAAATTAGTATGTGTATTTTTATAGGGTGATAAAATAAAATATCCGTAAGTACAGAGTGATGTATCTCACAACACCTCTTTGCCTTTTGTTCCCTTTTGGGGGAAAATTAAAATAAAACTATTAAAATATACACTGGTATTTTCTTTTAAAACAGATTTCTAGAAGGAAATCATTACATTTTATATGTATTTACCCTTTAAAACTTCTCCTTTAACTGTACCCTAGAGACTATTACTATAGTATTCTGGGCAGGAGGGGAACCCTGTAACTGACTCTGCAGCTTCCATTTCCTTTTAGGCAGAATGAGAACCACTAAAACCCCCTTTCCTGTAGGGTCCATCTGGTAACTTTTCAGGGAGTAATAATGTGCTTTCAAACTGCCTCTGCAAACCTTCCTTACAAGCAAGCATGCCAAATAGCTCACTATATATGTGCCAGTGTTGGTCTTTTAAATTTTAAAGCGGGGGGGAACAAAGAATACAAGGCTGTACTTCTCTCCACAGCTCCTCACAAAGCTTGTGTGACCTCAACCCTTGCTGGTCTAATTTAGGATGTGGCTCTTCTCTCTTCCTCAGCTGAAGTAACAAATTAACTCTCCTTTTTAGTAACCCAGGGAAAGCTGGTGCCCCAGGTCTGGGGGTTGTTAGTGGTTAGTTTTATTTTCAAACATAATATTTAAAAAGGCAACATGACTGCCCCCAACTTCCTGAAGCAATGATGGAAATAGGGCCAACACAATCTGTCATTGAATGTGAATGGATTTGAAAGAGTTAAATGCTATGAGATGCAGTAGGATGTCTTCTACAAACTCTGACTTGTATGCCAAGCTTGCTTTCTCAGAGTTTAACAAAAAATAAATGGCTGAAATCCTGAGGTAGCTGTGCTGAAGAATCAGCTTATGAGTAAAGTATCAGGGGGTAGCCGTGTTAGTTGTATCCACAAAAACAACAAGGAGTCCGGTGGCACCTTAAAGACTAACAGATTTATTTGGGCATAAGCTTTTGTGGGTAAAAAACCACTTCTGTGTTTTTTTTTACCCACGAAAGCTTATGCCCAAATAAATGTTAGTCTTTAAGGTGCCACTGGACTCCTTGTTGCTTATGAGTAAAGGAAGGCTACGTAACGCTGTAGCATTACTTTGGCATGATAGAAAAGCAGTACTTGTGGCACCTTAGAGACTAACAAATTTATTTGAGCATAAGCTTTCGTGAGCTACAGCTCACTTCATCATGTGATGTGGAAAATGGACAGACTTGATGTCTGGCCAACTGATCTAAGGGATCTTCAGGGATGTTGATATGCTCTCTGCAGGAGGCCTACTGGAGTTGGATCTTACACCGTGTGCACCTTAATTTTGCTTGACATATTTTGATTCTTCTTAAAGCACATTAAAGATTAGATTATAGGTTTAAACAAGAGCATGAAACATGGAGACAATTTGGTACTAACACTGTGGCTCTCCCTTATTTTGTGTTAGAGGATTTCTCTGGTGCTGCACAGGCCTATCTCCATCTGAATAAATTAGGGAGAGCTTCTTCTGAGCTCCCTTCAGTGCCCTTCATTATGTTGGTTAGAGTCTGTTGCTGTCTAGTATGTCTATTGCATGAGACATTTGTTCTTTATTTCCAATAAGAGCTACTGCTGGGTACAGTGACATTGCATGAAACACTGAAGGCTGGGAAGGTGTACCCCTTCAGTAACTTAGTGCTTCCTTCGTTCAGCTACCGCAGTAGGTTAGTGGTCCTGAAACTTTTCAGGGTTGTGCCCCCCTCTTGCCCCTGTCCAAATCCCCTCCCTGGGGCCGGGAGAGGGCCACGGCTCGGGGGGGCAGATGTGGAAAGGGTAAGGGGTCCAGGGCTGGGAGCAGAGCCCCGGTTGGGGCCAGGAGTGGACCCGGGGGCCGAGCGGGGCTGGGTGGTGCTCCCTCCCTGCCCCCTGTGGGGGCTGTCCCAGGCCCCTCCACATCCTCTTAGGCAGGTGCACCCCACAGTTTGGGGACCTCTGCAGATAATGGAGTCAGGAACAGCTTAAGTTTCCTATGGTATTGTCCATAATACTATTAACACATGGCTATTGTTGGAAAGTGTTTGTTGCCAATAAAAGTTCTTGTGACTGAAGCCTTCGACACAAAAAAATACCTTAAGGACAGTAAGGGTTACAGTGCTCAAAAAAGGGGGTGACTTGAATGGAAGGTAGTTCTCAGTGGTGCTAGTCCAAAACGCCTGTCAGTAAAGTGGCCTGGGCAAGTCCTATACTGATGTTAAACCCTTCCCCTTCCCGCTTTGCTCCCTTTCATGTGTTCAGGATTCTTAAAGGGTGGCCTTTATTTCCTTCTTTGAAATGCGTGATAAAGGAGATTGTCATGCTGTCTGGAATGGTTCATGACCATGAGTGCCAACCTCAGAGGAGACTGTCAAGAAGCAGGGCAGACACCCCAAACTGGTGGCATGGTCTGTAATTTCACCAACCCAGTAACAAATGTGAACTCCTGAAGCACTATACCAGTCTTACCATGAAAAAAGAAAAGGAGTACTTGTGGCACCTTAGAGACTAACAAATTTATTTGAGCATAAGGTTTCGTGAGCTACAGCTCACTTCATCGGATGCATTCGGTGGAAAATACAGTGGGGAGATTTATATACACACACAGAGAACATGAAACAATGGGTTTTATCATACACACTGTAAGGAGAGTGATCACTTAAGATGAGCTATCACCAGCAGGAGAGGGACAGGCCAGTCCTTGCTTACAGACAGCCCCCAAACCTGAAGCAAATACTCACCAGCAACCACACAACACACAACAGAACCACTAACCCAGGAACCTATCCTTGCAACAAAGCCCGTTGCCAACTCTGTCCACATATCTATTCAGGGGACACCATCGTAGAGCCTAATCACATCAGACACACTATCAGAGGCTCGCTCACCTGCGCATCTACCAATGTGATATATGCCATCATGTGCCAGCAATGCCCCTCTGCCATGTACATTGGCCAAACTGGACAGTCTCTACGTAAAGAATGAATGGACACAAATCAGACGTCAAGAATTATAACATTCAAAAACAGTTGGAGAACACTTCAATCTCTACGGTCACTCAATTACAGACCCAAGAGTGGCTATCCTTCAACAAAAAAGCTTCAAAAACAGACTCCAACGAGAGACTGCTGAATTAGAATTAATTGCAAACTGGATACAATTAACTTAGGCTTGAATAGAGACTGGGAGTGGATGAGTCATTATACAAAGTAAAACTATTTCCTCATGTTATTTCTCCCCCCCCTCCACCCCCCACTGCTCCTCAGATGTTCTTGTTAACTGCTGGAAATGGCCCACCTTGCTTGTCACCATGAAATGTTTTCCTCCTGCCCCCCCCCCCCCGGCTGGTGATAGCTCATCTTAAGTGATCCACTCTCCTTACAGTGTGTATGATAAAACCCATTGTTTCATGTTCTCTGTATGTGTATATAAATCTCCCCACTGTATTTTCCACCAAATGCATCCGATGAAGTGAGCTGTAGCTCACGAAAGCTTATGCTCAAATAAATTTGTTAGTCTCTAAGGTGCCATAAGTACTCCTTTTCTTTTTGCGAATACAGACTAACACAGCTGCTACTCTGAAACCAGTCTTACCATGGAGTCACAAACAGTCCCCTTGGGCACTCCAGTCTGTCTTGCCACCCAGGCAAGATGGACTTAGTGATAAATAGGCACGCCAAAGATTGCTAAATATTCAAGTTCCTCCAAGTCCCAAGAGATCAGTCACTTACCCCAGATCAATTTGTACTTTGATCTGACGCCAAAGTCAATGCTGGTAGTAAACTAGTAAACTAAGAAATTAGTTATTTACAGGTTAAAGCAGGCAACATTCCTCACTTAACGTTGTAGTTATGTTCCTGAAAAATGCGACTTTAAGCAAAATGATGTTAAGCAAATCCAATTTCCCCATAACAACAATTAATGTAAATAGGGGGGGTTAGGTTACAGGGAAATTTTTTTTTGCCAGACAAAAGCATTCTATACATTTTAAACAAGCAATTTAATACAGGTATTAAACAGCCGCTGGCAGTCCCCCTATGCCCCCTCTTCCTCCCCCCCCAGCTCCTCCCACCCGCTGGCAGAACCTGCGGATCAGCACCTTCCTCCTGCCCACAGTAATCAGCTGTCTTGCGGCATTCAGGAGGCTGGGGGGAGGAGCGAGGACGTGGCGCGCAGCCTCCCCCCTCCCTCCCCTACCTCCTGACTGCGGCAATCAGCTGGTTTGCAGCATTAGGGAGGGAGGGTGGAGGCTGTGCGCCACATCCTCACTCCTCCCTCCCCAGCCTCCTGAATGCCACAAGACAGCTGATTGCTGCGGGCAGGAGGCAGCGGGAGCAAGGGGAAGGTGCTGATCCGCAGGGTCCGCGGGTGGGCGGGAGGTGCTGGGGGGGGCGTAGGGGAGCTGATCGGGGGCTGCCAGCTGTGGACAAAGCAGGCGGCCAAATGATGTTATAGGGGAGCATTGCACAACTTTAAATGAGCATGTTCTGTAATGGAGCAGGGACGTAACATCGAAACAACGTTAAGTGAGAGGACGTTCAGTGGGGAGTTACTGTATGCACAAATGAGTTAGTTTATGATTTCCAAAATGTGACATGTAATAGTCTATCCACTGAATGTCTTGGGACTAATCCAGGTTGTCCCTGGGGATGTCTGCTTTTGTTTCTGAGCTCCAGTCCTTATGTGAGTCCAAACAGCAAAGAGAGAACTATTTCCTCTTGTGAGCATATTTATATGACTTTCCCCCAGAATTCAAACCAATGTGACAAGTGCTTCTGCAGGTAACTTCTTCATGGGTGGATGGGGCAATCAACAAAGTTTTTGTCCTGCAATGGCCCATTTGATAGTCCTCCTTGATGAGCAGAAGCAATCTTCCTGCCCAGGTTCACAAGTTCAGCACAGGCACTTTTACAGTTGTAAAGCAAACTTATATTCTACCTTGTAAACAAATTCATAAGAGATTATACAGAAACACATCAGTCCCTTGTAAGATAAGGAGAGGATGACAGGATAATGGATGAGGGCATTTTGTTCAAATTAGCAGGTGCAAAATATAAGGGTGGTAACTTGTTTGTATCATTGTATATAAGGCAAAGTCATAGGAGGGGCATCTTTGTATTGGCCAAGGGGACAGAATCCTGGTATATACATTGAGCCTTTACCTTGTCCCAGGCATACATCTGAGAGTGTCCATGTGACCTGTTGGGTAGGGCGCTAGTACCATGCTTTGCTGACAATAAACCTGGCCGAGTACCTCTACCACCAAACCGTGCCTGTGGTCTTTGAGAATAATATTGAGGTCTGCTGAATCGGCAAGCTGCACTCTGCTAGTGTAGGTTGGAGCTCAAGAAACGCCAGCACTTAGCAGCGTTAACATTGCAGCAATAACTATAGTCCACAGCAGTAACAACATGCTCCATGGGGGCTGGCTCCCTTGATTGTCACCAGAGAATCTCCGGGTCTCCTCAAGATATCGGTTGGGGTTTTCCTCCCCTATGTTGTAGCCCGATGGGTGCCAGAGGTCACTCTCGGATCACCATCAGCAACAAGATTGGCATCTGTCCCACAGGACGGGCTTTTGGCCCGGTGCCTCCTGGCCACCAATATCTTATCCTTGGGTCATTCCTCAGTCCCTGAGGTCTCACTCTTTGACCTGCTCCAGAAATAGATCACCAAACCCGATGGTGGTTCCTGCTCCCAAACCATCTGAGCGGCAAGTGACCAATGAGCCCATTCTCCCTGGATCTCTGGGACTATTCTGACTGGATCCTCTGGTATAACAACAGGATCCATCGCTGGCACACCAAACCGCATCTTCATCCTTTCCAGATGACTCTTGACAGAATAGTACTCCCTTAGTGCCTGAGGGCTTTAAAACATATTAGGATCTCCTGAGGCATATGGCTGCTATCTTGGGCATCCAGCTGGAATTCCTGCAGGAGAATACACATAAGATGCTGAATAGTCTCCAACCATCAGCTCCAGGGAGAGTAGCCCTCCCAATAAATGAGGCTCTTTTGGAGCTTACCAAAGGCCTTCTAGAAAACTCCAGTTTCTTTGCTGTCCAAGGGAAAGAATTTGGAAAAGCAGTGCTTCATTCCCATGCAGAGTTTGGAGGGTTTCTACTCCCACCTGGCCCCTAATTCTCTGGTGGTAACTGCAGCAAATGACAGGGCATGGCAGGGAAGGTTTAAATCCACCCCTAAAGACAGAGTCCAAAAGGATGGATTTAATGGGGAGAAAGATTTATATCTCCTCTTCCCTGCAAATGTGCATTGCAAACCAGCAGCCGTTGCTCTCCAAATATGACTGTGTTAATTGGGTGACCGTGGCTAAGTTAATGGACAAGTTGCCTGCACCCTCCAGGGAAGAGTTTATGGCATCCTTGCAGAAGGCTGTATCTGTATGGTCTGCAAGACCTCATTTCAGTCAGCTCTGGATGTGGTGAATGCCTCAGCCATAATTATAGCATCGGTAGTGATCATGAAAAGGGCCTCCCAGCTGAAGAATTTGGGTATTGTGCCCAATGTGCAGCAGACCACTGAGGACTTACCTTTTGATGGGTGGGTTTGGTTTTCAGAAAAAACAACAAAACCCTACATTGTTTTAAAGACTCCCAAGTAACTCTTTGGGAGTATATACTCTGGCCATGAAGAGATGCCACTGTGCCTCTGTCTGGAGTAGCTCACAAGTGAGAATACTAACCTCAGGGCAGAATGTTATGAAGCAGGACACAAACTCCAAATTGGTTGTGAGTTCGATAATTAGATTTCATCAGCCAAATAACAAGTGTAAACTCCTCAGTTACTATACAGCCTTAAAATAGAGTCACAGACAGTTCCCTTAGGTATTACGGTCTATCTTGCTATCCAGGAAAGCTTGACTCTGATAGATGGTTACTTTACACCAAAGATCACAAAATATTTTGGTTTCTCTAAGTCCCAAAGTACTAGTCATTTACCCCAGGTCAATTTGCACCTTAGATCTCACACAAAAGCACCTTTTTAGCCAATCCTGTAGTAACTAACTAAAGGCTTATTAACTAGGAAAATGAGTTATTTACAAGGTTAAAATAGATAAACACACATTGATTGTTAGATTGTTAAATACATTGATATATTATCACGCTCAACGGGTAGTGATCAATGGCTTGATGTCTAGTTGGCAGCCGTTATCAAGCGAGGTGCCCCAGGGGCCGGTCCTGGGGCCAGTTTTGTTCACCATCTTTATTAATGATCTGGATGTTGGGATGGATTGCACCCTCAGCAAGTTCACAGATGACACTAAGCTGGGGGGAGAGGTAGATACACTGGAGGGTAGGGATAGGGTCCAGAGTGACCTAGACAAATTGGAGGATTGGGCCAAAAGAAATCTGATGAGGTTCAACAAGGACAAGTGCAGAGTCCTGCAGTTAGGACGGAAGAATCCCATGCAACACTACAGGCTGGACACCGACTGGCTAAGCAGCAGTTCTGCAGAAAAGGACCTGGAGATTACAATGGACAAGAAGCTAGATATGAGGCAGCAGTGTGCCCTTGTTGCCAAGAAGGCTAACGCATATTGGGCTGCATTAGTAGGAGCATTGCCAGCAGATGGAGGTAAGGGATTATTCCATTCTATTCAGCACTAGTGAGGCCACATCTGGAGTACTGCGTCCAGTTTTGGGGCACCCACGACAGAAAGGATGTGGAGAAATTGGAGAGAGTCCAGCAGAGGGCAATGAAAATGATCAGGGGGCTGGGGCATATGATTTATGAGGAGAGGGCTGAGGGAATTGCTTGTTTAGTCTGCAGAAGAGAAGGGTGAGGGGGGATTTGATAGCAGCCTTCAACTAATTGAAGTGGGGTTCCAGTGAGGATGGAGCTTGGCTGTTCTCAGTGGTGGCAGTATGAAATGGCAGAAAAACCTGAGAGACTGTAGATTAAGTTTAGAAGTTACTAGATTGCAGGCCTTGGTTCTCATAGGGGACTTCAGTCACCCCGTTATCTGCTGGGAGAGCAATACAGCAGTGCACAGACAATCCAGGAAGATTTTGGAAAGTGTAGGGGACAATTTCCTGCTGCAAGTGCTGGAGGAACCAACTAGGGGCAGAGCTCTACTTGACCTGCTGCTCAGAAAGTGAGAAGAATTAGTAGGGGAAGCAAAAGTGGATGGGAACCTGGGAGGCAGTGACCATGAGATGGTGTAGTTCAGGATCCTGACACAAGGAAGAAAGGAGAGCAGCAGAATACAGACCCTGGACTTCAAAAAAGCAGACTTTGACTCCCTCAGGGAACTGATGGGCAGGATCCCCTGAGAGAATAACATGAGGGGGGAAGGAGTCCAGGAGAGCTGGCTGTATTTTAAAGAATCCTTATTGAGGTTGTAGGAACAAACCTCCCGATGTGTAGAAAGAATAGTAAATATGGCAGGCAACCAGCTTGGCTTAACAGTGAAATCCTTGCTGATCTTAAATACAAAAAAGAAGCTTACAAGAAGTGGAAGACTGGACAAATTACCAGGGAGGAGTATAAAAATATTGTTCATGAATGCAGGAGTGAAACCAGGAAGGCTAAATCACACTTGGGGTTCCAGCTAGCAAGGGATGTTAAGAGTAACGAGGAGGATTTCTTCAGGTATGTTAGCAACAAGAAGGTGGTCAAGAAAAGTATGGGGGAGGCAACCTAGTGACAGAGGATGTGGAAAAAGCTAATGTACTAATGCTTTTTTTGCCTCTCTTTTCATGAACAAGGTCAGCTCCCAGATTACTGCACTGGGCAGCACAGTATGGGGAGGAGGTAACCAATCCTCTGTGGAAAAAGAAGTGGTTCAGGACTGTTTAGAAAAGCTGGACAAGCACAAATCCATAGGGCTGGATGCACTTCATCCGAGAGTGCTAAAGGAATTGGCGGATGTGATTGCAGAGCCATTGGCCATTGTCTTGGAAAACTCATGGCAATCAGGGGAGGTCCCGGATGACTGGAAAAAGGCTAATGTAGTGGCCATCTTTAAAAAAGGGAAGGAGGAGGATCCGGGAAACGACAGGCCAATCAGCCTCACCTCAGTCCCTGGAAAAATCATGGAACAGGTCCTCAAGGAATTCATTTTGAAGCACTTAGAGGAGAGGAAAGTGATCAGGAACAGTCAGCATGAATTCACCAAGGACAAGTCATGCCTCACTAACCTAATTGTCTTCTATAATGAGATAACTGGCTCCGTGGATGAGGGAAAAGCAGTGGTCATGTTATTCCTTGACTTTAGCAACGCTTTTGATACAGTCTCCCACAGTATTCTTGCCAGCAAGTTAAAGAAGTATGGGCTGGATGAATGGACTGTAAGGTGGATAGAAAGCTGGCTAGATCGTCGGGCTCAACAAGTAGTGATCAATGGCTCCATGTCTAGTTGGCAGCCGGTATCAAGTGGAATGTCCCAAGGGTCGGTCCTGGGGCCAGTTTTGTTCAGTATCTTTGCTAATGATCTAGAAGATAATGTGGATTGCAACCTCAGCAAGTTTGCAGATTACACTAAATTGGGAGGAGTGGTAGATACACTGGAGGGTAGGGATAGGATACAGAGAGCCCCAGACAAATTAGAGGATTGGGCCAAAAGAAGTCTGATGAGGTTCAACAAGGACAAGTGCAGAGTCCCGCACTTAGGATGGAAGAATCCCATACACTGCTACAGACTAGGGACTGGGTTCCTAGGCAGCAGTTCTGCATGAAAGGACCTAGGGGTTACAGTGAGAAGAAGCTGGATATGAGTCAATAGTTTGGCCCTGTTGCCAAGAAGGCTAACGGCATTTTGGGCTGTATAAGTAGGAGCATTGCCAGCAGATCGAGGGACATGATCATTCCCCTCTATTTGGCATTGGTGAGGCCTCATCTGGAGTACTGTATCCAGTTTTGGGCCCCACACTACAAGAAGGATGTGGAAAAATTGTAAAGTCTAGGGGAGGGCAACAACAATGATTAGGGGGATGGAGCACATGACTTATGAGGAGAAGCTGAGGGAACTGGGATTATTTAGTCTGCAGAAGAGAAGAATGAGGGGGAATTTGATAGCTGCTTTCAACTATGTGAAAGGGGATTCCAAAGAGGATGGATCTAGACTGTTCTGTGGTAGCAGGTGGCAGAACAAGGAGCAGTGGTCTCTAGTTGCAGTGAGGGAGGTCTAGGTTGGATATGAGGAAGCACTATTTCACTAGGAGGTGGTGAAGCCCTGGAATGGGTTATTTAGGGTGGTGGTGGAATCTCCTTTCTTAGAAGTTCTTAAGGTCAGGCTTGACAAAGCCCTGGCTGGGATGATTTAGTTGGTGTTGGTCCTGCTTTGAGCAGGGAGTTGGCCTAGGTGACCTCCTGAGGTTCCTTCCAACCCTGATATTCTATGATTCTATACATACAGAAATGAGTTGCAGTCTTAGGTTTCAGATGGTGAAAGCGCTGCTGAAATATGCTAATTCTCTAGGTCCATTAGGGCTAATCCAGGCTAGTCTTGGGTATCTCTTGCTTATGTTTAGAACTCTTTGTCCCTTAGAGTACAGTTATCCTAAAAAGACCCAAATTCCCTCTGGTCAGGGACTTTTATCACCACCTCCCCAGACCCCAAGCAGATGGGATGAGCACTTCTGCATGTAACCTCTTCATGGGTGGGTAGGGGAAGAAACCAACAAAATCTTTGTTCCACAGTGACTCATTTGGAGTCAATAGTCATTCCTGATAGGCAGGCAATAACATCTTCTCTAGCAATCCAGCATTTTGCAGTAAGTGACTTTTTTCCCTGCTGGGTGAGTTAGACTTTCAGCACAACATTTTACAGTTGTAAACACTTAAGTATTACCTTGTAGCATAGTATATAGAGAGAGATAAGTAGGATTAATACCTGCAGTGTGCTACAAGCATTCCATAAAGTCTAAACACTAAACAGTAATATCTATCCAGACTGGTTTCCAGCTACCCGTTTGTCAATGAGGCCTGGGGCTTTGGCATAAGCTGGAACCTGGTCTGCCAGCATTACACCCCCAATGCAAAACTGGTGTAGGAAGGGGTAATATTCCTGAATTTGCCTCAATTTCCTGACCCCCTCCCCATTCATGAAAGGGCATCTGCCCCTCCATTTTCTTTTCCTGTGATTTGAATTATTTCCACAACATATTTCTGCAGTGCTAGGCTCCAGCATAATAGACTTGAATTGGTCCCTTTAGCTCTGGGCATCCATACTAGAGGGGAATGATCTGTTAAAACCTTAAATTTTTTATTACACAATTAAGGTTTAAGTTGCTTAACAGCCCAAATGATGGCATAGCATTCCTGCTCTGTGACAGCATAGTTCTCTTCAGTGGGAATCAGTTTTTTACTCAAGAAGGCAATGAGAGCCTCTTGTCCCCTAACCTTATGGTAGTAGTGCACCTAATCCAGTTTTGGAAGCATCCGTGCACAGCACAAAGTGTTTGCTGAAGTCAGGGATAGCTAAACCTGGCTCTTTAGACAAAGCCTCTTTTATATCCGTGAAGCCTGTCTCTCTCAGTCTGACTTCCCCTTTTTTGTAAGGTCTGTTATGGGGGCCACAATGTCACTAAGCCCCTTTACAAACCTCCGGTAATAGTTGGCCAGACCAATAAAGGATTTTTGGTTTGTGGGATAGGCCAACTCTGAACAGCGTCTACTTTTAAAAGGTCAGGGTGAACAATCCACTGCCCCTGTGTTCTACATAAGATACCTGTGCAACACGCATTTAGCACTTGGGGACCTTGACAGTGACGTTGGCTTAGAATCATAGAATCATAGAATCATAGAATATCAGGGTTGGAAGGGACCCCAGAGGTCATCTAGTCCAACCCCCTGCTCAAAGCAGGACCAAGTCCCAGTTAAATCATCCCAGCCAGGGCCCTGTCAAGCCCGACCTTAAAAACCTCTAAGGAAGGAGATTCTACCACCTCCCTAGGTAACGCATTCCAGTGTTTCACCACCCTCTTAGTGAAAAAGTTTTTCCTAATATCCAATCTAAACCTCCCCCATTGCAACTTGAGACCATTACTCCTCGTTCTGTCATCTGCTACCATTGAGAACAGTCTAGAGCCATCCTCTTTGAAACCCCCTTTCAGGTAGTTGAAAGCAGCTATCAAATCCCCCCTCATTCTTCTCTTCTGCAGACTAAACAATCCCAGCTCCCTCAGCCTCTCCTCATAAGTCATGTGCTCTAGACCCCTAATCATTTTTGTTGCCCTTCGCTGTACTCTTTCCAATTTATCCACATCCTTCTTGTAGTGTGGGGCCCAAAACTGGACACAGTACTCCAGATGAGGCCTCACCAGTGTCGAATAGAGGGGAACGATCACGTCCCTCGATCTGCTCGCTATGCCCCTACTTATACAACCCAAAATGCCATTGGCCTTCTTGGCAACAAGGGCACACTGCTGACTCATATCCAGCTTCTCGTCCACTGTCACCCCTAGGTCCTTTTCCGCAGAACTGCTGCCGAGCCATTCGGTCCCTAGTCTGTAGCGGTGCATTGGATTCTTCCATCCTAAGTGTAGGACCCTGCACTTATCCTTATTGAACCTCATTAGATTTCTTTTGGCCCAATCCTCCAATTTGTCTAGGTCCTTCTGTATCCTATCCCTCCCCTCCAGCGTATCTACCACTCCTCCCAGTTTAGTATCATCCGCAAATTTGCTGAGAGTGCAATCCACACCATCCTCCAGATCATTTATGAAGATATTGAACAAACGGGCCCCAGGACCGACCCCTGGGGCACTCCACTTGACACCGGCTGCCAACTAGACATGGAGCCATTGATCACTACCCGTTGAGCCCGACAATCTAGCCAGCTTTCTACCCACCTTATAGTGCATTCATCCGGCCCATACTTCCTTAACTTGCTGACAAGAATGCTGTGGGAGACCGTGTCAAAAGCTTTGCTAAAGTCAAGAAACAATACATCCACTGCTTTCCCTTCATCCACAGAACCAGTAATCTCATCATAAAAGGCGATTAGATTAGTCAGGCATGACCTTCCCTTGGTGAATCCATGCTGACTGTTCCTGATCACTTTCCTCTCCTCTAAGTGCTTCAGGATTGATTCTTTGAGGACCTGCTCCATGATTTTTCCAGGGACTGAGGTGAGGCTGACCGGCCTGTAGTTCCCAGGATCCTCCTTCTTCCCTTTTTTAAAGATGGGCACTACATTAGCCTTTTTCCAGTCATCCGGGACTTCCCCCGTTCGCCACGAGTTTTCAAAGATAATGGCCAAGGGCTCTGCAATCACAGCCGCCAATTCCCTCAGCACTCTCGGATGCAATTCGTCCGGCCCCATGGACTTGTGCACGTCCAGCTTTTCTAAATAGTCCCTAACCACCTCTATCTCTACAGAGGGCTGGCCATCTCTTCCCCATTTTGTGATGCCCAGCACAGCAGTCTGGGAGCTGACCTTGTTAGTGAAAACAGAGGCAAAAAAAGCATTGAGTACATTAGCTTTTTCCACATCCTCTGTCACTAGCTTGCCTCCCTCATTCAGTAAGGGGCCCACACTTTCCTTGGCTTTCTTCTTGTTGCCAACATACCTGAAGAAACCCTTCTTGTTACTCTTGACATCTCTTGCTACCTGCAGCTCCAGGTGCGATTTGGCCCTCCTGATATCTTTCCTACATGCCCGAGCAATATTTTTATACTCTTCCCTGGTCATATGTCCAACCTTCCACTTCTTGTAAGCTTCTTTTTTATGTTTAAGATCCGCTAGGATTTCACCATTAAGCCAAGCTGGTCGCCTGCCATATTTACTATTCTTTCGACTCATCGGGATGGTTTGTCCCTGTAACCTCAACAGGGATTCCTTGAAATACAGCCAGCTCTCCTGGACTCCCTTCCCTTTCATGTTAGTCCCCAGGGGATCCTGGCCATCTGTTCCCTGAGGGAGTCAAAGTCTGCTTTCCTGAAGTCCAGGGTCCGTATCTTTAAGCCTCTAACATTATTTCCACATGGTGCAAATGCTGTTGTCAGGGGGTCACTAAAGATACATAGGCCCTGGCAAAATTCGATAATCCTGCAATACTTCATTAACTAGCCTTTGGAAAGTGGCCTCTGCATTAATTACTCCAAAAGGCATAACCTTAAGCTCAGGCCAGATTCCACTATAAAAGCTGATTTTTTCCCTGGGCATAAGCATCTAAGGAATCTGCCAGTACCCTCACATCAAATCCAGTGTGCTTATGAATTTTGCATCTCCCAGTAGATCCAATAGATCCTGTAATTGGGATGTGGGGTAGTAGCATTTAACCTTCTAAAGTCAACACAAAACTTCCTCTTGGTTTTAACCCTTTTAGGTACCATCTCAATAGGGGATACCCAGGGGCTTTTTGCTTTAGTAATTACCCCCATATCCAGCATGCTTTCCAATTCCTCCAGAATTTGCTTCTGCATTTCTCCTTTAGTATGATATGCTTTGCTAGGAACAGGACAGGACCATGTAGTTTCAATGGAATGTTCAGGCTTGTCAGTTAAACCTGACTGGTTGGAAAATCCCTGCCTGTGGTGTTGCAAAAGAGCTAACATCTGCTTTGGGATGGGCAGAAACGCTAACCCAGGAACCAATCTCTGTAACAAACCCTGTTCCCTTCTCTATCCCCATATCTACTCTAGCGACACCATCATAGGACCCAACTACACCATCAGGGGCTCATTCACCTGCACATCTACTAATGTGATGTATGCCATCATGTGCCAGCAATGCCCCTCTGCCATGTACATTGGCCAAACCGGACAGTCTCTACATAAAAGGATAAATGGACACAAATCAGACATCAGGAATGGTAACATACAAAAGCCAGTAGGAGAACACTTCAGTCTCCCTTGACATTCAATAACAGATTTAAAAGTAGCCATCCTTCAACAAAAAAAACCTTCAAAAACAGACTTCAAAGAGAAACTGCAGAGCTACAATTCATTTGCAAACTTAACACCATCAATTTGGACTTGAATAGGGACTGGGAGTGGCTGGCTTACTACAAAAGCAATTTTTCCTCTCTTGATATTTACACCTTCTCATCAATTATTGGGAGTGGACCACATCTACCGTGACTGAATTGGACTTGTCATCACTGGTTCCCCACTTGTAAGGTAACTCCCTTCGCTTCATATGCCAATATATATTTATGCTTGTATCTGTAGTTTTCACTCCATGCATCTGAAGATGTGGGTTTTCTACCCACAAAAGCTTATGCCTAAATAAATCTGTTAGCCTTTAAGGTGCCACTGGACTCCTTGTTGTACTGTATCTAGAATATCTTCAGGAAAGTCCCTCAGGTGGGATAAGATTCTTTTCTGGCCCATTGTGTTCACCATCAACTTAAACATTCCCTTCACAATGTGCTGGCTAGACTGGATGTAAATACCTTGTGGGTGTTACCACAGGAGCAAACACATTTGAAATACAGGCATATAGTCAATATTCATAACTTCAGATAAAAAATGATATATGCATACAAATAGGATAATCACATTCAGCAAATCATAACTTTTCCATTGACAACTTACATGCAATACTTTGTGCAAGATTTGTTGCAATTGTATAACAGTTGCAATTGTATAACAGTGGTAGCAACAATGATCAACATGGTCCTATTTTAATCATATAATGTCACATCCTTCCTGTGTAAGTGTCTGTGAGTGCAGGACTGGCAGCGGTCTACAGCTTGTCACAGCCGCACAGTGCGTGTGTGTGGTGTGGCGGGGGGGGCAGATTGGTATGTCAGAGGGCTCAGTGGTACCCCGGTTCCAGGTTGTATGCCACAGATGCCCGTCACAGCACCATCCAGAAGAAATGTGTTCCCTCCCCAGGCTGGTCCTGGTAGGGTGAGATATCATGTACAGAACCCACGGAACCGGTGTTGCTGAAAACCCCAAACTCTAGGTCAAGGCATGCGAAAAGAGGGATCTGCCGGTTCCAACAGTGACTGTGATACTGAAGCAAAAAGATGAACATTTGCCAGCCCCATCTACAAGTGCAGGTCTGAGCTCATTGTCAGTACTGCCTCATTAACCTAGAGACCATTTAGCTGTGACAGACAAGCTGGGTCCTTCAGGTATTTCTGCTGGAACTCTCCAGACTCCTGGCTGTATTTGAGACCTTTGTAACACCAGACGATAGATTCCTCCCCTACCCCACAGTCTCCATTGCTTTCTGGCCTTACCCTCCTAAGGGCCATCCTTATTCTAGAGGAGGAATTGTTAGTGATGTCTCAGGAGCAATTCCATCTCCAGCCATTGGGGCAGAGCGACCTAATACTGATAGTACTGCCACTATCGATGGAATCATCCTTGGAATCAGAGGAGGTAGCTGCACCAGTATCTCTGTGGAGGCACAGGACCCCTGACAGGCCGTCGAGAGCCTACAGTTACCATCCCTCTACTTACAGCTCCCCCAGGGTCTGTTGGTGCAGATACCCATGAGGCCCACTGCAACGGAACAGTGGGACCTAAGGGTTACAGAAAAGGACCCGGGGTTACAGTGGATGAGAAGCTGGATATGAGTCAACAGTGTGCCCTTGTTGCCAAGAAGCTAACGGCATTTTGGGCTGTATAAATAAGAGCATTGCCAGCAGATCGAGGGACATGATCATTCCCCTCTATTCGGCATTGGTGAGGCCTCATCTGGAGTATTGTGTCCAGTTTTGGGCCCCACACTACAAGAAGGATGTGGAAAAATTGGAGAGAGTCCAGCGGAGGGCAACAAAAATGAGTAGGGGGCTGGAGCACATGACTTACGAGGAGAGGCGGAGGGAACTGGGATTGTTTAGTTTGCGGAAGAGAAGAATGAGGGGGGATTTGATAACTGCTTTCAACTACCTGAAAGGGGGTTCCAAAGAGGATGGATTTAGACTGTTCTCAGTGGTAGCAGATGACAGAACAAGGAGTAATGGTCTCAAGTTGCAGTGGGGGAGGTCTAGATTGGATATTAGGAAAAGCTTTTTCACTAGGACGGTGGTGAAGCACTGGAATGGGTTACCTAGGGAGGTGGTGGAATCTCCTTCCTTAGAGGTTTTAAAGGTCAGGCTTGACAAAGCTCTGGCTGAGATGATTTAGTTGGGAATTGGCCCTGCTTTGAGCAGGGGGTTGGACTAGATGACCTCCTGAGGTCCCATTCTATGATGGATCCGTCCTTTTTGGGCTTTTGGGACCTCTATGGCAGGCATCCAGACCCCTCAGGAGTTGTACTGCATCTCCCCCTCTCATCAGCCAGAACCCTTGGTGTACGAGAAGGAAGAGCCAGAACCTGTTCTGTTGGTACTGACAGTTCCAACAGAGGCTTCTTCATCTCCAGACTCCTTTGTCACCTTCTCCACCAGATGATTACTGTCAGTATCAGGAGCTGTTATAATGGGTCACTAATAATCTACAGATCCCATTGAAGGAGATCCAGGACCTTCAACACCAGCTCTTGGACAATTTGCAACTCCAAGGACTGACCAGGGAGGCCCTCCCAATTAATGAGGCCATATTAGAACTGGACAGAATGTTTTGGTGCACACCAGCATCTTATGCCCCTATACCAAAAAGAGCCAAAAGGCATTATTTTGTTCCTGCCAAAAAAGCTGTAGCATCCTACAAGAATTCTAAAGTCTAAGCACTAAAAACATTCTTATAACACTAATATCTTTTTTAATAATATTAACCCCCAGGTAAACCAGACTGGTTTCCAGCTCTGCATTTGTCAATGAGGCCTGTGGCCTTGGCATGAGCTGGCAACTGGTCTCCCAGTGTCACAGTCACAATACCGCTCAGTGTTTTTTGGATAGTCCTCCCTTCCTGTTAGGCAACAGGATTACTACCAGAAAGAAAAGGAGTACTTGTGGCACCTTAGAGACTAACAAATTTATTAGAGCATAAGCTTTCGTGAGCTACAGCTGCATCCAATGAAGTGAGCTGTAGCTCACGAAAGCTTATGCTCTAATAAATTTGTTAGTCTCTAAGGTGCCACAAGTACTCCTTTTCTTTTTGCGAATACAGACTAACACGGCTGCTACTCTGAAACTACCAGAAAGGCCACTTATCACCGAGGAGAAGGTTCTCTGGTTCTGGATTTAACCAGCTGGCTGATTCCACCCCCGCCCATCCCGGGATCCAGCAAGCACCTATTTTGATGCATGTCTAGGACAATGATCCAGTGGTATTCTCTCCTTCACCCTCTTCCTTGTTTGGGAACCGGCTGATTCTTTAGCAAAGCTTTTGACACGGTCTCCCACAGCATTCTTGTCAGCAAGTTAAGGAAGTATGGGCTGGATGAATGCACTATAAGGTGGGTAGAAAGCTGGCTAGATTGTCGGGCTCAACGGGTAGTGATCAATGGCTCCATGTCTAGTTGGCAGCCGGTGTCAAGTGGAGTGCCCCAGGGGTCGGTCCTGGGGCCCGTTTTGTTCAATATCTTCATAAATGATCTGGAGGATGGTGTGGATTGCACTCTCAGCAAATTTGCGGATGATACTAAACTGGGAGGAGTGGTAGATACGCTGGAGGGGAGGGATAGGATACAGAAGGACCTAGACAAATTGGAAGATTGGGCCAAAAGAAATCTAATGAGGTTCAATAAGGATAAGTGCAGGACCCTGCACTTATGATGGAAGAATCCAATGCACCGCTACAGACTAGGGACCGAATGGCTCGGCAGCAGTTCTGCGGAAAAGGACCTAGGGGTGACAGTGGACGAGAAGCTGGATATGAGTCAGCAGTGTGCCCTTGTTGCCAAGAAGGCCAATGGCATTTTGGGATGTATAAGTAGGGGCATAGCGAGCAGATCGAGGGACGTGATCGTTCCCCTCTATTCGACACTGGTGAGGCCTCATCTGGAGTACTGTGTCCAGTTTTGGGCCCCACACTACAGGAAGGATGTGGATAAATTGGAAAGAGTACAACGAAGGGCAACGAAAATGATTAGGGGTCTAGAGCACATGACTTATGAGGAGAGGCTGAGGGAGCTGGGATTGTTTAGTCTGCAGAAGAGAAGAATGAGGGGGGATTTGATAGCTGCTTTCAACTACCTGAAAGGGGGTTTCAAAGAGGATGGCTCTAGACTGTTCTCAATGGTAGCAGATGACAGAACGAGGAGTAATGGTCTCAAGTTGCAATGGGGGAGGTTTAGATTGGATATTAGGAAAAACTTTTTCACTAAGAGGGTGGTGAAACACTGGAATGCGTTACCTAGGGAGGTGGTAGAATCTCCTTCCTTAGAGGTTTTTAAGGTCAGGCTTGACAAAGCCCTGGCTGGGATGATTTAACTGGGACTTGGTCCTGCTTTGAGCAGGGGGTTGGAGTAGATGACCTTCTGGGGTCCCTTCCAACCCTGATATTCTATGATTCTATGATTCTATGATTCCTTTAAATGGTGTTTGGGACTTGATTATCATGAACATCTGGGTCCTAAGCATAGTTAGATCAGGTTATGCCATACAGTTCCTCTCCATTCCTCCTCCCTGAGCCCTATCCCAGCTTTCTTTGTGGACTCCTCTCATGAGACACTGCTCCTCAGGCAGGTTCAGTCTTTACTGGCCTGGGGGGCCGTAGGGGGAGGTCCCTCTGCAACATTAGGGATGGGTTCTATTCCCAGTAGTTCCTAGTTCTTCTTCAAGTGCTTGCTCATATCAATTCCATGTTAGGTGTGTGCATGTCCACGTGCATGGCTGCTGGAGATTTTTGCCATAGTGGTATCTATACGGTTGGCTGTGGCACCCTCTGGAACCCCACACTCATGCACCAATATATCAGGCACCACCAGCCTTGCGCCCTCTCAGTTCCTTCTTACTTCCCATGATGGTCGCTGGAATGCTGCCTTCTCTTGCAACAGCAAGTGTTAATAGTGGTTTCCCAAGCATTTCTTCCCTTCCTGAAGGGCAGAGTGGTCCAGTTGTGACAGACAATACCACAGCGATGTTCTATATCAACAAGCAAGACGGAGCACACTCGTCAGCCCTGTGCCAAGATGCTTTCCAGTTATTGGGCTTCTGTGTGCAGCATGCTATTCATCTCGTGGCCTCGCATCTCCCGGGGGCCAGGAATGTGTTAGCAGATCTCCTCAGCAGGTCCTTCTCATCTCCCTGCGAGTGGTTACTCCACCCAGAGGTGGTGGACATCATCCTCCAGAGGGAACTCCTCAGGTGGACCTGTATGCATCCAGACAGAACAGGAAGTGTCGCTGGCTCTGCTTGATTTGCAGTCTCACCAAAGGTTCCCTGTCAGATGGCTTCCTATCTCCATGGTCGGGGCTTTGCTGTACAGCTTCCTGCCAATACCACTGATCCCCAAGGTCCTCTTGAAAGTCGAGTGGGACAGAGCAAAGGTGATCCTGATAGCTCCGGAGTGGCCATGCCAGCACTGTTTCAGCACATTGTTAGAACTTTCGATAGCATCACCATTAGCATCACTTCCGCTCCGGCCAGACTTGCTCTCCCAAAACCACGGCTGGCTGCTGCACCCGAACCGAGCATTCCTGCACCTGCTGGCATGGCTGCTGTGTGGCTGAGTGTGGAGGAGCGTGCATGCTTGGAGCAAGTGCAGCAGGTCCAAATGGGAAGTAGAAAGCTCTCCACTAGGGCAGCCGATTCTGGCTAAATTGAAGTGCTTTGCACATTGGACCTCCAACTGGAATCTTTCTTCTCACTGAACCTCACTACAGTTCATCTTAGACTACCTGTTACATCTCAAGCATCATAGAATCATAGAATCATAGAATATCAGGGTTGGAAGGGACCCCAGAAGGTCATCTAGTCCAACCCCCTGCTCAAAGCAGGACCAAGTCCCAGTTAAATCATCCTAGCCAGGGCTTTGTCAAGCCTGACCTTAAAAACCTCTAAGGAAGGAGATTCTACCACCTCCCTAGGCAACGCATTCCAGTGTTTCACCACCCTCTTAGTGAAAAAGTTTTTCCTAATAGCCAATATCAAGGTTGCTGTGATATGGGTTAGGCCACCCCATTGTATACATGCCTTCTCTGAGAAGCCTCCAAGATAGTGGATTCCTCTTGATGAGCCATTGACTCCTATCTGGCCATTGATGGCTGCTCCTTTGTCCCTACTGAAAGGTTGCCTGTGGACATTGCTAACCTCACAACATATCTCATAACATTAGAATATAAGAATGGCCCTACTGGTTCAGACCAAAGGTCCATCTAGCCCAGTATCCTGTCTTCCAACGGTGGCCAGTGCCAGGTGCCCCAGAGGGAATGAACAGAACAGGTAATCGTCAAGTGATCCATCTCCCGTTGCTCATTCCCAGCTTCAGGCAAACAGGGGCTAGATTCCTGCAAATCCTGGCTAATAGCCATTGATGGACCTATCCTCCATGAATTTATCTAGTTCTTTTTTTGAACCCTGTTATGGTCTTGGCCTTCACAACTCCTCTGGCAAGGAGTTCCACAGGTTGACTGTGCGTTGTGTGAAGAAATACTTCCTTTTGTTTGTTTTAAACTTGCTGCCTATTAATTTCATTTGGTGACCCTTTATTCTTGTGTTATGAGAAGTAGTAAACAACACTTTCTCTACACCAGTCATGATTTTATAGACCTCAAACATCTCTCTCCTTAGCCAACTTTTTTCCAAGATGAAAGTCCCAGTCTTATTAATCTCTCCTTATAACGGAAGTCATTCCATACCCCTAATAATTTTTGTTGCCCTTTTCTGAACCTTTTCTAATTCCAATATATCTTTTTTGAGATGGGGCAATCACATCTGCACACAGTGTTGAAGATGTGGGCTTACCATGGCTTTATATAGAGGGAACATCATATTTTCTGTCCTATTATCTATCCCTTTCTTAATGATTCCCAGCATTCTGTTTGCTTTATTGATGGCCGCTGCAATTGAGTGCATGTTTTCAGAGAACTATCCACAGTGACTCCAAGATTTTTCTTGAGTGATAAGTTAATTTAGACCCCATCATTTTATATGTATAGTTGGGATTATGCTTTCCAAATTGCATTACTTTGCATTTATCAACACTGAATTTCATCTGCCATTTTGTTGCTCAGTCACCCAGTTTGAGAGATCCTTTTGTAGCTCTTTGCAGTCTGCCTGGGTCTTAACTATCTTTAGTAATTTTGTATCATCTGCAAATTTTGCCACCTCACTGTTTACCCCTCTTTCCAGATCATTTATGAATATGTTGAATAGGACTAGTCCCAGAACAGACCCCCTGGGGAACACCACTATTTACCTCTCTCCATTCTGAAAACTGACCATTTATACCTACCCTTTGTTTCCTATCTTTTAACCAGTTACCAATGCATGAGATCACCTTCCCCCTTATCCCATGGCAGCTTACTTTGCATAAAGAGCCTTTGGTGAGAGACCTTGCCAAAGGCTTTCTGGAAATCTAAGTATACTATATCCACTGGATCCCCTTGGTCCACATGCTTGTTGACCCCCTCAAAGAATTCTAGTAGATTGATAAGGCATGATTTCCCTTTACTAAAACCATGTTGACTCTTCCTCAACAAATTATGTTCATCTATATTGTTCTTTATAATAGTTTCAACCAGTTTGCCCGGTACTGAAGTCAGCCTTGCAGGCCTGTAATTGCTGGCATCATCTTTGGAGCCCTTTTTAAAAATTGGCATCACATTAGCTATCCTCCAGTCATCTGGTACAGAAGCTAATTTAAATGATAGGTTACAGACTACAGTTAGTAGTTCTGCAATTTCAGATTTGAGTTCCTTCAGAACTCTTGGGTGAATGCCATCTGGTCCAAGTGACTTGTTGCTGTTTAATTTAGCAATTTGTTCCAAAGCCTCTTCTAATGATACCTCAATCTGGGACAGTTCCTCAGATTAGTCACCTAAAAAAGAATGGCTCAGGTTTGGGAATCTTCCTCACTAGGATTTAACTTCCAGTTTTTAAAGGATGCCTTTTTGCCTCTCACTGCTTTTTTTACTTTGTTGTTTAGCCACGGTGGCTCTTTTTTGGTTGTCTTACTATGATTTTTAATTTGGGGAATACATTTAAATTGAGCCTCTATTATGGTGTCTTTAAAAAGTTTCCACGCAGCTTGCAGAGATTCACTTTTGGCATTGTACCCTTTAATTTCTGTTTAATTAACCTCCTCATTTTTGTGTAGTTCCCCTTTCTGAAATTAAATGCTACAGTGTTGGGCTGCTGTGATGTTTTTCCTGCCACAGGGATATTAAATTTAATTATATTATGGTCACTATTACCAAGCAGTCCAGCTATATTCATCTCTTGGACCAGATCCTATGCTCCACTTAGGACTAAATCAAGAATTGCCTTTCCTCTGGTGGGTTCCAGGACCAGCTGCTCCAAGAAGCGGTAATTTAAGGTGTCAAGAAACTTTATCTCTGCATTGTGTTCTGAGGTGAGATATACCCTGGTTCTCATGGGAGACTTCAATCACCCTGATATCTGTTGGGAGAGCAATACAGCGGTGCACAGACAATCCAGGAAGTTTTCGGAAAGTGTAGGGGACAATTTCCTGGTGCAAGTGCTGAAGGAATCAACTAGGGGCAGAGCTCTTCTTCACCTGCTGCTCACAAACTGGGAAGAATTAGTAGGGGAAGCAAAGGTGGATGGGAACCTGGGAGGCAGTGACCATGAGATGGTTGAGTTCAGGATTCTGACACAGGGAAGAAAGGAGAGCAGCAGAACACGGACCCTGGACTTCAGAAAAGCAGGCTTTGACTCCCTCAAGGAACTGATGGGCAGGATCCCCTGGGAGAATAACATGAGGGGGAAAGGAGTCCAGGAGAGCTGGCTGTATTTTAAAGAATCCTTATTGAGTTTAAAGGGACAAGCCATCTCGATGTGTAGAAAGAATAGTAAATATGGCAGACGACCAGCTTGGCTTAACAGTGAGATACTTGCTGATCTTAAACACAAAACGGAAGCTTACAAGAAGTGGAAGATTGGACAAATTACCAGGGAAGAGTATAAAAATATTGCTTGGGCGTGCAGGAGTGAAATCAGGAAGGCCAAATCACACCTGGAGTTGCAGCTAGCAAGAGATGTTAAGAGTAACAAGAAGGGTTTCTTCAGGTATGTTAGCACCAAGAAGAAAGTCAAGGAAAGTGTGGGCCCCTTACTGAATGAGGGAGGCAACCTAGTGACCGAGGATGTGGAAAAAGCTAATGTACTCAATGCTTTTTTTTGCCTCTGTCTTCATGAACAAGGTCAGCTCCCAGACTACTGCACTGGGCAGCACAGCATGGGGAGGAGGTGACCAGCCCTCTGTGAAGAAAGAAGTGGTTTGGGACTATTTAGAAAAGCTGGACAAGCACAAGTCCATGGGGCCGGATGCGTTGCATCCGAGAGTGCTAAAGGAGTTAGCAGATGTGATTGCAGAGCCATTGGCCATTATCTTTGAAAACTCATGGCGATCGGGGGAGGTCCCGGATGACTGGAAAAAGGCTAATGTAGTGCCATCTTTAAAAAAGGGAAGGAGGAGGATCCGGGAAATGACAGGCCAATCAGCCTCACCTCAGCCCCTGGAAAAATCATGGAGCAGGTCCTCAAGGAATCAATACTGAAGTACTTAGAGAAGAGGAAAGTGATCAGGAACAGTCAGCATGGATTCACCAAGGGCAAGTCATGCCTGACTAATCTAATTGTCTTCTATGACGAGATAACTGGTTCTGTGGAGGAGGGAAAGCAGTGGACATGTTGTTCCTTGACTTTAGCAAAGCTTTTGACACGGTCTCCCACAGTATTCTTGCCAGCAAGTTAAAGAAGTATGGGCTGGATGAATGGACTATAAGGTGGATAGAAAGCTGGTTAGATTGTTGGGTTCAACAGGTAGTGATCAATGGCTCCATGCCTAGTTGGCAGCTGGTATCAAGTGGAGTGCCCCAAGGGTCTGTCCATGGGCTGGTTTTGTTCAATATCTTCATTAATGATCTGGAGGATGGTGTGGATTGCACCCTCAGCAAAGTTGCAGATGACACTAAACTGGGAGGAGAGATAGATACGCTGTAGGGTAGGGATAGGATACAGAGGGCTCTAGACAAATTAGAGGATTCGGCCAAAAGAAATCTGATGAGGTTCAACTAGGACAAGTGCAGAGTCCTGCACTTAGGATGGAAGAATCCCATGCACTGCTACAGACTAGGGACCGAATGGCTAGGCAGCAGTTCTGCAGAAAAGGACCTAGGGGTTACAGTGGACGAGAAGCTGGATATGAGTCAACAATGTGCCATTGTTGACAAGAAGGCCAATGGCATTTTGGGATGTATAAGTAGGGGCATTGCCAGCAGATCGAGGGACGTGATCGTTCCCCTCTATTGGACATTGGTGAGGCCTCATCTGGAGTACTGTGTCCAGTTTTGGGCCCCACACTACAAGAAGGATGTGGAAAAATTGGATAATGTCCAGCGGAGGGCAACAAAAATGATTAGGGGACTGGAACACATGATTTATGTGGAGAGGCTGAGGGAACTGGGATTGTTTAGTCTGCGGAAGAGAAGAATGAGGGGGGATTTGATAGCTGCTTTCAACTACCTGAAAGGGGGTTCCAAAGAAGATGGATCTAGACTGTTCTCAGTGGTAGCAGATAACAGAACAAGGAATAATGATCTCAAGTTGCAATGGGGGAGGTTTAGGTTGGATATTAGGAAAAACTTCTTCACTAGGAGGATGGTGAAACACTGGAATGTGTTACCTAGGGAGGTGGTGGAATCTCCTTCCTTAGAAGTTTTTAAGGTCAGGCTTGACAAAGCCCTGACTGGGATGATTTAATTGGGGATTGGTCCTGCTTTGAGCAGAGGGTTGGACTAGATGACCTTGTGAGGTCCCTTCCCACCCTGATATTCTATGATTCTATGATCCATCTTTCCAGTTTGGAGCATCCTAACGGTTAATCTGTGCACCACGAGAGACCAGAAGAAATGCTATCTGTTTTGCTCTGGGGTCTCAGACTGGCTCTTTGACCAGTGCTTTTCACTTGAATTGGGAATTGGCACTTGTATATGTTTTCCTCCAATTTTGGTCATCCCACAGGTCATTCTCAAGATGAAATTGGAGCATGCCAAGCTCACTCTCATCGCTCCAGCGTGACCTCTTTATGTTATTAGTTCAGCCTCTCATGTCCCTTCCTCTTCATCCTGACATGATTCAGCATCATGGTCAAGTCTGCATCCAGTGCTCAGCTCCCTGCATCTCACAGCATGTATGCTGCGTGGTTAGAGGAAGAGGAGGAATGAATTCGGAGGCAGTCCAGAAAATCTTGCTCAATAGTAGGAAGCCTTCCACCAGGGCAGCCTATTCTGCCAAGTGGAAGTGATTTTTGATATGGTCATTAGATGGGGGAGTTCCAGCAAAGCTGGCTTGTATCCAGGACATCTTGGAATATCTGTTATACCATAAGTCTTCTAGTCTTGCAAGTAATTAATTGAGAGTCCACCAGATGGGAATTTGTGTTGTATCAACCCATCCATGTGAAGTTGGTGTTTTCAAAACACATATCAGTGAGGTTCTTGAAAGGAGTCACTCAACTCCACCCAACAGTTAGAGAGATGATTTCTTTGTGGGACCTTAACATTGTCATAGTGGCTCTTATGGGACCTCTGTCTGAGCCTTAGGCAATGTCTTCTTTCTCCCTTCTGTGTCAGAAAACTAACCTCCTTGTGGCAATCATGTCTGCAAGGAGAGTGAGTTGCAAGCTTTGATGGCGGAGCCCTCTTATGTGGAAATTTCTAAAGACAAAGTAACCTTGCACCTGTACCCTAAAGTTTTTATCCAAAGTGCTCTTCCCTAAGCCTCACTGAACTCCGGAGGAACATCTTTACATACTGGATGTCAGGTGATGTTTATCTTTTTATCTGGGTAAGACCAAACCTTTCTTCTCCTCGTCTTGTTTGTTTTTCATATGCAGACCGAATGAAGGCCACAGGTCTCTTTGCAGATGATCTCCAGGTGGATAACTTCCTGCTTTATGACAGCATACAAAGTAGCCTAGACTACACTTCCTCAAGCGGTGCTAGCTCATTCCATGGGAGCCCAGGCGACATTGGTAGCATTTCTAAGTGACATTCCTATATTATACATTTACAGGTTTACCACATGGTCTTCTGTGCACACTTTTACAAATCACTATGCCATTAATGTTGCATCCCAATCCGATGCAAACTTTGGGAAGGTAATCCTGCAGTCCTATGCGTACTGCTTGGGAGTCACCTACATAGAATGCACGGCTGCATTACACCTCAAAGAGAAAGAGTTACATGTATGTAGGTAACTGTTTTTCCATCTAGCAAGGCCTAATCCAGGTGGATGCAAGGGAGGGGTGGCCAGCATGTGGCTCCGGAGCCACATGCAACTCTTCAGGGAGTTAATATATGACTCCTTGTATAGGCACCGACTGCGGGGCTGGAGCTACAGGTGCCAATTTTCCAATGTGCTGGAGGGTGCTCACTGCTCCATCCCTAGCTCTGCCACAGGCCCTCAGAGATTAAGGAGAACAGTTTTCCCCCCTGCTCCTTATAACAACCGTTTATGTACTTGAAAATTGTTGTTATGTCCCCTCTCAGTTTCTCTTCTCCAGACTAAACATATCCAGTTTTTTCAATCTTCCCTCATAGGTCATGTTTTCTAAGCTTTTAATCCTTTTTTGTTGCTCTTCTCCAGACTTTCTCCATTTTGTCCACATCTTTCCTGAAATGTGGCACCCAGAGCTGGTCACAATACTCCAGTTGAAGCCTAATTAGTGTGGAGTAGAGCAGAAAAATTACTTCTCATGTCTTGCTTACAGCACTCCTACCTCTGTGACATTATATGATTAAAATATGACCATGTAGATCACTGTTGCTACCACTGTTATTGCAACAAATTTTATACAAAGTATGTCATGTAAGGTGTCAATGGAAAAGTCATGATTTGCTGAATATGATTATCTTATTTGCATGTATTTATATTTGTATCTGAAATTATGAATATTGACGGTGTACCAGTATTTCAAACAGTGTTTGCTCCTGTGGTAACACCCATGAGGTAGTTAGTTTACATCCAGTCTGGCCAGCACATTGTGAATGGACCATTCAAGTTGATATCCCCATCGATGAACACAATGGTGCCATAGAAGAAGCTTATCCTCACCTGATGGACTTTCCTGTGGATGTTTTAACCAGAATATGGGTAATGGCCCCTGCTATGACTCCTCAAAGAATCCAAGGGCATGTGACTAAATCATGTGACCCTAAACTGCCTCTTGTGCTTGTACTTTTCCACTGACTGTACTGAGAGCAGACGTGCCACATGGCAGAAAGTATAAAAGGCCCTGGAAAAAGCATCTCCATTTTGCCTCTTTCCTGCTCTGATCTCTGGACTATGGACTTCCACTAACAGAAGCATTACACAAAATGGACTGAGGACCTTCCAGTCATTTGGATATTACCAGAGACATTATAAGCCAGCAGTTTACTCCATCTCTGCTACAAACCTGATACAAGTACTTTGCAATGAATGTATGTATTTCATACCTTTGACCATTTTAACTCTTTCCTCTTTCTTTTCTCTTGCGGGAGGGAGGAAGGGATAGCTCAGTGGTTTGAGCATTGGCCTGCTAAACCCAAGGTTGTAAGTTCAATCTTTGAGGGGGCCATTTGGGATCTGGGGCAAAAGTTGGGGATTGGTCCTGCTTTGAGCAGGGGGTTGGACTAGATGACCTCCTGAGGTCCCTTCCAATCCTGATATTCTATGATTCTATGAACCTCTAGGTATTAAATACTGAAGGATTGGCAACAGCATGATTATTGGGTAAGATCTGAGTTATATATTGACCTGGGTATATGGCTGGTCCTTTGGGATCAAAAGACCCCTTTGGTTGATTAAACTGGTTTTAAATAACCACTCATCATTAAGTCTAGTGTCTGGGTGATGAAACAAGGGGTGGGATACCCACAAAGACTGCATTTCTGTCTTCTTGTTAGCAAGTGTGGTAAGCCAGAAGTTTACTTTTGTTACTGGTTGGTATATCTTATGGAAGAATAACCATCAGTTTAGGGGTGAGTCTGCCCTATTTCTCAGCAGTTTGTTCTGAATCTGGCATCCTCAGCTGTGACCCACTGAGGCACAGTGACAACATCCCAGAATGATGTTTGCTTTTTTCACAATAGTGTTAACTGTTGACTCATATTTAGCTAGTGATCCACCAGCATATAACACACAGACACTTTGCACAAAGTCTAACATATAATTGTTCTTTATTTAATCACACAGGAAATACATATATCCATACAAATAAACCCTACACATGTTTCCTCTCACTCTGCTCACCCTCCCCTGGGGAGCCCTTGCGGGAACTTCTGAGCACAATTAGGCAGAGTCCTTTCTCTTCTTCTTCAAGTGATTGCTCATGTCCATTCCACAGTAGTTTTGTGTGCTTGCCACGTGCACCGGTGCTGGAAATTTTCCCCTTAGCAGTACCCATAGGGGAGCACCCCTAGCAACCCGTGGAGTGACACCACCATGGCACGGAATAAGGGGTGCTGCGCGCTCCCCCCCACCCTCAGTTCCTTCTTGCTGCCAGTGATGGGGCTTCGGAACTGCTGTGCTCCAGCTCTTCACTGTAGCCTTCCCTGTTTGGACTGTTATTTAGTTCTGTAGATAGTTAGTACGTATAGTTTTAAAAGTAATAAATAAATAAATATAATAATAGTAAAGTAAAAGAGCCTCTAATAACCACGCCCATGCCCCGGGTTTTAAGTCGTGTGGCACTTGTAAATGGCCTATGCCCATAAGTGACTTGCACACTAGTTGCTTACGCTGTCTTGGAGAAACCCACGTCAGTAACTGCTGCAAAATTTGCAGATCATTTAGGCCCTGGACTAAGAAGAAGTGGGATATATGGCTCTGAGCCATATTGATGGAGTTGGCCCTGACCACGATACTGCTGCGCCGTTCTGAGTCGGCACCGAGCACCATAGCATCAGTGCACGACAACCCAGCAGTGCCCTCCACCAGCCAGCACCACTCCCCATCCACAGGACACTCTAAGAAGACGAAGAAGCGATCTTCTCCATCAAGACAATGGGACAAGGCTGGGGGCAAGCTTAGACCCGCACTGAGAAGCTCTTGATCCCCCTCGGGCTCGTGGCCTCCGACTCAGGTAGAGAGGAGTAGCCCAGCCCACTCTGAGCTGACTTCCCGGACGCCAGTGGCCACATACAGGTGCCCTCCATGCTGGAGGCCCTGCAGGTGGGTTGAGATGTAATGTCTCTTCCAGTATCAGCTGCACCGATCCCAGCGGCTTCCCGGTCCAGAGGCAAACCAGCGCTCAGACCACCGCAGTTGCCACCCGCAGTTGCTCACAGTCGCGGGAAGGATCCCAACACCGCTTTCCACCGAGTGACCACCCCACTCGCAGCGCACACTGGTCTCTACTGACGCTCACCCAATTGTCTGGCTGGGTGTCGAGCAACAGGGACTCAAGGCACTGCTCCACATCTAGGGAGTGCAGGCCTCAAGGTCAGAGCACACCCCACCAGGACTGGGACCGACGGCACCAGAGGTCACCAACTCCGAGAAGCCGCTGTAGCCCCTCATGGTACCGACATTGACGCCACTTACGCTCTTGGTCCCTGTCGAGGTTCCCAGCATGGCACTGCTCCCACAGTCCCAGGTGTAGATTGCCGGCAACCAGCTGTTGCAGACCCGCCTGATGGAGCCGTTCGCAGAGCAGCCGCTTCAGATGGTACTCCTGCTCCTCTACACTGCACTCACAGACTCGGGCCCAGCACCGCTCATGGCACTGCTACTCATCCCCATCCCTGGATAGTAGTCATTCATGCATCAGCCCATCCTCCCCTCAGAGCTGGCAGGCAGTGGACCAGACAAGTCCGGTGGGACAGCCCACTCCGACGGTGCCGCAGAAAGTGCAATGGCACCAGGCTACCTTGCCAGCGTCCTGGTACTAGGGGACCAAGTGCTGGGGACTGCGGCACTGGTGGGAACACAAAGCACCACGCCTCCATCCTCATCCTCCCCAGATGAGGCCATTACAGTTCCTCCTCCTCCTGTTCCCCAGGAGGCAAGCCTACGAGGAGCTCCTGAAAAGGGTGGCCTCAAGCCTCAATTTACAGGCTGAAGAGATGGAGGAGCCATCAGACTCCCTCTTTGATGTCCTCTCAGCCACAGTGCCAGCTAGGATGGCTCTCCCTCTCCATGAAGGGGTGGTGAAAAACTCTACTGCCCTATGGCAGACCCCGTCTTCCTTGCCCCCATCTCTAAGAGGGCAGAATGGAAGTATTTTGTGCCCACCAAGGGGCATGAATATCTCTATACTCACCCCGCCCCCAACTTCCTGGTGATCAAGGCAGTCAACCACAAGGACTGCCAAGGCCAGCCCGCTCCCATCCCTAAGAATAAGGACTCGAGGAGGCTGGACTTGTTTGATAGAAAGCTTTATTCTTCTTCAAGCTTTCAGCTGAGGGTGGCAAATCACCAAGCCCTGCTGGGCAGGTATGATTTTAACTTTTAACAAAGTTTATGGACTCCCTCCAGGAATGTGATAGGATAAGGCCCTGGTAGAAGAGAGCATCGCTGCTGCCAGAGCAGCCCTTCAGGCAGCCTCAGATGCAGTGGACACGGCAGCAAGAACCATGGCCTCTGCGGTGTCTATGTGGAGGGTGTTGTGGCTCCTTTTGTCTGGGCTGTCCAATGAGGCACAGAGCTCCTTGCAGGACCTCCCCTTCAATGGCAAGGCCCTGTTCCCAGAGCAAATGGACATAAAATTACACGGTCTCAAGGACTCTCACACGACCTTAAAGACTCTTTGCCTTTATGTCCGGCCCCAGCCAGGACCAAGTTCAAGCCTCAGCAGGCCCCCAGCTGAGCCACCCAATCCTGACACGAGCCTTCTTACAGGAAATCTAGAACCTATAGGAAGCATCCAAAGCAGCAGTCTCAGTCTGCCCCCCAGCCTGGCCCCTCTAAGGGCAAGAAGGCAGGTAAGCGCCCATTTTGATGGGGCGCCCAGGGACAACTTACCAGTCTGCACCAGAGATCTGCCCACCCTACCCTTCTCCAACTGTCTCTACACATTCCTCCTGGAGTGGTCACTGCTGACCTCAGACCACTGGGTCCTCAACACCATCTCCCAGAGCTATACCCTCCAATTTCTTTCTACCCCACCTACTCACCCTGCCTCCCCATCACTCTTCAGGGACCCCTCTCACAAGAGCCTACTTGAGCAAGCGGTGAGGCGGCTCCTTCACCTGGGAGCGGTGGAGGTGGTACCTGCAGAGTTCAGGTACAAAGGGTACTACTCCCGCTATTTTCATATACCGAAGGCCAAAGGGGACCTCAGGCCCATCCCGGACCTGTGAGGTCTAAACCAGTACATGATAAAACTCAAGGTCCGCATGGTCTCCCTGGCCTCCGTTATTCCATGGATCCTGGAGACTGGAACACCGCCCTCGATCTCCAAGACGCATACTTCCACATTCACATATTAGAGGGCCACAGGCATTTCCTCCACTTCACGGTAGGACAGGAACACTACCAATTCACCATCTTCCCATTTGGTCTTTCAATGGCACCCAGAGTCTTCACAAAGTGTATGTCTGTGGTGGTGGCCTACCTCAGACATTGGGGGGGGGGTCCAGATCTTCCCCTATCTCGACGACTGGCTGGTCAAAGGCAGCTCCAGATCACAGGTACAGGTACACGTAACACTCCTCCTGTCCACATGCACCACACTGGGGCTGCTGGCAAACAACATCAAATCTACATTGGTACCAGTACAACGAATAGAGTTCATTGGCACGATTCTTGACGCAACATCAGCCAGAGCTTCCCTCCCGCCGGACAGGTTAGAAACCTTAAGGAATCTCATCAGGGCGATCACAAAGTTTCCTGTGACAACTGCCAGGGCGTGCCTCCTGCTCCTAGGTCACATGGCAGCATGCATGTATGTGGTATGCCATGCCAGAGTCAGAATGCGGACCCTTCAGCTCTGGCTGGCCTCAATGTTCTCCCAGTCCAGACAGGTTGGACAAATCCTCACCGTGCCCAAGGCTGTACTAGCCTCCCTCCTTTGGTAGACCACCCTGGAAAACATGCTCCGAGGGGTCCCGTTCAGGAGCTGCTCCCCAACCATAGAATTGGTGTCCAATGCATTGGACTTGGGGTGGGGAGCCCATGTGGGAGACCTCCAGACCCAAGGCCTGTGGTCTGCGCAGGAACTAAGCCTGCACATAAAGGTCACAGAACTCTGAGCAGACTGTCTGGCCTGCATGGCTTTTCGCTCGTGCCTTACAGGCAGGGAAGTCAGAGTTCTCATGGACAATATGGTCTTGATGTTCTACATCAACAGGCAAGGCGGAGTCCACTCCAAGCCCTCTGCCAGGAAGCCCTCCGGCTGTGGGATTTCTGCATTGCCCACAATATTGACTTGGAAGCCCACCACTTACTGGGCATCTTGGACTCTCAAGTGGATCACCTGAGCCAGGACTTCTCTTCTCAGCATGAGTGGTCACTGCACCTGGGGGTGGCTCACATGATCTTCCGAACGTGGGGCACCCCCCAAGTGGACCTCTTTGTGACCAGGCAGAACTGCCAGTGCCCCTGGTTTTGCTCCAGGAAGGGCCTGGGCAAGGGCGCGATCTCCGACACCTTCCTTCTGTCCTGTTCGGGCCAGTTGCTATATGCCTTTCCCCCAATTCCATTGATCAGCAAGGTCCTGGGAAAAATCAAGATGGAGAAGGCTCATGTCCTCATGATTGCCCCGGCATGGCCCAGACAACACTGGTACGGGACTCTGATGGACCTATCCATTGCCCCACTGTGGCCACTGCCAACCCGCCCAGACCTTCTCTCTCAAGCCCAAGGTCACCTCCTCCACCCCAACCTCGCAGCCCTCCACCTCATGGTGTGGTTGCTTAAAGATTAGCCCAAGAGGAAAGGACCTGCTCAGAGGGTGTCCAGCGAGTCCTCCTGGAAAGCAGGAGGCTCTCCACATGTCAGGCTTACCTGGCAAAATGGTCAAGTTTCTCTCAATGGGCCACCGATCGCAGTGTCTCACCAGTGGCTGCTCTGCTCCAGCTAATACTGGATTACTTCCTTCATCTCAGAGCCCATGGTCTAGTGCCCTCATCTGTCAAAGTGCATCTGGCAGCCATATCGGCCTTCTACCCATCTGTGAAAAGCCACACAGTATTTTCTCATGCCATGACCAGTCGATTCCTTAAGGGCTTGGAGCACCTCTTTCCTTATGTTAGGCCCCCTGTTCCACAGTAGGACCTGAACTTGGTTCTGGCCAAGCTGACAGGGCCTCCATTTGAGCCGCTTGCCACGTGCTCCTGGTCCCACCTTTCATGGAAAGTGGCCTTTCTTGTGGCTATCATGTCTGCTAAGAAGGTCTCGGAGCTCCGGGCCCTGACCTCCGAACCCCCGTATACAGCGTTCCATAAACATAAGGTCCAGCTCCACCCACACTCTTCATTCCTCCCCAAGGTGGTCTCCGCCTATCATATGAGCCATTTTCCTTCCCGTGCTCTGTCCCAAGCCTCACATGTCTAGTGAGGAGCACCGTCTTCACATTCTAGATGTGAGATGAGCCCTGGCTTCTTACTTGGAACGAACAAAACTGTTCAGGAAGTCTTCACAGCTGTTCATCGCCACAGCTGAATGCATGAACAGTCGGCCAGTCTCCACTCAGCAGCTTTCCTGCCGGATCACTTCAGGTATCCGTACTTGTTATGACCTGGCGGGGGTTCCCCACCCCTCAATTGTAAGAGCGCACTCGACAAGGGTGCAAGCCTCGTCGTCCGCCTTTCTAGCTCACATCCCTATTCAGGACATTTGTAGAGCTGCAACATGGTCATCAGTGCACACGTTAACCTCGCATTATGTGATCGTCTTCCAGACCAGGGAGGACGCTGAGTTCGGCAGTGCAGTGCTCCGTCCTGAGTGTCTTTGAACTCCTACCCACCTCCAACAGGTATAGCTTGGGAATCACCTACTGTGGAATGCAAATGAGCAATCACTCGAAGAAGAAAAGATAGTTACCTTTTCTGTAACTGGTGCTCTTCAAGATGTGTTGCTCATGTCCATTCCACATCCCACCCTCCTTCCCCACTGTCGGAGTTGTCCGACAAGAAGGAACTGAGGGTGGGGGGAGCTTGCAGCGCCCCTTATACCGTGCCATGGCAGTGCCACTCTAGGGGTCGCTAGGGGCGCTCCCCTATGGTACTGCTAAGGGAAAAAGTTCTGGCACCAGTGCACGTGGTGAGCACGCACACCTACTGTGGAATGGACATGAACAACACATCTTGAAGAACACCAGTTATGGAAAAGGTAATTGTCGTTTCTCATCCTTGGGTTCGCTAGTTACTGCAGCACCTTCACTCACCTTATGATGGTGAAAAATGGCTGAAGAGAGAGAGCAAATAGAGCAGCTTCTTCCCTTTTATAACCATCTAGTCCCCTGATTCAGGTGAGTCCCTGGCCAGTCTCAACATGTGACAAGAGTCCTACCAGGCAATTTCAGTGCTAGGCAACCTCTCCCCTTTCCCTGCTAAACTGGTCCTCTGGACAGGAGCCAGGTTTTCGTCTAGATCAATTACATGTCCATGATCAAGCATTAATGTCAACAAACCTCTTTTATTGGCTCTTTACTACACATGTTTGGAATTCCAGTCCAGCATGGAGGCAAATGGACACTAGAGAAGACAAAATTCAAAATGGAGTTTGCAGGTTAGTGAAAATACAGACAGAGAGTTCATAATCTCACACACTTCAAAAACTCTACAGATGTATGCCCCAGTTTATCACAGCTCCTCACAGAGACCACAACAAAGTCCCTTCTTGAACAGTGCCATCTCCTTTTGTCACATCAGTGACACTGTGGGCCAGATGTGATTCTACCCATTGTCAGAGCACCTTAGGTTTCAGAATAAAGAATGAAGCCAAAACCTATAATCTTGATCCCATCGCATTTTAGGTGATTTGGAACCCCCATTGCTTCAATGAGCTCATAAATGGTCTCCCCATCTTTCCAACTTTAACATCACTTATAAAATGAAGAATTGATTGGAAACAGGACAAAAGGAATGTTTTGGGCTCTAAGCTATTCAACATTTTTATCAGTGACCTTGGCAGAAAACATAAAATCATCCCCAATAGTTTACAGATGACACCCAAGTTGGGGGAGTAGTAAATAATTTAGGTCACTGATATAGAGCAATTGGAGCACTTCGTAAACTGGGCTCAAGCAAACAATATGCATTTTAAAAACACCAAAAGTAAAGTTATACATCTGGGAACAAAGAATGTAGGCCACACTTAGCCCTGGTCTACACTAGGCATTGAGGTCGAATTTAGCAGTGTTAAATAGATGTAACCCTGCACCCGTCCACATGACGATGCCCATTTTTTGACTTAAAAGGCTCTTAAAATCGATTTCCTTACTCCACCCCCGACAAGTGGATTAGCACTGCAATTGGTTTTGCTGGGTCGAATTTGAGGTACTGTGGACGCAATTAGATGGTATTGGCCTCCGGGAGCTATCCCAGAGTGCTCCATTTTGATCGCTCTGGACAGCACTCTCAACTCAGATGCACTGACCAGGTAGACAGGAAAAGGCTCGCAAACTTTTGAATTTCAATTTCCTGTTTGGCCAGTGTGGCAAGTTGCAGGTGACCATGCAGAGCTCATTAGCAGACATGACCATGATGGAGTCCCAGAATCGCAAAAGAGCTCCAGCATTGACCTAACGGGAGGTATGGGATCTGATCGCTCTATGGGGAGAGGAATCCGTGCTATCGGAACTACATTCCAGTCTTTGAAATGCCAAAACATTTGTGAAAATCTCCCAGGGCGTGAAGGACAGAGGCCATAACAGGGACACGTGAAACTTAAGGAGCTGAGCAAGCCTACCAGAAAACCAGAAAGGTGAACGGCCGCTCCGTGTCAGAGCCCCAAACATTCTGCTTCTATGATGAGCTGCATGCCATTTTAGGGGGTTCAGCCACCACTACCCCAGCCGTGTTGTTTGACTCCTTCAATGGAGATGGAGGCAACACGGAATCAGGTTTTGGGGACGAGGCAGATAATGATGATGATGATGAAATTGTAGATAGCTCACAGCAAACAAGCGGAGAAACCGGTTTTCCCAACAGCCAGGAACTGTTTCTCACGCTGGACCTGGAGCCAGTACGCCCTGAACCCACCAAAGGCTGCCTCCCGGACCCACCAGGCGGAGAAGGGACTTCTGGTGAGTATACCTTTAAAATACTATACAAGGTTTAAAAGCCAGCATGATTAATGATTAATTTGCCCTGGCATTCGTGGCTCTCCTGGATATACTCCCAAAGCCTTTGCAAAAGGTTTCTGGGGAGGGCAGCCTTATTCCATCCACCATGGTAGGACCCTTTACCACTTCAGGCCAGTAGCACATACTCGGGAATCATTGTAGAACAAAGCATTGCAGTGTATGTTTGCTGGTGTTCAAACAACATCCATTCTTTATCTCTCTGTATTATCCTCAGGAGAGTGGTATCATTCATGGTCACCTGGTTGAAATAGGGTGCTTTTCTTAAGGGGACACTCAGAGGTGCCCGTTCCTGCTGGGCTGTTTGCCTATGGCTGAACAGAAATGTTCCCCGATGTTAGCAATGCGGTGGGGGGAGGCAAAATGCGACCTTGTAACGAAAGCACATGTGCTATGTATGTAATGTTAATAGCAAGGTTTACTGTGAAAGAGTGTACCCATTGTTCTATAAAATGTGTCTTTTCAAATACCACTGTCCCTTTTTTTTTTTTCCACCAGCTGCTTGTGTTTCAAGGATCACAGGATCTTCTCCTTCCCAGAGGCTAGCAAAGATTAGAAGGCGAAAAAAACGCACTCACGATGAAATGTTCTCTGAACTCATGCTGTCCTCCCACACTGACAGAGCACAGACGAATGCATGGAGGCAGACAATGACAGAGTGCAGAAAAGCACAAAATGACCGGGAGGAGAGAGTAAGTGGCGGGCTGAAGCTGAAAGGTGGCAGCAGCATGATGAGAGGAGGCAGGATGCAATGCTGAGGCTGCTGGAGGATCAAACTAATATGCTGCAGGAAAGGCAGCAAGAGCACAGACCCTGTATAACCAACTGCCCTCCTCCACAAGTTCCATAGCCTCATCATCCAGACGCCCAAGATCGCGGTGTCGGGATCTCCGGCCACCCAGCCACTCCACCCCAGAGGATTGCCCAAGTAACAGAAGGCTGGCATTCAATAAGTTTTAAACTTTTAAAGTGCTGTGTGGCCTTGTCCTTCCCTCCTCCACCACCCCTCCTGGGCTACCTTGGTAGTTATCCCCCCTATTTGTGTGATGAATTAATAAAGAATGCATGAATGTGAAGCAACAATGACTTTATTGCCTCTGCAAGCGATGATCAAAAGGAGGTGGTTAGCTTACAGGGAAGTAGAGTGAACCAAGGGGCGGGGGGATTTCATCAAGGAGAACAAACAGAACTTTCACACCGTAGCCTGGCCAGTCATGAAACTGGTTTTCAAAGCTTCTCTGATGCGCACCGCATCATCCTGTGCTCTTCTAACCGCCCTGGTGTCTGGCTGTGCGTAACCAGCAACCAGGCGATTTGCCTCAACCTCCCACCCCACCATAAATGTCTCCCCCTTAATCTCACAGATATTGTGGCGCGCACAGCAAGCAGTAATAACAGTGGGAATATTGGTTTCACTGAGGTCTAACCGACTCAGTAAACTGTGCCAGCGCACTTTTAAACATCCAAATGCACATTCTACCACCATTCTGCACTTGCTAAGCCTGTAGTTGAACAGCTCCTGACTACTCTCCAGGCTGCCTATGTATGGCTTCATGAGCCATGGCATTAAGGGGTAGGCAGGGTCCCCAAGGAGAACTATAGGCATTTCAACATCCCCAACGGTTATTTTCTGGTCTGGGAAGAAAGTCCCTTCCTGCAGCTTTTGAAACAGACCAGAGTTCCTGAAGATGCGAGCGTCGTGTACCTTTCCCAGCCATCCCACGTTGATGTTGGTGAAACGTCCATTGTGATCCACCAGTGCTTGCAGCACTATTGAAAAGTACCCCTTGCAGTTTTTGTACTCGCTGGCTTGGTGCTCCAGTGCCAAGATAGGGATATGGGTTCTGTCTATGGCCTCACCACAGTTAGGGAATCCCATTGCAGCAAAGCCATCCACTATGACCTGCACATTTCCCAGGGTCACTACCCTTGATATCAGCAGATCTTCGATTGCGTTGGCTACTTGCATCACAGCAGCCCCCACAGTAGATTTGCCCACTCCAAATTGATTCCTGACTGACCGGTAGCTGTCTGGCGTTGCAAGCTTCCACAGGGCTATTGCCACTCGCTTCTCAACTGTGAGGGCTGCTCTCATCTTGGTATTCTTGCGCCTCAGGGCAGGGGAAAGCAAGTCACAAAGTTCCATGAAAGTGCCCTTACGCATGCAAAAGTTTCGCAGCCACTGGGAATCGTCCCAGACCTGCAATACTATGCGGTCCCACCAGTCTGTGCTTGTTTCCCGAGCCCAGAATTGGTGTTCCACCGCATGAACCTGCCCCATTAGCACCATGATGCCCACATTGGCAGGGCCCATGCTTTGAGAGAAGTCTGTGTCCATGTACTTATCACTCTTGTCACCGCGCTGATGTTGCCTACTTGCCCGGTTTCGCTTTGCCAGGTTCTGGTGCTGCATATACTGCTGGCTAATGTGTGTGGTGTTTAATGTGCTCCTAATTGCCAAAGTGATCTGAGCGGGCTCCATGCTTGCCATGGTATGGCGTCTGCACAGAAAAAAGGCGCGGAACGATTGTCTGCTGTTGCCCTGACAGAGGGAGGGGCGACTGACGACATGGCTTACAGGGTTGGCTTACAGGGAATTAAAATCAACAAAGGGGGTGGGGCTTTGCGAGAAACTGAATTGCCGCCTCAAGGATAGAACTCAAAACCTCAAGGATAGAACTCAAAACTGGGTTTAGCAGGCCGTCGATTTCACAGAGGGAGGGAGGAGAAAATGAATACAAAACAAATCTGGTCTATTTCTTGTTTTGAGCCACTTCATCTATCTTTATACATCATGCTAGCAGCAGACTGTGCAGTACAACCGCCAGCCATCGTCACCTCCTGGGTGCTTGGCAGAAGGCGGTGCAGTATGGCTACTGGTCATCGTCTTCTGCTAGCTGCAGATTAAAAGACAGTGCACTGCCAGTAGGACTCAATCGCCATGAGATGAAACAAGGGAAATGACCTGGCTGAGTCACTCCCATGTTTGCCCAGGTGCCCAGTTAAAACAGCACCTAGGACTACGCTGACGACGGCTACCAGTCGTACTGCACTGTCTGCTGCCAAAAGGCAATAAACTGCTGCTGTGTAGCAATGCAGTACCATGTCCGCCAGCACCCAGGAGACATACGGTGATGGTTAGCTGAGCGGGCTCCATGCCTGCCATGGTATGGCGTCTGCACAGGTAACTCAAGAAAAAAGGCGCAAAACGATTGTCTGCCCTTGCTTTTACGGCGGGAGGGAGGGAACAGGGCCTGACACTATGTACCCAGAACCACCCGCGACAATGTTTTAGCCCCATCAGGCACTGGGATTTCTACCCAGAATTCAAATGGGCGGCGGAGACTGTGGGAACTGTGGGAATAGCTACCCACAGTGCAAAGTTCCGGAAGTTGACTGTTGCCTCGGTACTATGGACATAGTCCGCCGACTACATGCACTTAGAGCATTTATGTGGGGACACATACACGTGACTATATAAAAAGGCTTTCTACAAAACCGACTTCTATAAATTCGACCTAATTTCATAGTGTAGACATACCCTTACAGGATGGAGGATGCTATCCTAGGAAACAGTGACTGAAAAAAAATTGGGGGTCATGGTGAATAATCAACTGACTATGAGTTCCCAATGCAACTCTGTGATCAAAAGGGTTAATGTATCAACAGTGGAGTATTGAGTAGGACTAGAGGTTATGTTACCTCTGTTTTTGGCACTGATGTGACTCCTCCTAGAATATTGTATCCAGTTCTGGTGTCCACATTTCAAGAAAGATGTTGGTAAAATGGAGAGGTTTCAGTGAAGAGCCATGAGAATAGTTAAACAATTGGAAAACATGCCTTACCATGAAAGAATCAAGGAGATCAATCGATTTAGCTTAACAAAAAAGGTTGAGATTACTTGATCAAAGTCTGTAAACATGGGTGGTGAGTATAATAGGCACAGGAAGGCTGTGCCTCCCCACACAGGTGCCACAGACATGCCGCCGAATGCTGGGGCCATGCTACCTCTGCCTCTTCCCCTCTCTGTGTTCCACCCCACCAGAAGTTTTTATTTATTATGCTTGTGACGCACTGTATCTCAGGGGAACATTCTGCACCCCCATGTTCATCCTTATAATATGATTGTGTGGTATCCAATACAAAGTTTGTCATGTTGGGTGTCTTTGGAAGGCTCATGATGCACTGAGCATTGTTGTTATAGTGATGTTATAGTAATGTATTAGGTTGTAATTTCATGTATATAGTTATGAGGCTGAAAATGTGTCCTCATAGCTTAAAACAGGGGTCTCAAACTCAAATGGCCATGAGGGCCACATGAGGACTAGTGCATTGGCCCAAGGGCCGAATCACTGACAGCCACACCCTTGCTGCCCCTGGCCCCACCCCCCCACTCCACCCCTTCCATGAGGCCCTGCCCCCATTCCATCCCTTCCCTGAAGTCCCCACCCCAACCCACCCCCAGAGGGAGCAGAAGGTGTGCAGGGTACAGCAGGGGGCTCTGGGCAGGAAGTTGGGGTGTGGGATGCATGAGGGGGTTGGGGTGCAGGGTGCAGCAGGGGCTCAGGGCAGGGAGGGCAGGAAGTGTGCAGGGGGCTCAGGACAGGCGGTGGGGGGCTCAGGCAGGGAGTTGGGGTGTGGGGTGCAGGAAGGGTTCAGGGTGCAGGGCGTGGCAGGGGGCTCAGGGCAGGGAGTTGAGGTGCAGGAGGTGTGTGGAGGGGGCAGGCAGGGAGTTGGGGGTGCGGGGTGCAGGAGGGGTTCAGGGTGCAGGCTCTGGCCCAGCGCCGCTTACCTAGAGTGGCACCGGGGTGGCACTGGTGCACCCTGGGACCAGGGCAGGCTCGCTGCCTGCCTGCCTGCTCCAGCTCTACGCCACTCTGCTCCGCTCCAGGAAGCAGCCAGAACCACGTCCCTGGGGGTGGAGGGGCAGATGGCTCCATGTGCTGCTCTTACTGCTCCTCCAGGTATCTCCTCCAAAGCTCCTATTGGCTGCGGTTCCCCGTACCCGGCCAATGGGAGCTGTGGGGAGCGGTGCCTGGAAGCGACAGTAATGCAGGGGCATGGTTCCAGCCACTTCAGGGAGCAGTGCAGGGCTCGCGGTGCCACAGGGTAGACAGAGGGGTGCACAGGAGGGGGGGCACAGAGAGCTTGGCAGGCCGCCCACATGTTTGAGAGCCCTAGCTTAAAACAAGCCCAGGCAAAACTCTCCAGGAGCAGAGGGGCAGTTCACACATCATCAGGGCATGTATGGGACAAACCCAGCCCAGCCTCACAGGAACAAAGGACACTGGCCTAGGCAGCAACAAAGGATCTGTTGGACTCTCGACTGAGTCACCCCCCTTCCCTTGGTCAGTTTGGGACTATGATGAGGTAATGCTCATATGACTTTGGAGCGGGGGCGGGGGGGGGGGGGGCGGCAAAGCCAAGAGGAAAGAAAGAACATGATAAAAGGGAGAGTTGTTTGCCATGCTCTTCCTCTCTCTTCCACCTCCATCTACAGCCACCCCCCACCAAGCGACTGAAGCGCTGATCAAAGGGGAGAGCCTGGCTCAAGGGCAAACAGCCAGCCTGTGGCGAGAAGCGTCTAAGTTTCTACGGGCACTGAAAGTGTTAAGATCAGCTTAAAATACATTTTGCTTTTATTTCATTTGACCAAATCTGACTTCTTGAGCTTTGATTTATAATCACTTAAACTCTATCTTTTGTAATTAATAAATTTGTTTGTTTATTCTACCTGAAGCAGTGCATTTGGTTTGAAGCGTGTCAGAGACTCCCCTTGGGATAACAAGCCTGGTACATATCAATTTCTTTGTTACACTGATGAACTTGTATAAGCTTGCAGCATCCAGCAGGCATAAATGGACACTGGAAGATGGAAGGTCCTAGGGTTGTGTCTGGGACTGGAGATATTGGCTAGTGTAATTCGATTGCACAATCCAAGCAACCGTTGGCCAAAAGTGCTCACTCATGTTGCTGGGAGCAACTTACATGCTAGAGGCTGTGCATGAACAGCCCAGGAGTGGGGGTTCTCACAGCAGAGCAGGGTAAGGCTGGTTCCCAGAATCAAGGATCGGAGTGACCTAGCAGATCACCGGTCCAGATAACACCAGGGGAATGTCACAATGCTCCATGCAGGTTCCAAGGTGGCTCAGAAGGCTGTATCTGCTATTCAGCTTCCTGGGTCCCTTGGACTCCCCATAGCGATACTAATGAACCCGGGAAGCTGAGTAGCAGATACAGCCTCCTCAGCTGCCCTAGAGCGTGCTTGGAGCATATAAAAACTAAAGCTCAGTGTCACATATATTCTCCCAGCTGCTGCTGCTGCAGTATTCTCCTGCATGCCATCTCCAAGACGCCAAACCTCTCCACGGATATCCCCGCTGTGCTGCTGCTTGCCATGTTACTTGTTCCTTCCTCCTCTCCTCCCCGCTCGACTCTCTCCTTGCTTAGCCCTTCATCCCATCCAGTCTGCCCTCCCTGCTCAGCACCTCCCTGCATGGGCTTCTCCTCCTCACTCCCTGCCCCCACTCATCCTTCTCTCTACTCCTCTGCCCTATTCTCCCTGCTTGCGTTTGGCCTAAGTCCCCCTCTCTCTGCTTAGCCTTCCCCATGCTTGCTCTGTGGGTATCCTCCTCTTGCCCCCACTACTTGCCTTCCCAGCCCAGCTGCTGCTCATGGGGAGAGGGGCAGAGAGCCCGAGTGGAAGGAGCTGGGGGTGGGGGGAAGTGGTGTGGTTTCAAAGAAGGGGGGAGAAGGGACTTGGTGGTGGGGAGGAGAGGAGGCAGTGGTAGGATCAGAGACTCAACTGTTTTCAGTGGATGGGGGATTGCATCTGCCTGTGGCCAGTTTCTCATAAGAATGGGGCTACCTGGGGATTTGGTTCCTTCACCCCTCAGGATATAGGGTCTGATACATAAAGCTGGCACCACCAAAGCTTGGTTCTGTGAGCAGGTATTATTGTTGTGAAAGTAGCAGCCAGCCTTTATTTTACTGCCTGGATTCAGCTCTAGCTGCAGCAGCTGCTTCTCTTCATTGTTCTTATTTATTGCCTGAGGGGGCTTACTGCTGTTGAAACAATAAACATAAGAAACTCAACTCAGGCTTTGTGTGAAGAAGTGAAAATGAGGTGGCAGTTTTTTCAGTGTGACTCCAGCCATTTTCTTCCTGTCAGGGTGCAAATGCCAGCTGAGGGTGAGGCCTGAGGCCTTGTTTTATTGTGTGAAGAAAGGAGGACAGATTTCTTAATTAGCTTTAACTGCTGCTTGCCATTATATGTTCCCCAGGATCAATGAGAAAGGGCGTGGCACTTAAAAAGGCCATTTTCCAGACTGCCTGCATATCAGCAATCAGGCTATCAAAAAAATTTATGACTGACTTGTTTATTCCCAAATTTAGTGCTTTAATTCAGTATGTTCTGCATGTCAAGTCTTTTCAAACATCATCTGGCACGGAGTGTAAAACATACTCCATTTTCTTTAGAAAGAAATTGCAGAAAAGTGGAGTTTTTTTCAAATGTCATTTGTTTGGCTTCAGGGATTTGGCTGGAAGGTGAGTGTGTTGGGGGCAAGCAGGGAGGGGGAGGGAAGAGTGGAGGGAGACATGTGGCAGGCAAGAGGGTGGAGTGTGGGAGGGGCAGGGCCTGGGCAGAGCAGAGTTGGAGGGTGGGCAGGGCCATGGGCAGAAGAGGCGGGGTAGGGAGCTAGCCTCCCCAAGCAGAAGCTTCACCCACTGTCCATGTGTGTAATTACTGACATAGGAAACAACCAAGCAGGCAAATGGATAACAAAAGCCAATGGCTTCAAAGCTGGACAAATTCAGACTTGCACTTAGACATACATTTTTAACAAAAAGAAAAGGAGAACTTGTGGCACCTTAAAGACTTACAAATTTATTTGAGCATAAGCTTTCGTGAGCTACAGCTCACTTCATCGGATGCATTTGTTGTTTCATGTTCTCTGTGTGTGTATATCAATCTCCCCTCTGTTTTTTCCACCAAATGCATCCGATGAAGTGGACTGTAGCTCACAAAAGCTTATGCTCAAATAAATTTGTTAGTCTCTAAGGTGCCACAAGTACTCCTTTTCTTTTTGCGAATACAGACCAACACGGCTGCTACTCTGAAACCTGCCATTTTTAACAGAGAGGGTGTTTAACCATTGAAACACCTTACCAAGGGTTGTAACAGAATCTCCATCACTGGCAATTTTTACATCAAAAACTGGATTTTTTTTTCTGAAAGATCTGCTGTAGTTCAAGCAGGAATTAATTTAGGGAAATCCTCTGGCCTGTGTTATACAGGAAATCAGATTATAGTAATCCCATCTGGCTTTATAATCTATGAAAGCAGGACCCAGCAGCAGGCACAGGCAAGACCGGTTGTTCAGGCTGAATAGGTAACCCACCTTCCAAAGGTCTACCATAGTTCATACATACTTTAAAGGAGGTCAGAAGTACCCAGACTTTGTATGGGTGTGGTCCCTTGTAAAGGCCAGAATGAACATTCTCCACATTTGTTGCAGGCTAGAAATGGTTGTAGTTTATCTGAGGCTGATCCTTAAGGTAAACAACAAGAATTTGGAGCCTAGATTAAATGTTTGGGAAGTGCCCACAGTGGCTTGCACGAAGAGGTTAACTACTTTAGTTAAAGGCAATAAATTAATCCAAGATAAAAACTCAGGATTTGTGGAAAGATAGAATAGCCAGATGTGTTTCTGGAACCTACATCCTCTGTCTTTCTTGAGGCATGTCTTCACTACACACGTTGGTTGATGGAAGTTACTTTGGCATACAGCTGCTACAGTTAGTATATTGTTTACGAGTGTGCATACTTGGCTGTTTGCATCAGTACGTTGCGTACTCACCAGAAGTGCTTGTGTCGATGCACAGTATGGTACACCATGCACAGATATCCTAGTGTGGCTCCCAGTGTTGTCCAGTGCCATGCCTTCTGTGAAGTTTTTGCAATGTGTTGTGGACTAGAAATGAGTTGGGTAAGGAACTCTGGAAACTAAGGGTCAAGGTACCATCATGCAACTTTTTATGTCCCATAATGCCATCCCAGTTTAGCCTGTTTATTGCAAGGGTGCCTGCCAAACTCATTGCAGAGTGCTGTTGGAAAGTGTCCTACCACAGAGGAAGGAATAAGGAGACTATTCCAAGAAACCTTCAGGAGAAGATTGCAGAGTATCTCCATGAAAGTTTCATTGAGAACTCTCAGAAGGCTACAAGGAACATCCCTATGAACACAAACAAACTGCTTTGCATGCCTCTTCCCCCCCCCACTTAGATTCATAGATACTAAGGTCAGAAGGGACCATTCTGATCATCTAGTCCGACCTCCTGCACAGCACAGGCCACAGAATCACTTAGTCTACAGGGGAATGAAAAGCGGATAACTCTCTCTCTCTCTGTTGTTCCGCTACCGTTTCTTGTAGGAGTTAACCAATAAAAAGTCAATGGATGTGTCTTTGGTACCTCAGGATGGGCTGAGCGCCATCTTTACCTTTAGACATTGTACGGGAAAATGCATGCACACACTTATCCAAGGCTCCTTCCCCTGCATCAGCCCCTCCATGCTTGACTGGCAAGACTGCAGTGGAGTCTCAAACAGCTGCTGGCTTGAGGTTCAGCTAGATCCCCACACACCTCATGTTCCTCCTCATTCTCCTCACTGTTCACAAAAGGGGTTAGTGTCTTGGGCTCCATGTGGTGGTCTGAGATGTGCTGGTCTGAGATGTGCTGGTGAGGTCTCTGCCAAGTATGGCTTGCAGTATATTGTAAAAGTTACAGGTCTGTGGCTCAGCACCAGATTCTTGGCTCTGTGGCTTGCCTGCCGCAGTTCCTTTGCTATCATGCAGCACTGTCATATCCCTTTGTCTGCATCTTTTGTAGATGTCCATGTTTCTACAAGTGGTCATTTGCTATGTCTATACAGCCTCTTCTCCTCACAAACCCAGGAGACCCAATGCCCTTCCTGGCCGGAGTAGACAGGGCATAGTCAGTTGGGCAGCTGCAAACAATAAGGGAGAGCTGCTAGGTGTGCTCACCAAGCAGTGCAAGGAAAGGCATTTCAAAAAAACATAAGGTATTTTGGGGAGGAGGGTGGCTGCCAGCCTTCATGATCCCTGGGGAGTGGAGTTCACAATTGTGACTGAAGTGGTCAATGTTGGGCATTGTGGGACCACTGCTGGAGGACTGTTAGGGTCAACTTAGGTTACGCAGTTACGAACTGCATTGACCATGACTCAGTGCCATTCAGGGAGATGGTTTTACTATGTCATAACAGCACACTTACATCAGCCATTGACAAATTTCAGTGTTGTTTACATGCATAAAATAAATGTCTACATGCATAATTAGGTTGACACAAGCTTACATCTGTGTAACTTTATAGCGAAGACCAAGCCTTGGTCAAAGGCCATGGACAAATGTGTCTTATTCCAATGAACCAACATACCAGCATCTGGCTGAAGCCAGAACTGCAGCCTCAGTCAGTCCTAGCTCAGCCTGAAGTCCTGAGCTGCCAGAAACTTCTTAAAGCCATAAGAAGGAAGTAAAAATACTCCAAAATCATAAGTTGCTAAAATATCCTGACAGCTAGCAGCACTGTATGTTTCATCTAAAATACATTGAATGGAGGAGTCTGGGAAACCTGTCACATGGGCTCATACATCTTTCTGACATTTTCTGTCTCGAGTTTTCATGCTATCGACCTTCTGTCAGTGTAACAGAAAAACTGTCCTCATAACTCTAAAGTATAGGTGAACTGTGCTGGCAACATGGACTTGGGAAGACTCTTTTGCAAGAAACACTATCATAGTAATTCCTGGGCCTGAAACGTGGGTAGTGTTCATTTGGGTGATGAACACGATAGGGTTTCATCTGTACAGACACTTTTAAAATATGGTAAAAACTAAAGAGTAAAAGTGCACACAGAGTATTAAGTGGCACACGGAGAAATGTCTGAAGCAAGTCATATCCCTGAATTTTACAGATTTGGTGCAATAAGTCCCCCCAAAATGACACTCTCAGTCTAGTGATAACTTTTGAGGTGTTATTTTGTAATATTAACACAGTTTTCATTAAACCAACATGAAAATTTCAAATATTGTATCAACTATTAATTAAAAATGCTATGAAGAAATAGGCAGTAAGACATTAAAATCAAGATCTAAATATTCCTGTTAAAAACAAAAACTCTGGTGGAATCTTAGTAGTGCTACTGCTCCATCTTGCTTATCTACTCCGAGAGCCTGAAAGGGTTTAAGTATGTAACTATAGTATCCCTGCTGAAAATCCCAAGCAGAGGGAGGCACTTCCCTTCACCTGAACTCAAGCACCTAAGTCCTTGTTAGGGGCAGGACCTAAGCTCCACCCCTCCCTCTCCTCAGCATTTCCTGTTGGCTTACCTTAGGCAACTCCCTGCTCAGTGTGCTGGCTTCTGTGAATCTTTCTTAGGTGCAAAAAGAAAAGGAGTACTTGTGGCACCTTAGAGACTAACAAATTTATTTGAGCATAAGCCTTCCTGAGCTACAGCTCACTTCATTGGATTCCACCGAATGCATCCGATGAAGTGAGCTTGAGCATAAGCTTTCGTGCGCTACAGCTCACTTCATCGGATGCATTCGGTGGAATCTGATGAAGTGAGCTGTAGCGCACAAAAGCTTATGCTCAAATAAATTTTAGTCTCTAAGGTGCCACAAGTACTCCTTTTCTTTTTGCGAATACAGACTAACACGGCTGCTACTCTGAAACCTTTCTTAGGTGCCTAACCCTCCCTATGTATTCTACAGGGAGCAGGTTACCTAACTCAGGGCTATGATTCCAGTAGGTGGCATGGCATCTAAAAATTAGGCATTGCATAGCAAAAAGTGTCTATATATGCTACAAGCACTACAGGGATATAGTTGCAGCTACACCACTGTAGTCAAGGCCAGGTCTACACCATAAATTTACACTGGTATAACTTCATTGCTCGGGATTGTGAAAAATCCACACCCCTGAGCGACACAGTTATACTGCCCTAGCCCCCTGTGTATACTGCGCTATGTTGGCGAGCAGGCTTCTGCTGTCAACACAATGGTGGATTAAGTACACCAATGGGAGAAGCTCTCCTGTCAGCATAGTAGTGTTTTCACTGAAACACTGCAGTGGTGCAGCTGCAGCATTTCAAGTGTATTCCTGGCCATAGACACTTTTTCAGCAAGAAGAATTCTTCCATCGACTTAGCTCCATAGACAGTGGGGGTACAGTCAACCTAATTATGTCACGCACGGAGCAACATTTTTCTCAGCCCTGAGTGACGTAACTAAGTCGTTTTAGGGGTAGATCAGGCCTAAGTCCCCTTTGTGGAGATAGCCCTAAATCACCTGCCTTTCACAGCGTTCAGAGCTGAGGAAGATTTGCAGGAAATATAAACAAAGGGCTTTACTTAGGATGAGGGGACATTAGAGTTGGTAGCAGTGTTCAGTTACTAGTCTCCTGCTTGGTCCTTCTACCTCCTAGTGTTCATTCTCCATAGTGCAATGGCAACCTAGCCTGAGCTACCAGCACTGGAATAAAAGAAAAGGAGTACTTGTGGCACCTTAGAGACTAACAAATTTATTAGAGCATAAGCTTTCGTGAGCTACAGCTCACTTCATGAGCTGTAGCTCATGAAGCTTATGCTCTAATAAATTTGTTAGTCTCTAAGGTGCCACAAGTACTCCTTTTCTTTTTGCGAATACAGACTAACACGGCTGCTACTCTGAAACCAGCATTGGAATGCAGTTCAAGCCACTCTCAGCAGAGGTTGCTGTTTCATCCTGCAGGCAGGGAGCAGGAAAGCACCAGCCCGTGGGGTAAGAGGAGCAGCCAGGAACTGGCTGAGGCCAGCGGCAGATGCAGCTCCTACTTCACTCCCATTTCAGTCATTTCAGTGGACATAGATTTCCAGAAAGCTTTTGATAAGGTCCCTCACCAAAGGCTCTTATGTAAATTAAGTTGTCATGGGATAAGAGGGAAGATCCTTTCATGGATTGAGAACTGGTTAAAAGACAGGGAACAAAGGGTAGAAATAAATGTTAAATTTTCAGAATGGAGAGGGGTAACTAGTGGTGTTCCCCAAGGGCCAGTGCTAGGACCAATCCTATTCAACTTATTCATGAATGATCTGGAGAAAGGGGTAAACAATGAGGTTTGCAGATGATACTAAACTGCTCAAGATAGTTAAGACCAAAACAGACTGTGAAGCACTTCAAAAAGAGATCACAAAAGTAAGTGATTGGGCAACAAAATGGCAAATGAAATTTAATGTGGATAAATGTAAAGTAATGCACATTGGAAAAAATAACCCCAACTATACATACAATACATACATACAATATGATGAGGGCTAATTTAGCTACAACTAATCAGGAGAAAGATCTTGGAGTCATAGTGGATAGTTCTCTGAAGACATCCACACAGTGTGCAACGGCAGCCAAAAAAGCAAACAGGATGTTAGGAATCTTTAAAAACGGGATAGAGAATAAGATGGAGAATATCTTATTGCCCTTATATAAATCCATGGTATGCCCACATCTTGAATACTGCATACAGATGTGGTTCCCTCATCTCAAAAAAGATATACTGGCATTAGAAAAGGTTCAGAAAAGGGCAACTAAAATGATTAGGGGTTTGGAACAGGTCCCATATGAGGGGAGATTAAAGAGGCTAGGACTTTTCAGCTTGGAAAAGAGTAGACTAAGGGGGGATATGACAGAGGTATATAAAATCGTGCATGCCTGAGGAGGTTGTGAAGGCTAAGACTATAACAGGATTTAAAAGAGAACTGGATAAATTCATAAATTAAGTCCATTAAGAGCTATTAGCTGTGTCCCTAGCCTCTGTTTGTCAGAGAGTAGAGATGGATGGCAGGAGAGAAATCACTTGATCATTACCTGTGGCGCCTTAGAGACTAACAAATTTATTAGAGCATCTAGTTAGTCTCTAAGGTGCCACAAGTACTGCTTTTCTTTTTGCGAATACAGACTAACACGGCTGCTACTCTGAAACTTGATCATTACCTGTTAGTTTCACTCCCTTTGGGGCACCTGGCATTGGGCATTGTCAGTAGACAGGATACTGGGCTGGATGGACCTTTGGTCTGACCCAGTATGGCCACTGTTAAGTACACTGCTCCTGCAGAATAGCCCCAATAACCATACACCCCAGCTGCTGCTGGGATCCAGCAGGACGGGGCAGTAGTGGGAGGGAGCTGTCCCAGTGACAGGAATAGTGTCCCAGAGACATTTTGCACAGGGTACGGATGGGAAGTGGTGCGGGGAGGGGACATGGAGCTGGGGCAGTGCCGGAACTGCAGCAGGGAGAGAACTGGTGAGTGGGGTGTGTGCTGGGAAGTATCCTTTCCATCAGTCATAAGTGAGAGGGCAGAGCCCTGCATGGGGTGGGAGAGGGGTATGCATTGCAAGTGTTTTCCCAGAGGACATTTCAGCAGGCTCAGAAGTCAGGACACTGACCAACACACACAAGATTTTTTTAAAATCAATCTCATGGTTTTTGAATGCACAGGTGGGGAATCATGCAGGGTATCACCAGCCCAATAGCTTGAATGGTTCTAGCCATGAGGGCTCTTACAGAGAGCCAAGGACGTGAAAGGGAGCCAGCAGGAGACCAGACAAACAAGGACAGCCCACACCAGAGGGTGGAGCAGGCTCAGCAGTTGAGCTGACAGCTCCACTCTGCCCTCTTGGAGAATCAATGTTGCTATGGTCCAGGACAGCAGAGGTCCAAGTAGAGTTGTTAATCAGGATGGCACTAGAACAGACCTGGCCCACAATTGGATCTTTGACAGAAAGAAAACCAGCCTCAGCTTGCAGCTTAGCTCCAGAGCTGCCTACAGATACCACCCTGTCCATGTATCGATGAACACTATGTGGAACCTAGAGCCAGAACTACACCTGTCGACCATACAGTTGTAAAGTACTGAACTCAGTAGAAGGTGCATGTGATAGTGACTAGAAACCATTTTATTTCTTGACACCCCTTAATGGACCCCGACTGCAAGGGAGCTGACAGAAAAGGGGACTTGTATGGGGAGATGGTGGAGAATCCTGTCGTAAATGTCTGGCTGGTATCATAGAATATCAGGGTTGGAAGGGACCTCAGAAGGTCATCTAGTCCAACCCCCTGCTCAAAGCAGGGCCAATCCTCAACTAAATCATCCCAGCCAGGGCTTTGTCAAGCCTGACCTTAAAAACCTCAAAGGAAGGAAATTTCACCACCTCCCTAGGTAACGCATTCCAGCGCTTCACCACCCTCCTAATGAAAAAGTTTTTCCTAATAATCAACCTAAACCTCTCCCACTGCAACTTGAGACCATTACTCCTTGCTCACATGCTCAGGGCCAAACTGGTCACCAGATTTGGGGGTGGGATTTCCCCCCCGCAGTCAGATTAGGAGGGACCATGGGGATTTTTCACTTTCCTTGCAGTCTGCGGTGTGGACCATCTGGGCAGGTCTCACCTGCAGGGGCCTTGGTGGTATCTTGGTCTCTCTTGTTCTCTGCCTGTTGCCATAACAGTTTGGTCTCCTGAAATGCTTTAGACTAACTCTCCTTATTGGCTTAATACAGGGGTGACTGGGTGAAGTGTAATGGCCTGTGATATACAGGAGGTCAGACTGCAGGTAAACAAGCCTCTGATAAAAGAAAAGGAGTACTTGTGGCAGCTTAGAGACTAACAAATTTATTAGAGCATAAGCTTTCGTGAGCTACAGCTCACTTCATCGGATGCATTTGGTGGAAAAAACAGAGGGGAGATTTATATACACACACAGAGAACATGAAACAATGGGTTTATCATACACACTGTAAGGAGAGTGATCACTTAAGATAAGCCATCACCAGCAGCAGGGGGGGGAAGAAGGAAAACTTTTCATGGTGACAAGCAAGGTAGGCTATTTGGACAGTCTCTACGTAAAAGAAGGAATGGACACAAATCAGACGTCAAGAATTATAACATTCAAAAACCAGTTGGAGAACACTTCAATCTCTCTGGTCACTCGATTACAGACCTAAGAGTGGCTATCCTTCAACAAAAAAGCTTCAAAAACAGAATCCAACGAGAGACTGCTGAATTGGAATTAATTTGCAAACTGGATACAATTAACTTAGGCTTGAATAGAGACTGGGAATGGATGAGCCATTACACAAAGTAAAACTATTTCCCCATGTTATTTCTCCCCCCCACCCCACCCCCCACTGTTCCTCAGATATTCTTGTTAACTGCTGGAAATAGCCTACCTTGCTTGTCACCATGAAAGGTTTTCCTCCTCCAGCCCCCACCCCCGCTGCTGGTGATGGCTTATCTTAAGTGATCACTCTCCTTACAGTGTGTATGATAAACCCATTGTTTCATGTTCTCTGTGTGTGTATATCAATCTCCCCTCTGTTTTTTCCACCAAATGCATCCGATGAAGTGAGCTGTAGCTCACGAAAGCTTATGCTCTAATAAATTTGTTAGTCTCTAAGGTGCCACAAGTACTCCTTTTCTTTTTGCGAATACAGACTAACACGGCTGCTACTCTGAAACCAAGCCTCTGATAGTGTGACTGATATTGGTTTAAAAATAGCCAGAGCCTCGCGAACCAGCTGAGCGGCAGCGAACCAGCGGAGCAGCGGGGACAGCAGAGCAGCTCACAGCAGGAGTTTGCCTGGGACTGGTAAGTATCCGAGTGTGTGTGTTTGCTTGCTGAGGAAGTATCCGAGCGTGTGTTTGCTGGGAGGGAGCCTGAGTGAGTGTCTGATTGGCTGCTAGCCTGCAGGGGGCGGGCATTAGGGTGTCTGTGTGTTTGCGTCAGGGAAGCCTGGCTGTTTAAAAATAGCCAGAGCCTCGCGAACCAGCGGAGCGGCAGCGGAGCAGCGGGGACAGCAGAGCAGCTCACAGCAGGAGTTTGCCTGGGAGTTCGCCTGGAGTGAGCCCAGTGAGGCTTACATCTTGCCAACGTCTCTGAGGAAGCTCATAGTAGGTAGGTGATATGGAAGGGGGGGATTCAGCTGTTGTGACCTGCACTGGATGTGCCATGTTTGTCTTTCTTCCACAGGACAGAAGCGACTTTGTCTGTACAAAGTGCAAGCTGGTCTCCATATTGGAAGAGAAGATTGAAGGTCTGGAGCAACAGGTAACGACCCTGCGTTGTATACGAGAGACTGAGGATTTTCTGGACCAAACTCAGGATAGCCTTCTAGGGGCACAAAGCTCTAAAGATGTAGAGCAGGTTGCACAGAGGAGCCAAGAGGCCAGTGAAGAAGCTTGGCAACATGTGACCTCCAGAAGAGGTAAGCGGAATGTCCGGGTTCCAGTAACACAGACACAGGTAACTAACCGCTTTCATGTTCTCTCCACAGGTACCAATGCGGAGAGTGGACCAGATGATATGTCTGGGGGGAGAAAGCGGAAGGAGACTCCGCTGGTTGGGAGGCATGAGATGCGATGTCCTGAGGTTGGGGGTTCCACGACCACCACTCCCAAGAGGAGAAGGCGGGTGGTGGTGGTCGGGGACTCTCTCCTCCGGGGGACTGAGTCATCTATCTGCCGCCCTGACCGGGAAAACCGAGAAGTCTGCTGCTTGCCAGGGGCTAAGATTCGTGATGTGACGGAGAGACTGCCGAGACTCATCAAGCCCTCGGATCGCTACCCCTTCCTGCTTCTCCACGTGGGCACCAATGATACTGCCAAGAATGACCTTGAGCGGATCACTGCGGACTATGTGGCTCTGGGAAGAAGGATAAAGGAGTTGGAGGCGCAAGTGGTGTTCTCGTCCATCCTCCCCGTGGAAGGAAAAGGCCTGGGTAGGGACCGTCGAATCGTGGAGGTCAACGAATGGCTACGCAGGTGGTGTCGGAGAGAAGGCTTTGGATTCTTTGACCATGGGATGGTGTTCCATAAAGGAGGAGTGCTGGGCAGAGACGGGCTCCATCTTACGAAGAGAGGGAAGAACATCTTTGCCAGCAGGCTGGCTAACCTAGTGAGGAGGGCTTTAAACTAGGTTCACCGGGGGAAGGAGACCAAAGCCCTGAGGTAAGTGGGAAAGCGGGATACCGGGAGGAAGCACAGGCAGGAAGGTCTGTGAGGGGAGGGCTCCTGCCTCATACTGGGAATGAGGGGCGATCAACAGGTTATCTCAAGTGCTTATATACAAATGCACAAAGCCTTGGAAACAAGCAGGGAGAACTGGAGGTCCTGGTGATGTCAAGGAATTATGACGTGATTGGAATAACAGAGACTTGGTGGGATAACTCACATGACTGGAGTACAGTCATGGATGGTTATAAACTGTTCAGGAAGGACAGGCAGGGCAGAAAAGGTGGGGGAGTAGCACTGTATGTAAGGGAGCAGTATGACTGCTCAGAGCTCCGGTACGAAACTGTGGAAAAACCTGAGTGTCTCTGGATTAAGTTTAGAAGTGTGTGCAACAAGAGTGATGTCATGGTGGGAGTCTGCTATAGACCACCGGACCAGGGGGATGAGGTGGATGAGGCTTTCTTCCGGCAACTCACGGAAGCTACTAGATCGCATGCCCTGATTCTCATGGGTGACTTTAATTTTCCTGATATCTGCTGGGAGAGCAATACAGCGGTGCATAGACAATCCAGGAAGTTTTTGGAAAGCGTAGGGGACAATTTCCTGGTGCAAGTGCTAGGGGAGCCAACTAGGGGGAGCGCTTTTCTTGACCTGCTGCTCACAAACCGGGTAGAATTAGTGGGGGAAGCAAAAGTGGATGGGAATCTGGGAGGCAGTGACCATGAGTTGGTTGAGTTCAGGATCCTGACGCAGGGAAGAAAGGTAAGCAGCAGGATACGGACCCTGGACTTCAGGAAAGCAGACTTTGACTCCCTCAGGGAACAGATGGCCAGGATCCCCTGGGGGACTAACATGAAAGGGAAGGGAGTCCAGGAGAGCTGGCTGTATTTCAAGGAATCCCTGTTGAGGTTACAGGGACAAACCATCCCGATGAGTCGAAAGAATAGTAAATATGGCAGGCGACCAGCTTGGCTTAATGGTGAAATCCTAGCGGATCTTAAACATAAAAAAGAAGCTTACAAGAAGTGGAAGCTTGGACATATGACCAGGGAAGAGTATAAAAATATTGCTCGGGCATGTAGGAAAGATATCAGGAGGGCCAAATCGCACCTGGAGCTGCAGCTAGCAAGAGATGTCAAGAGTAACAAGAAGGGTTTCTTCAGGTATGTTGGCAACAAGAAGAAAGCCAAGGAAAGTGTGGGCCCCTTACTGAATGAGGGAGGCAAGCTAGTGACAGAGGATGTGGAAAAAGCTAATGTACTCAATGCTTTTTTTGCCTCTGTTTTCACTAACAAGGTCAGCTCCCAGACTGCTGTGCTGGGCAACACAAAATGGGGAAGAGATGGCCAGCCCTCTGTAGAGATAGAGGTGGTTAGGGACTATTTAGAAAAGCTGGACGTGCACAAGTCCATGGGGCCGGACGAATTGCATCCGAGAGTGCTGAAGGAATTGGCGGCTGTGATTGCAGAGCCCTTGGCCATTATCTTTGAAAACTCGTGGCGAACGGGGGAAGTCCCGGATGACTGGAAAAAGGCTAATGTAGTGCCCATCTTTAAAAAAGGGAAGAAGGAGGATCCTGGGAACTACAGGCCAGTCAGCCTCACCTCAGTCCCTGGAAAAATCATGGAGCAGGTCCTCAAAGAATCAATCCTGAAGCACTTAGAGGAGAGGAAAGTGATCAGGAACAGTCAGCATGGATTCACCAAGGGAAGGTCATGCCTGACTAATCTAATCGCCTTTTATGATGAGATTACTGGTTCTGTGGATGAAGGGAAAGCAGTGGATGTATTGTTTCTTGACTTTAGCAAAGCTTTTGACACGGTCTCCCACAGCATTCTTGTCAGCAAGTTAAGGAAGTATGGGCTGGATGAATGCACTATAAGGTGGGTAGAAAGCTGGCTAGATTGTCGGGCTCAACGGGTAGTGATCAATGGCTCCATGTCTAGTTGGCAGCCGGTGTCAAGTGGAGTGCCCCAGGGGTCGGTCCTGGGGCCCGTTTTGTTCAATATCTTCATAAATGATCTGGAGGATGGTGTGGATTGCACTCTCAGCAAATTTGCGGATGATACTAAACTGGGAGGAGTGGTAGATACGCTGGAGGGGAGGGATAGGATACAGAAGGACCTAGACAAATTGGAGGATTGGGCCAAAAGAAATCTAATGAGGTTCAATAAGGATAAGTGCAGGACCCTGCACTTAGGATGGAAGAATCCAATGCACCGCTACAGACTAGGGACCGAATGGCTCGGCAGCAGTTCTGCGGAAAAGGACCTAGGGGTGACAGTGGACGAGAAGCTGGATATGAGTCAGCAGTGTGCCCTTGTTGCCAAGAAGGCCAATGGCATTTTGGGATGTATAAGTAGGGGCATAGCGAGCAGATCGAGGGACGTGATCGTTCCCCTCTATTCGACACTGGTGAGGCCTCATCTGGAGTACTGTGTCCAGTTTTGGGCCCCACACTACAGGAAGGATGTGGATAAATTGGAAAGAGTACAACGAAGGGCAACAAAAATGATTAGGGGTCTAGAGCACATGACTTATGAGGAGAGGCTGAGGGAGCTGGGATTGTTTAGTCTGCAGAAGAGAAGAATGAGGGGGGATTTGATAGCTGCTTTCAACTACCTGAAAGGGGGTTTCAAAGAGGATGGCTCTAGACTGTTCTCAATGGTAGCAGATGACAGAACGAGGAGTAATGGTCTCAAGTTGCAATGGGGGAGGTTTAGATTGGATATTAGGAAAAACTTTTTCACTAAGAGGGTGGTGAAACACTGGAATGCGTTACCTAGGGAGGTGGTAGAATCTCCTTCCTTAGAGGTTTTTAAGGTCAGGCTTGACAAAGCCCTGGCTGGGATGATTTAACTGGGACTTGGTCCTGCTTTGAGCAGGGGGTTGGACTAGATGACCTTCTGGGGTCCCTTCCAACCCTGATATTCTATGATTCTATGATTCTATGATTAGCTCCTACGATAGAGTTGGCAACAGAGTTTTTGCAAGGATAGGTTCCTGGGTTAGAGTCTTTGTTGTGTGGTTGCTGGTATTTGCTTCAGATTGGGGGACTGTCTATCAAGTGTTGTTACAACTACAATACCCACCTGCTGAAGTGAAGAAACAGATTGACAGAGCCAGAAGAGTATCCAGAAGTCACCTACTACAGGACAGGCCCAACAGAAAGCCACTAGCCGTCACCTTCAGTCCCCAACTAAAACCTTTCCAGCACATCATCAAGTATCTACAACCTATCCTGAAGGACGATCCCTCAGTCTCACAGATCTTGAGAGACAGACCAGTCCTTGCTTACAGACAGCCTCCCAACCTGAAGGAAATACTCACCAGCAACCATACAACAGAAACACCAACGCAGGAACCATCCCCTGCAACAAACCACGTTGCCAACTCTGTCCACATATCTACTCAAGTGACACCATCACAGGGCCTAACTGCATCAGCCACACCATAAGGGGCTTGTTCACTTGCATATCCACTAATGTGACATATCCCATTATGTGCCAGCAATGCCCCTCTGCCATGTACATTGGCCAAACTGGACAGTCTCTACGCAAAAGAATAAATGGACACAAAGCAGATGTCAAGAATTACAACATTCAAAAACCAGGGAGAGCATTTTAACCTGCCATTCAATTTCAGACTTAAAAATGGTCATTCTTCAACAGAAAAACTTCAAAAACAGACTTCAATGAAAAGGAGTACTTGTGGCACCTTAGAGACTAACAAATTTATTTGAGCATAAGCTTTCATGAGCTACAACTCACTTCATCGGGATGAAGTGCATCCGATGAAGTGAACTGTAGCTCATGAAAGCTTATGCTCAAATAAATTTGTTAGTCTCTAAGGTGCCACAAGTACTCCTTTTCTTTTTGCGGATACAGACTAACACGGCTGCTACTCTGAAACCAGACTTCAATGAGAAACTGCAGAACTGGAATACATTTGCAAACTTGACACCATCAAGTTAGGCCTGAATAAAGACTGGGAACGGCTGGGTCACTAAAAGAAGTAATCTTCCATCAATTGTTGAATATGGGCCATCCACACCGATGGAATTGGCATTGTTAGCACTATAAAAAGTAATTTTTACTCTGTTGACATTCACACCTTCTTGTCAACCGTTGGGAATGGGACACATGCACCCTGAAGGAGACCAAAGCCCTGAGGTAAGTGGGGACGTGGGATACCGGGATGAAGCACGAGCAGGAGAGCGCAAGAGGGGAGGACTCCTGCCTCATACTAAGAAAGAAGGAAAAATAGCAAGTTATCTCAAGTTCCTATACACAAATGCAAGAAGCCTGGGAAACAAGCAAGGAGAACTGGAAGTCCTGGCACAGTCAAGGAATTATGATGCGATTGAAAGAACAGAGACTTGGGGGGATAACTCACGTGACTGGAGTACTGTCATGGATGGATGTACACTGTTCAGGAAGGACAGGCAGGGCAGAAAAGGTGGGGGAGTTGCATTGTATGTAAGAGAGCGGTATGACTGCTCAGAGCGCCAGTATGAAACTGCAGAAAAACCTGAGAGTCTCTGGATTAAGTTTAGAAGTGTGAGCAACAAAGGTGATGTCGTGGTGGGAGTCTGCTATAGACCACCAGACAAGGGGGATGAGGTGGATGAGGCTTTCTTCCAGCAACTCACGGAAGTTACTAGATCACAGGCCCTGATTCTCATGGGAGACTTCAATCATCCCGATATCTGCTGGGAGAGCAATACAGCAGTGCACAGAGAATCCAGGAAGTTTTTGGAAAGTGAAGGGGACAATTTCCTGCTGCAAGTACTGGAGGAACCAACTAGGGGCAGAGCTCTTCTTGACCTGCTGCTCACAAAGCGGGAAGAATTAGTAGCGGTAGCAAAAGTCGATGGGAACCTGGGAGGCAGTGACCATGAGATGGTCGAGTTCAGGATCCTGATACGCGGAAGAAAGAAGAAGAGCAGAATATGGACCCTGGACTTCAGAAAAGCAGACTTTGACTCCCTCAGGGAACTGATGGGCAGGATCCCCTGGGAGAATACCACGAGGGGGAAAGGAGTCCAGGAGAGCTGGCTGTATTTTAAAGAATCCTTATTGAGGTTACAGGGACAAACCATTCCATTGTGTAGAAAGAATAGTAAATATGGCAGGTGAAAATTCATGGTGATTGGTGGAGGTCCCGGACAACTAGAAATAGGCTAAGTGGTGCCCTTCTTTAAAAAAGGGAAGGAGGAGGATCCTGGGAACTACAGGCCAGTCAGCCTCACCTCAGTCCCTGGAAAAATCATGGAGCAGGTCCTCAAGGAATCAATTCTAAAGCATTAAGAGGAGAGGAAAGTGATCACTAGCAGTCAGTATGGATTCACCAAGGGCAAGTCATGCCTGAGTAATCTAATTGCCTTCTATGTCGAGATAACTGGCTCTGTGGACGAGGGGAAAGCAGTGGACATGTTGTTCCTTGACTTCAGCAAAGCTTTTGACATGGTCTCCCAGAGTATTCTTGCCAGCAAGTTAAAGAAGTATGGGCTGGATGAATGGACTATAAGGTGGATAGAAAGTTAGCTAGATTGTCGGGCTCAACGGGTAGTGATCATGTCTAGTTCACAGCCGGTATGAAGTTGAGTGCCCCAAGGGTCAGTCCTCAGGCCGGTTTTGTTCAATATCTTCATTAGCGATCTGGAGGATGTTGTGGATTGTACTCTCAGCAAGTTTGCAGATAACACTAAACTAGGAGGAGAGGTAGATACGCTTGGAGGGTAGGGATAGGATACAGAGGCACCTAGACAAATTAGAGGATTGGGCCAAAAGAAATCTGATGAGGTTCAACAAGGACAAGTGCAGAGTCCTGCACTTAGGATGGAAGAATCCCATGCAGCACTACAGACTAGGGACCGAATGGCTAGGCAGCATTCTGCAGAAAAGGACCTAGGGATTTCAGTGGACCAGAAGCTGGATATGAGTCAACAGTGTGCCCTTGTTGCCAAGAAGGCCAATGGCATTTTGGGAATTATAAGTAGGGGCATTGCCAGCAGATCGAGGGACGTGATCGTTGCCCTCTATTCTACATTGGTGAGGCCTCATCTGGAGTACTGTGTCCAGTTTTGGGCCCCATACGACAAGAAGGATGTGGAAAAATTGGAAAACATCCAGCAGAGGGCAACAAAGATGACTAGGGGACTGGAACACATGACTTATGAGTGGAGGATGAGGGATCTGGGATTGTTTAGTCTGCTTTCAGAGTAGCAGCCATGTTAGTCTGTATTCGCAAAAAGAAAAGGAGTACTTGTGGCACCTTAGAGACTAACATATTAGAGCATAAGCTTTCGTGCAACTCCCATCTTTTCTTTTGCTGTATATTTATGCCTGCCTACTGTAATTTTCACTCCATACATCTGAAGAAGTGGGTCATAGCCACTTATTAGCTTATGCTCGAATAAATTTGTTAATCTTTAAGGTGCCAGAGGACTCCTTGTTTGTTTGCATCACCACTATGGAACCCCCATGAGCGCCCTTGAATGGTCTGCTAGCTTGTTCTTTGTTACCATAGCCCCGAGGTGCTCCAGGCAGAGCCAGGCCCCGTTGTGCCACAACCAGAGCAAGGGTCCTGCCGAAGGAGCTGAACAGCCAAGCATGGGCCTCTGCAGCAGGGCCCGAGGCTCCCTCACGTGACCCGCTGCGGTCTTTCCCCACCCAGCACCACCGACGTAGGGCGGCCTCAGGCCTCAGCGGCGACCGACCGCGGCTCCCGCTCTCCTTGCGCCGCGACTGCCGGGCCCGCTGGGGCTCGGAGCCCAGGGCCCGGGGAGGGCGCCGGGTCGGGCGGAACCAGAGGACGTTTCTATCTGGCTGCTGCCCGGGCTGGGTGGAAGAGCCGGAGACACCGCGTCCTCAGCGCGGGGCACGCCGGGAGTTGTAGTTCCCTGACGGCGCGGGGCACGCCGGGAGTTATTGGCCTCAGGGGGCCGTGGTTCCGCTGTCCCGCCCAGCGCCCGGTCCCCTGCGCATGTGCCTGGGCTGCGGCGGGGCCAGTCCTGTCCGTACGAGCTGGGTCATGGCGGCAGCCGGAGCCCCGTCGGGCGGAGGGGCCGGGAGCTCCAAGGTGGCGCCCAGCGTGGATTTCGATCATAGCTGCTCCGACAGCGTGGAGTACCTGACCCTCAACTTCGGGCCCTTCGAGACGGTGCATCGGTGGCGCCGCTTGCCGCCCTGTGACGAGTTCGTAGGGGCCAGGTGAGGCGATGAGGAACCGCGCCAGCTTGGGGACGGGATTAAGTGGGTGGCCAAGGTGGGGGTGGGGCTGAGAGAGGGCAGAGCCGAGTGGGCGGGGCAGCGCTGGGGTGGGGGTGGCCCGGCTGAGAGGGGGTGGGTCAGCGTGTGTGTGTTTGGGGGGTGGCCCGGTTGACAGGGGGTGGGTCAGGGTCTGTGGGGGGGGGTGGCCCGGTTGACAGGGGGTAGGTCAGGGTCTGTGGGGGGGGGGGTGGCCCGGTTGACAGGGGGTGGGTCAGCGTGTGTGTGTTTGGGGGGTGGCCCGGTTGAGAGGGGGTGGGTCAGGGTCTGTGGGGGGGGGTGGCCTGACTGAGAGGGAGTGGGTCAGGGTGTGTGTGTGGAGCGGGTGGCCCGGCTGAGAGGGGGTGGGTCAGGATGTGTGGGGGTGGAGAGGGGGTGGGTCAGGGTGGTGTGGGGCTGGACAGGGGATCATTGAGTGACTGGGTCAGAGTGTGGGGGCAGGGCCAGGGCCAGGACTCCCCTTGCGAGTGTCTAACAGACTCTCTCTTAGGCGCAGCAAACACACCGTGGTTGCCTATCGGGATGCCATCTACGTGTTTGGTGGTGACAATGGGTAAGTGCTACTGCCTTGGCCGGCCTGTGGTGGTGCCAGGTTGTCTGTTGGTCTCCTGATGGCGCTCAAGAGGTGTTCATAACTTATAAAGTCTAGGTCAGCCTACCTGAGAGAGTGCCTGCCTCTCTCTGGGTCATATTGTTACAGCTAAGGTCAGCAGGGGTGCAGGAGCTGGAGGCCTCTCATTATAAAAGAAGGGGCAGTGGTAAGTAGGGCATTCTCAGTGAAAAGTCTGAGACTTTCTTTTTTTTCCCCCATGTTGGTCTGAAATAGGCTGAATTTAGTGACCTTTTGGGCACAGTGCAAAATCTATCTGCTCTGCAGGGTTTTTGGAGAGAGCTGAAGGGTGTTTTCCCCACAGCTATCAAAGGGCAAGAAGGAGTTTCTGTAAATGGCTTGCTGAGTTCCTGTTTAATTGATCATTTCAGTACTGCTGAGATGACTTTGTATTATTAGTGGTGTACTAGGGTTTCTAGAACCTTCAATAGATAGCTTTTAGTAATTTAAGTAGAAATAACTTCATTGTATCAGGTGTTAAAGAATCCAGGCTTGCCAGGGCTGAGTAAGTCTGCTGTGAAAAGTGATACTTGTATGTTTGTTTAATGCTAGCTAGTAAGTCTGCTGTGAAAAGTGATATTCACACACATACAAGTATCACTTTTCACAGCAGACTTACTAGCTAGCAATAAATAAATTACCGTGATTTGGACATGTATATGTGTATTTATTTGTTTTTTCTAGAGCTAATTAAGTATTTTAGGAAAAAGTGTGCGAGTGGCCACCAGCAAGAGTTGGTGGCCGCACTCTGAAGCCACCAAAAAATTTGTCCTGAGAACTCCTGCTCTAGCATATAGTAATTATGTAGTGTTGCTATGAGAAGCAGCAGTCAGGTCTCTAAATACATTAGTAGCACATATCAGGCTTAGTCTTAAAGTTAGTGAAAATAAATTCTTATTTCTTACACTAAGAACAAATATAATCTAACATGGAATTTGAAGTGTTGGAGAAATCCACAGATTTCTGCTCATCTTACCCTGCCTATGTAAACTTAGCTTGAGCTTCTTCTTTATTACTCCTGGGGGAATTCTGCACCACTGTGCATGCACAGAATTCATGTTTCCTGCAGATTTCTTTTTTTCCCTGCAGAAAAATTACTTCTGACGGGGAAGCAAAGGGAAGCCATAAGAGTGGTCATGCACCCCTCCTGAACAGTGCAGGCTCATTGCTTTTGGGCTCTCAGAGCAGCCAGCAGAGAGGTACATGACCAGAGGGATGTGGGGCTGGGAATGCCCCTGCCGGTGGCTTCTACCCTGTACCGGGACTTCCTCTTCCCCTACAAGGAGCAGCCTGGGCCAGGTCAGACCCACTCTCAGTAACCTCCCCTGGCTGTACACTCCCCCCCCCCCCCCGCTTCCTGCTCCCATTGCTCCTAAGCTGCGGGGGGAAGGGGTCACTGTATGAGGAGCTGCTCCCCTGTCTGTCCAACCCCCGTTCATCTGCATCTCCCCATACCCAGACTCCTCCCTGCTGACCATTACCCCCCACACTCAGAACCCCCCCTGCTGAGCCCCTTGCAGCTGAACCCCCACCCACTGAGCCTCAGCCCCTGAATTCGGAGCCCCCCTCCTGCTGAGTCCTCCCCTGCCTCTGGACCTGCATCAAGTCCTTCCCCCCTGCATCCAGACCATTACCACTGAGCCTCCACACTCAAATCCCCACCCCAATGAGCCCCATGTATCTGGACCAACCTGATGAGCCCCCACTCCTGGACCTCCACTCCACTGAGCCCAGCCAGCTGCACCCAGAATCTACTCCACCAAGCCCCAGTCCCGCAGCATCCAGACCCCCACCAGGCCCTCTGTGCTGAGCCCCAACCACTTCACCTGGTTCTCCCTGAAGAGTCCCATTCCCCCTACATCCAGAACTCCCTCACACCAAGCTGCCCGCACCCAGATTGTGCCTCACAGAACCCTCTCATCCCACACCTGGATCCCCCCACAGTAAGCCCCTCAACTCTTGGATTCTGCTGGGCTGAGTCTGCCTGCCCCACACCTGTATCGGGGGCCAAGGCTGGGGGTATGTGTGAGACTCTGTCCCTCTCGCTTGCTATCTTGGTGCATCTGGTGTGGAGGGGTGTTTGTGGGGTCAGTCTGGCTCTTGTGGTGTATCAGGTTCAGGTGCAGCCTCACTGCTGAGTCCGTGTCCCAGGGCTGGCTGCAGGGTGATCTCCCACCTCTGTGCAGCCAGTGGCCTGTACCGTCCACTGCCATTCTGGAGCCTCCACATTTATTTATTGACAAATGAAATATGCAGAATTTTGCAAAATTTTAAAATAGTGTGCTGAACTTTTTATTTTTTGGCGCAGAATAATTTATAAACTCATGAGTAATTTATTTAAAATTACACAGATGTATTGTGCCATGACTTGTCTTTGTCTTACATCACTTCTCAGCACCAATCCTTACTGCTGAGTTACCAGGCTGGCTTTGGGAATCCCGCATTTTCTCTGACTCTCTCCCCTCCCAAGCCCACCATGATCTGTCTGTGTGGGGAGCTTCTGGGACTAGGGACACCACGCTGCACTCTCTTAGGTTCCCTCCTCCAGGGTCTACTACCCCTTCTTAACTTAACCCACCTCTCCAGGCAAGTCTAGTCAGACTTGTCTGACTCTCCGTCTCCTAGTTCCCTGTGACTTTCCTTTCATAATTCCCATATCTCTCTCTCAAAATCCACTCTCCAACTTCCTTGCTCACTTCCTGCCCAGAAGCTCCACTCCTCCCCAGAGGTTCCACCCGCTCTGGTAACGTTGCTTCTGGTTCCTTCACACTGACAATGTAGTGGTTCTGTGACTTCCACTCTCCGTTCTTTCAGATCCCACTTTCGCTGACAGGGTGTATTAGTTACCACTCTTACGGGGTTTGTTTGTGCTTCAAAGTGGATTGAAAATATAAGGTATTATGTCAGCTTTTGTGCTCCTTCATGTTGAGAGAACAGAAAGCGGCACCACAGAGGGAGAAAAACATCTTTCCTTAATTTCTTTGTTACTGTCCTTCATGGTTATCAAGAGGGGTTGTCTGGAAGATTCTGCTTCTGCTTATGGGCGCTGCTAAAAGAATTTTCTAGTAGTGCAAACTCCAGAGTTGAAATGTTTTCTCTCCCTGAAGAGACAGGTTCAAATCTAAGTGAAGTTGACTCTGACCCTGATTTTCAAGTTAAAGAAATGGAGTGCTGTGTGGTTGTCTGAATATAGTCTCAGTAAATCTTAATATTGAAGCTCTCTTGTCTGTTGATTTAAAATAATAGCTGAACCCTTAAACTTGAAGTCTGGTGTGTGCATCGTCCTTAACATTGAGTTATATCTGTCCTAGTGCCATTCCACAAAATTTCCCTTCTCTACACTGTTGTGGCATCTTTGTATACCAATTGGCTGTTACCTTTCCCACCCCAGAATCTACTGCAGTTCATTGGTGCTTATGTATTAGACACTTCCATGCAGAACAATGCAAAGTGTTTTTGATTGGAAGGTACTGTGTAAATGTAAAATATTACAGTATGTTGTTTCTAACCTAGGACACCCTAAGTCTGGAAGGCTGCTTTATCACTGACAAGGTAGCCCGGGTGGGGTGGGGGAGGAGGGAAAGACAAGGCCACATTGCTTATTGTAGCCACACTACAAATCAAAGCTGTTTGAATGAATATGGTGTACTTAGATTTCCAAAAAGCCTTTGATAAGGTCTCTCACCAAAGGCTCTTAGGTAAATTAAGTTGTCATGGGATAAGAGGGAAGATCCTTTCATGGATTGAGAACTGGTTAAAAGACAGGGAACAAAGGGTAGGAATAAATGGTAAATTTTCAGAATGGAGAAGGGTAACAAGTGGTGTTCCCCAAGGATCAAGTGCTGGGACCAATCCTATTCAACTTATTCATAAATGATCTGGAAAAAGGGATAAATAGTGAGATGTCAAAATTTGCTGATGATACCAAATTGCTCAAGATAGTTAAGACCAAAGCAGACTGTGAAGAACTTCAAAAAGATCTCACAAAAGTAAGTGATTGGGCAACAAAATGGCAAATTAAATTTCATGTGGATAAATGTAAAATAACGCACATTGGAAAAAATAACCCCAACTATACATACAATATGATGAGGGCTAATTTAGCTACAACTAACCAGGAAACAGATCTTGGAGTCATTGTGGATAGTTCTCTGAAGACATCCACACAGTGTGCAGGAGCAGTCAGAAAAGCAGAGTGGATGTTAGGAATCATTAACAAAGGGATCGAGAATAAGACGGAGAATATCTTATTGCCATTATATAAATCCATGGTACGCCCACATCTTGAATACTGTGTACAGATGTGGTTCCCTCATCTCAAAAAAGATACACTGGCATTAGAAAAGGTTTGGAAAAGGGCATCTAAAATGATTAGGGGTTTGGAACGGGTCTCATATGAGGAGAGATTAGAGGGTTAGGACTTTTCAGCTTGGAGGAGACTAAGGGTGGGGATATGATAGAGGTATGTAAAATCATGAGTGGTGTGGAGAAAGTGAATAAGGAAAAGTTATTTACTTGTTCCCATAATATAAGAACTAGGGGCCACCAAATGAAATTAATGGGTAGCGGGTTTAAAACAAATAAAAGGAAGTTCTTCACACAGCACACAGTCAACCTGTGGAACTCCTTGTCTGAGGAGGTTGTGAAGGCTAGGACTATAACAGGGTTTAAAAGAGAACCTCCATGAATTTATATAATTAAGTCCATTAATGGCTATTTGCGAGGATGGGTGTCCCTAGCCTGTGTTTGTCAGAGGGTGGAGATGGATGGCAGAAGAGAGATCACTTGGCAGCCTTCTGTTGCTTGGGCCATCAACTGGAGTGGAGTGGCTGGGTGCCTGGAGTCTCCCTCCCCCATGTTGGGCGTCTTGGTAAGGAGGATAAGGAACTTGGCGAGGAGGACAGGCAGTTATACAGTGGATGCAGCAGCAATCTGTGCTCGTTGCCTTTCCTGCAGCTCCACCAGATGTCTGATCGTGTCCGTTTGCTCCCCCATTAGCCTCCGCATCGCCTCCTGTGTGATCTGATCACGCTCACTGATTGCTTTCTTGGACTCTGCCGCCGATGTCTCCATGCATTCAGCTGTGCCCTATCAGTGCGGGTCGAATGCATGAGCTCGGACAACATGTCATCGCGAGTGTGGTTTTTTTTTCTGCCTTCTAATCTGTGATAACCTCAGGGATGGAGATGATACAGGGAGCATAGAAACATTTGCACCTGCAGGGGTGATAAAAAGAGAGAGTAAAATTTAAGATGATACATTTCTGAGAACAAAAGGGGAGACTTTCACAGTGAATCAAGCAATTCACAGCAGACAGCACAAGTGCTTTAGATACAAGGTCGCATTTTGCCTTTTATTTTGAGCGTCTGCCGATATGGTGATACATCACACAGCTGGGCAACAGAATTCAGTTTCCAGGCAGCCATGGTAAGCCAAAGGATACGCGGGGTTGACTTCTTCCACCTTCATAACATGTGGGAATGGTTTCAAACTGCAGCGCTCTCCTTTCCCATAGCAAGCAATGCCGGTTGAGTTTGCCATTTAAAAGGAGGGGATGCAATTTTGGGGTGGATGTGCAGCACACCCCTCCCCCTGCACCTGTGGGTGGCTATTCTCTGGGATGATACCTTCCCCCCTCCCCGTGCTGCATGGCTGTTCTCAGGGATGATCCCTTTTAGTCAAACACAAATAGCCTAGCATGAACAGGGTCCTTTTACTGTTGCCTTACAAAAATTCCCCTATTTCAACCAGGTGGCTATGAATGATATCACTCTCCTGAAGCTAACACAGAAAGATAAAGACCGAATCGTGCAAGAATGTGACCAAAACCCAGGAACATTCGCTGCCGTGCTTTGTGCTGCAATGATTCCAGACTACTTGCTACTAGCTTGGCGTGGTAAAGTGTCCTACCGTGGAGGACGAAATAAGGCAGCCCTCCCCAGAAACCTTCTACAAAGACTTTCAGAATACCTCCAGGAGAGCTTCATGGAGATGTCCCTGGAGGATTCCCACTCCATCCCGAGACACGTTAGCAGACTTCTCCAGTAGCTGTACTGGCCGCGAATGCACCCCAATTCTTCAGGGCAAATCAAACATTAAACACAATTGCTTTCAACTCCTGTGGTGTAGTTACAAATGTTCTCCGGCTTCAGGGTCGGGGAACCCGCCTTGGGAGGGTTTTGGCTTCAGGGTGATGAAAAGGTCCTGGCTTCCGGGGAAAATGGATTCTCCGCTTGCTTGCTGCGCATTCTCCTCTTCCTCATCCACAAACTCCTCCTCAGTGTTGTGTGAGACTCCCCTCTTGTAGGTGTCCATGGACAGTGGTGGGGTAGTGGTAGAGTCCCCCACTAGAATGGCATGCAGCTGATCATAGAAGCGGCATGTGTGGGGCTCCGACCCAGAGCTACCATTTGCCTCCTTTGTCTTTTCATAGGCTTGCCTTAGCTCCTTAACTTTCACGTGGCACTGCTGTGTGTCCCTGATGTAGCCTTTCTCCACCATGCCCTGTGCGATTTTTGGCAAATATATCCGAGTTCTGCCTGCACGGATTCTTCTCCCCATACAGTAATCAAATCCAGTGTCTCCCATTCACTCCATGCTGGATCTCGTTTTTGATTCTGCGACTGCATGGTCACCTGTGCTGCTGAGCTTGCCACGCTGACCAAACAGGAAATGAAATTCAAAAGTTCCCGGGGCTTTTCCTGTGAATCTGGCTAGTGCATCAGAGTGGAAAAAGCTGTCCAGAGTCGTCACATTTGAGCGCTCTGGGATAGCTCTCAAAGGCCAATTTCGTCGAATTGCAGAATGCTGTGTCTGCAGTACCCCAAATTGGACCCAGCAAGATCGATTTTAGCACTTGATTTTAAGAGCATAGCAGTTGATTTTAAGAGCCCTTTAGGTCAACAGAACCTCATTGCTTATAAAATCAACTTAATGTGGCTAAATTCGACCTAATCTCATAGTGTAGACCAGGGTTGTAGCAGTGTCCACACAAGATGCTACTGCACAGCAAGCTAGCGTGCGGCAGAGTGACACTCTGGCTTGCCATGCAGTAACGTACCATGTAGACAAGTGCTAAGGTTGCATAGTTGAGCACTAAGAAGTCAGGAACTATAAAAGGTAAACTAGAGCGTGCAACTACCTCCTTGTACATGTGAATTACAATACAATTCTTGATTATCTCATGATTATATACTAATTTTCCAATAACAGAGGTTGCAAATTACAAAACAGTTTATATTGTAATCCCATTTTCAGATCCTCATAGTGTTCTGAAACGTTTACCTTTGGATTAAAACTTCCCTGGAGTCGATCCAAAGGTGTAAGTTTGAGCAAAAGCCCGTCAGTCATTTTTAAGTGAGAAACAGTTTTCACATTTTATAAATTGTTCCAGTGTGTGTTGGGATGGTGGGGCTGGGAATGTCATAAAGATAGTGAGCTCTTGATTTTGATGTGTACTATGTGTAGGGGCCTTCGTTTTTAGTTTTTATTTTATTTATTTTTTCCCAGGAATTTATCAGTGTTTATTACTACAACAACAAAAACAGGTGAAAAATCAGTGCAAAAAGATTAATAATTTTTCTGAGTAAATATCGGGGTTTATTTTGGTGGACGGAAAGATGGTGGAAAAAAGTATACAGTAGATCAGTAACTTTGAATTCTGTTATCAGTGTGGTTTGCTGCAGAACTAAAACAGAACTGTATACACAATGCCACATCTCAGTTTAAGAAAATATATCTCTAATCACCAAATAAAACTTTTCATTTGAATAAACAGTTTAGTCAGGCAGCGGCACAGACAGCTGCAGCGGCACAGGAGCTAACAAACAGAGCTCTAAACAGGGGAGTTTGAGTGGGAGTTCTGTTGGAGGAGAAGGTAGTTGTACTTGGTTTTGTATTTTTAGTATTTGTGTGTGTGTGTGTGTGTGTGTGTGTAGGGGTTTAGTGCTGGGAGAGCAGCTGAGCCTGATGAGGGGGTGGGGCTTCTGACTAGGGGCCCTATAAAGGTAGCCAGCCAGTCAGGCAGTGGCACAGACAGCTGCAGCGGCACAGGAGCTAGCAAACAGAGCTCTAAACAGGGGAGTTTGAGTGGGAGTTTGGAAGGGAGGTTTGGATTGTGGTGCTTGTTTGGGGTTTGCTTTTGCTGGGGGGTGGGCTTTTTGGTGTGGCTTGTGTTTCCCAGATTAACAGGATTTAGGTGGGAAGGAGATGACAGATACAGAGGCAGCTGTGGGAGTGACTCCTGTAGTGAAAGACACATTGAGGATGACTGGATGTGGAAGCTGTGGTATGTACATGATCCTGGAGGGGGGAACCAGTAAGAGTTTTTTCTGCATGAAATGTCGTCTGATAGAGCTGATGGAGGAAAAGATCCGAGGTTTGGAGATGCAGGTGGAAAGTCTGGTTGAGTTTAGGAAGGTGTTGGAGCAGATGATGGAGCAAAGATATGAGGTATCTGAAGGGAAAAGCTCGGACTCACAGATGGAAGCAGGGCTGGGGAATTTTGAGGAGAGACTGGATGAGGAAAGTGGTCAGTGGAAACATGTGACTCAAACAACCAGGCAGAGAAAAAGACGGGCTAGTGAAGGAGAAATAGAGCTTAGGAACGGGTTTGCAGAGTTGGAAAATGAAGAAGGGGCTCAGCAGGTACTTGTTGAAGGTGGAAGGGTAAGGAAGAAGAGAAGAGAGGCTAGTCCTATAGAAAAAGGGGAAGAGTCAAGGGAGACTACACCAAATATGAGCCCCAGGAGGATACAGGATGGGTTGAAGAGGATTGTAAGGGAAAATAGGAATGGAAAGAACTTGCAGCCAGAGGGAACGGGAGAGACTGGAGAATAGCACTGTCACCAGGAAAAGGCAGGTCTATGTGATCGGGGACTCTTTATTGAGAAGAATAGACAGGCCTCTAACTAGAGCTGATCCTGAGAATAGAAGGGTGTGCTGTCTTCCGGGTGCTAAGATACGGGATGTAGACCTGAGGTTGAAAAGGATCCTCAAGGGAGCGGGAAAGAATCCCCTAATTATCCTTCATGTGAGAACAAATGATACAGCCAGATTCTCGCTGGAAAGTATCAAGGGAGACTCTGCTAGGCTGGGGAAGACACTTAAGGAAATTGAGGCTCAGGTGATCTTTAGCGGGATCCTTCCTTTTCCTAGAGAAGGGCAACAAAGGTCTGACAAGATTATGACTGTCAACAGATGGCTTAGGCAGTGGTGCTATAAGGAGGGCTTTGGGATGTATGGCCACTGGGAGGCATTCACGGACAGAGGTCAGTTCTCTCGGGATGGACTTCATCTGAGTAGGGAAGGAAATAGACTTCTAGGATCGAGGCTGGCACAACTGATAAAGAGAGCTTTAAACTAGGAATTGGGGGGAGATGGATGGGAGATGTCCAGAAAATCTCCACGCCAGATTTTAGCATTGAGAGGGAAGAAGATGAAGTAAGAATGGATACAGCCGTGGGTAGGAAAATGTATATAAGGAGCGAGGGCGGTGTGGATACTAGTCTAATAGGTTATACTGGCTGTAGAATGACTGTGCCTAATAGGATACAAAATGTGAGCGAGTCCAAACAGCAAAAATTAAGATGTTTGTACCCCAATGCGAGGAGTCTAGGTAACAAAATGGAGGAACTAGAGCTATTGGTGCAGGAAGTGAAACCAGATATTATAGGGATAACAGAAACATGGTGGAATAGTAGTCATGACTGGACTACAGGTATTAAAGGGTATGTGCTGTTTAGGAAAGACAGAAACAAAGGTAAAGGGGGTGGAGTAGCATTGTATATCAATGATGAGGTAGAATGTAAAGAAATAAGAAGCGATGCAATGGATAAGACAGAGTCCGTCTGGGCAAAAATTACATTGGGGAAGAAAACTAGTAAAGCCTCTCCTACGATAGTGCTTGCGGTGTGCTATATACCTCCGGGATCTAATTTGGATATGGATAGAGCCCTTTTTAATGTCTTTAATCAAGTAAATACTAATGGAAACTGCGTGATCATGGGAGACTTTAACTTCCCAGATATAGACTGGAGGACCAGTGCTAGTAATAATAATAGGGCTCAGATTTTCCTAGATGCGATAGCTGATAGATTCCTTCATCAAGTAGTTGCTGAACCGACTAGAGGGGATGCCATTTTAGATTTAATTTTGGTGAGTAGCGAGGACCTCATAGAAGAAATGGTTGTAGGGGACAATCTTGGCCCAAGTGATCATGAGCTAATTCAGTTCAAACTGAATGGAAGGATTAACAAAAATAAATCTGCAACTAGGGTTTTTGATTTCAAAAGGGCTGACTTTCAAAAATTAAGGAAATTAGTTAGGGAAGTGGATTGGACTGAAGAACTTATGGATCTAAAGGTAGAGGAGGCCTGGGATTACTTTAAATCAAAGCTGCAGAAGCTATCGGTAGCCTGCATCCCAAGAAAGGGGAAAAAATTCATAGGAAGGAGTTGTAGACCAAGCTGGATGAGCAAGCATCTTAGAGAGGTGATTATGAAGAAGCAGAAAGCATACAGGGAGTGGAAGATGGGAGGGATCAGCAAGGAAAGCTACCTAATTGAGGTCAGAAGATGTAGGGATAAAGTGAGAGAGGCTAAAAGTCGAGTAGAGTTGGACCTTGCAAAGGGAATTAAAACCAATAGTAAAAGGTTCTATAGCCATATAAATAAGAAGAAAACTAAGAAGGAAGAAGTGGGGCCGCTTAACACGGAGGATGGAGCGGAGGTTAAAGATAATCTAGGCATGGCCCAATATCTAAACAAATACTTTGCCTCAGTCTTTAATAAGGCTAAAGAGGATCTTGGGGATAATGGTAGCATGACAAATGGGAAGGAGGATATAGAGGAAGATATTACCATATCAGAGGTAGAAGCGAAACTGAAACAGCTTAATGGGACTAAATCGGGGGGCCCAGATAATCTTCATCCAAGAATATTAAAGGAATTGGCACCTGAAATTGCAAGCCCATTAGCAAGAATTTTTAATGAATCTGTAAACTCAGGAATAGTACCGAATGATTGGAGAATTGCTAATATAGTTCCTATTTTTAAGAAAGAAAAAAAAAAGTGATCCGGGTAACTACAGGCCAGTTAGTTTGACATCTGTAGTATGCAAGGTCCTGGAAAAAATTTTGAAGGAGAAATTAGTTAAGGACATTGAAGTCAATGGTAAATGGGACAAAATACAACATGGTTTTATGAAAGGTAGATCGTGCCAAACCAACCTAATCTCCTTTTTTGAAAAAGTAACAGATTTTTTAGATAAAGGAAATGCAGTGGATCTAATTTACCTAGATTTCAGTAAGGCATTTGATACCGTGCCACATGGGGAATTATTAGTTAAATTGGAGAAGATGGGGATCAATATGAACATCAAAAGGTGGATAAGGAATTGGTTAAAGGGGAGACTGCAACGGGTCCTACTGAAAGGCGAACTGTCAGGTTGGAGGGAGGTTACCAGTGGAGTTCCTCAGGGATCGGTTTTGGGACCAATCTTATTTAATCTTTTTATTACTGACCTTGGCACAAAAAGTGGGAGTGTGCTAATAAAGTTTGCAGATGATACAAAGCTGGGAGGTATTGCCAATTCGGAGAAGGATCGGGATATTATACAGGAGGATCTGGATGACCTTGTAAACTGGAGTAATAGTAATAAGATGAAATTTAATAGTGAGAAGTGTAAGGTTATGCATTTAGGGATTAATAACACGAATTTTAGTTATAAGTTGGGGACGCATCAATTAGAAGTAACGGAAGAGGAGAAGGACCTTGGAGTATTGGTTGATCATAGGTTGAGTATGAGCTGCCAATGTGATATGGCTGTGAAAAAAGCTAATGCGGTTTTGGGATGCATCAGGAGAGGCATTTCCAGTAGGATAAGGAGGTTTTAGTACCGTTATACAAGGCACTGGTGAGACCTCACCTAGAATACTGTGTGCAGTTCTGGTCTCCCATGTTTAAAAAGGATGAATTCAAACTGGAGCAGGTACAGAGAAGGGCTACTAGGATGATCCGAGGAATGGAAAACTTGTCTTATGAAAGGAGACTTAAGAAACTGGGCTTGTTTAGCCTAACCAAAAGAAGGTTGAGGGGAGATATGATTGCTCTCTATAAATATATCAGAGGGATAAATATAGGAGAGGGAGAGGAATTATTTAAGCTCAGCACCAATGTGGACACAAGAACAAATGAGTATAAACTGGCCACCAGGAAGTTTAGACTTGAAATCAGACGAAGGTTTTTAACCATCAGGGGAGTGAATTTTTGGAATAGCCTTCCAAGGGAAGCAGTGGGGGCAAAAGATCTATCTGGTTTTAAGATTCTATTCGATAAGTTTATGGAGGAGATGGTATGATGGGATAATGGGATTTTGGTAAGTAATTGATCTTTAAATATTCATGGTAAATAGGCCAAATCCCCTGAGATGGGATATTAGATGGATGGGATCTGATTTACTATAGAAAATTCTTTCCTGGGTATCTGGCTGGTGAATCTTGCCCATGTGCTCAGGGTTTAGCTGATTGCCATATTTGGGGTTGGGAAGGAATTTTCCTCCAGGGCAGATTGGAGAGGCCCTGGAGGTTTTTTTGCCTTCCTCTGTAGCATGGGGCATGGTTGACTGGAGGGAGGCTTCTCTGCTCCTTGAAGTTTTGAACCACGATTTAAGGAAGATTGGGCCAAAAGAAATCTAATGAGGTTCAATAAGGATAAGTGCAGGGTCCTGCACTTAGGATGGAAGAATCCAATGCACCGCTACAGACTAGGGACCGAATGGCTCGGCAGCAGTTCTGCGGAAAAGGACCTAGGGGTGACAGTGGACGAGAAGCTGGATATGAGTCAGCAGTGTGCCCTTGTTGCCAAGAAGGCCAATGGCATTTTGGGATGTATAAGTAGGGGCATAGCGAGAAGATCGAGGGACGTGATCGTTCCCCTCTATTCGACACTGGTGAGGCCTCATCTGGAGTACTGTGTCCAGTTTTGGGCCCCACACTACAAGAAGGATGTGGATAAATTGGAAAGAGTACAGCGAAGGGCAACAAAAATGATTAGGGGTCTAGAGCACATGACTTATGAGGAGAGGCTGAGGGAGCTGGGATTGTTTAGTCTGCAGAAGAGAAGAATGAGGGGGGATTTGATAGCTGCTTTCAACTACCTGAAAGGGGGTTTCAAAGAGGATGGCTCTAGACTGTTCTCAATGGTAGCAGATGACAGAACGAGGAGTAATGGTCTCAAGTTGCAATGGGGGAGGTTTAGATTGGATATTAGGAAAAACTTTTTCACTAAGAGGGTGGTGAAACACTGGAATGCGTTACCTAGGGAGGTGGTAGAATCTCCTTCCTTAGAGGTTTTTAAGGTCAGGCTTGACAAAGCCCTGGCTAGGATGATTTAACTGGGACTTGGTCCTGCTTTGAGCAGGGGGTTGGACTAGATGACCTTCTGGGGTCCCTTCCAACCCTGATATTCTATGATTCTATGATTCTAAGGACTTCAATAGCTCAGACATGGGTGAGGTTTTTCATAGGAGTGGGTGGGTGACATTCTGTGGCCTGCGCTGTGCAGGAGGTTGGACTAGATGATCAGAATGGTCCCTTCTGACCTTAGTATCTATGAATCTCTTGTAGACTTAGAACTATAAATATTTAATTTAACTATAAATATAATAATTGGGCCACACCATTTGCAGCACACATATAGAATATCAGGGTTGGAAGGGACCTCAAGAGGTCATCTAGTCCAAGCCCCTGTTCAAAGCAGGACCAATCCCCAACTAAATCATCCCAGCCAGGGCTTTGTCAAGCCTGACCTTAAAAACTTCTAAGGAAGGAGATTCCACCACCACCCTAAGTAATCCATTCCAGGGCTTCACCACCCTCCTAGTGAAAATTTTTCCTAATATCCAAACAAAACCTCCCCCACTGCAACTTGAGACCATTATTCCTTGTTCTGTCATCTGTTACCACTGAGAACAGTCTAGATCCATCCTCTTTGGAACCCCCTTTCAGGTAGTTGAAAGCAGCTATCAAATCCCCCCTCATTCTTCTCTTCCACAGACTAAACAATCCCAGTTCCCTCAGCCTCTCCTCATAAGTCATGTGTTCTAATCCCCTAATCATTGTTGTTGCCCTCAGCTGGACGTTTTCCAATTTTTCCACATCCTTCTTGTAGTGTGGGGCCCAAACCTGGACACAGTACTCCAGATGAGGCCTCACCAATGTCAAATAGAGGGGAACGATCCCGTCCCTCGATCTGCTGGCAATGCCCCTACTTATACATCCCAAAATGCCATTGGCCTTCTTGTCAACAACGGCACACTGTTGACTCATATCCAGCTTCTCCTCCACTGTAATCCCTAGGTCCTTTTCTGCAGAACTGCTGCCTAGCCATTCGTTCCCTAGTCTGTAGCAGTGCATGGGATTCTTCCATCCTAAGTGCAGGACTCTGCACTTGTCCTTGTTGAACCTCATCAGATTTCTTTTGGCCCAATCCTCTAATTTGTCTAGGTGCCTCTGAATCCTATCCCTACCCTCCAGCATATCTACCTCTCCTCCCAGTTTAGTGTCATCCGCAAACTTGCTGAGGGTGCAATCTTGCTATCCTCCAGATCATTTATGAAGATATTGAACAAAACCGGCCTGAGGACCGACCCTTGGGGCACTCCACTTCATACCGGCTGCCAACTAGACATGGACCCATTGATCACTACCCGTTGAGCCCGACAGTCTGGCCAACTTTCTATACACCTTATAGTCCATTCATCCAGTCCATACTTCTTTAACTTGCTGGCAAGAATACTTTGGGAGACCGTGTCAAAAGCTTTGCTAAAGTCAAGGAAGAACACGTCCACTGATTTTCCCTCATCCACAGAGTGGGTTATCTCGTTGTATAAGGCAATTAGATTAGTCAGGCACGTCTTGCCCTTGGTGAATCCATGCTGACTGTTCCTGATCACTTTCCTCTCCTCTAAGTGCTTCAGAATTGATTCCTTGAGGACCTGCTCCATGATTTTTCCAGGGACTGAGGTGAGGCTGACTGGCCTGTAGTTCCCAGGATCGTCCTCCTTCCCTTTTTTAAAGATGGCCACTACATTAGCCTTTTTCCAATCATCCGGGACTTTCCCCGATCTCCATGAGTTTTCAAAGATAATGGCCAATGGCTCTGCAATCACATCCGCCAACTCCTTTAATACTCTCAAATGCCGTGCATTCGGCCCCATGGACTTGTGCTCGTCCAGCTTTTCTAAATAGTCCCAAACCACTTTCTCCACAGAGGGCTGGTCATCTCCTCCCCATGCTGTGCTGCCCAGTGCAGTAGTCTGGGAGATGACCTTGTTTGTGAAGACAGAGGCAAAAAGAGCATTGATTACATTAGCTTTTTCCACAACCTCCGTCACTAGGTTGCCTCCCTCGTTCGGTAAGGGGCCCACACTTTCCTTGACTTTCTTCTTCTTGCTAATATACCTGAAGAAACCCTTCTTGTTACTCTTAACATGTCTTGCTATCTGCAACTCCAGGTGTGATTTGGCCTTCCTAATTTCACTCCTGCCTGCCCGAGCAATATTTTTATACTCCTCCCTGGTCCTTTGTTCAAGCTTCCATTTCTTGTAAGGTTCTTTTTTGTGTTTAAGATCAGAAAGGATTTCACTGTTAAGCCAAGCTGGTCGCCTGCCATATTTACTATTTTTTCCTCACAATGGGATGGTTTGTCCCTGTAACCTCAATAAGGATTCTTTAAAATACAGCCAGCTCTCCTGGATTCCTTTCCCCCTCATGTTGTTCTCCCAGGGGATCCTGCCCATCAGTTCCCTGAGGTTGTCAAAGTCCGCTTTTCTGAAGTCCAGCGTCCGTATTCTGCTACTCTCCTTTCTTCCTCGTGTCAGGATCCTGAACTCGACCATTTTATGGTCACTGCCTCCCAGGTTCCCATCCACTTTTGCTTCCCCTACTAATTCTTCCCGGTTTGTGAGCAGCAGGTCAAGAAGAGCTCTGCCCCTAGTTGATTCCTCCAGGACTTGCACCAGGAAATTGTCTCCTGCGTTTTCCAAAAACTTGCTGGATTGTGTGTGCACCGCCGTATTGCTCTCCCAGCAGATATCGGGGTGATTGAAGTCTCCCATGAGAATCAGGGCCTGCGATCTAGTAACTTCCATGAGTTGCTGGAAGAAAGCCTCGTCCACCTCATCCCCCTTGTCCGGTGGTCTATAGCAGACTCCCACCACAACATCACCCTTGTTGCTTACACTTCTAAACTGAATCCAGAGATTCTCAGGTTTTTCTGCAGGTTCATACCAGAGCTCTGAGCAATCATACTGCTTCCTTACATACAATGCAACTCCCCCACCTTTTCTGCCCTGGCTGTCCTTCCTGAACCGTTTATATCTATCCATGATAGTATTCCAGTCATGTGAGTTATCCCACCAAGTCTCTGTTATTCCAATCACATCATAATTCCTTGACTGTGCCAGGACTTCCAGTTCTCCCTCCTTGTTTCCCAGGCTTCTTGCATTTGTGTATAGGGACTTGAGATAAATTGCTGATCGTCCCTCTTTCTCAGTATGAGGCAGGAACCCTTCCCTCTCGTGCGCTCCTGCTCATGCTTCCTCCCGGTATCCCACTTTTCCACACACTGAACTTCATCCTTTTCTCCTTTTTTTTTTTTGAATATTTCCTTGTGTTCTGAAATTTATTCTGATACAGATTTTCATTTTCTTCCCGATTTAGAGTGTCAAATCTTTAAACTGTTATCTGGTAAGAGCTTGAAATGTGTATGTGGCGGGCATGAGATTCATCAATACCTTCAGATGTGCAGGCACTTCAGAGATTGCATGAGTGCCTGTTTATTGTGTTTCAGAGTAGCAGCCGTGTTAGTCTGTATTCGCAAAAAGAAAAGGAGTACTCGTGGCACCTTAGAAACTAACAAATTTATTAGAGCATAAGCTTTCGTGAGCTACAGCACCTCCGGCCCCTAGGTGGAGGGGTCAGGGGGTTCTGCATGGTGCGTGTTGCCTGCACCCGCAGGTGCCACCCCTGCAGCTCCCAGAGCAGCTGCAGAGCTGGCACTGGGTGCAGGGGCAGCACGTGGAGCTTCCCTGATCGCCACAGCTCCTAGGGGTCACAGGGACATGCCGGTCCTGTCCGGGGGCTGACCGGAGCTGACTGCACTTTTAATGGCCTGGTGACCCTAGCTTCCCCCCCACCTTACTTCAACAGGCAGCTTTGCATTTACACACAGACTAATGTATTATTTTTGATAGGTTTCAGAGTAGCAACCATGTTAGTCTGTATTCGCAAAAGAAAATGAGTATTTGTGGCACCTTAGAGACTAATAAATTTATTTGAGCATAAGCTTTCGTGAGCTACAGCTCACTTCATTGTTAGTCTCTAATGTATTGTAATTCATATATCTCATGCTATGTATTGTATTTTCCTAATAAAACAAGTTATGTTTTATATATTTGAATGATACAAAAATAGGATGAAAATAAAAAGAATACTTTTTGTAAAATCCAGGAATTTTTTTTGGTAAAAATCAGTTTAAACTGAAAACGAAGGAGCTTAACTATGTACCTAGTCTACAGTGTATAGTAGGTGTTTTGCTAAATTTCTGAAAGGGATGGGAAGTAAATTGAAAGCTTTCCTGAGCGCATGTGTAGTTGGAACACTGAAATTTTAAACTACGGAGGTAAACGTGCATGTGCTGCACCATGCGCACAAAACTAGTTCCCTAGCGAGCTGCCTAGTCCCCCTAAATAGCTCCAGACTGGCCTCTCTATAAATATTTCATTGAATCTTTGCATAGTTTTGATCTCCATCATCCTCTTCCTTCTTTTCTGGCCTTACTGGCCTATGGTATTGAACATAGATGGCTGGGAGCCAGAAGATCCTGAATTCTGTTCCCACCTCTTCCCCGATTGGTCTTAATTCTCTTCACTTCTCTCCATTTTACAGGTTGGGCAAATGAATCACAGAAGTTGTTTGCACAGGAACACTATAAGAATAGGAATTATTTAATTAGTTAATTTGCATGATTGCAACTAACTTGCTTATAACTCTAGCTTTAAAATACTTTGTGGATTTAGAGCTTGTAAATTGCAGTGCTGGCAAATGAATCCCTCTTTTCATCCCGGGCAGTAACAGGACAAGCTTACCCCACACTGCCCTGTCTCTGGCATTTCTTGTCCTCTCTACTGAGTCTGCAATTAGTGCAAAGCTTGTTGAGGCCTCATATTGTACAGGAGCCACCAAAGAGCTATTAGATGGGAACAGTGTATAATAAGAAGAAAAGGAGTACTTGTGGCACCTTAGAGACTAACAAATTTATTAGAGCATAAGCTTTCGTGAGCTACAGCTCACTGCATCGGATGCATTTGGTGGAAAAAAGAGGAGAGATTTACACACACACACACACACACACACACACACACACACACACACACACACACACACGCACACACAGAGAACATGAAACAATGGGTTTATCATACACACTGTAAGGCAACGGGCTTACAGACCAGTCCTTGCTTACAGACAGCCCCCCAATCTGAAGCAAATACTCACCAGCAACCACACACCACACAACAGAACCACTAACCCAGGAACCTATCCTTGCAACAAAGCCCGTTGCCAACTCTGTCCACATATCTATTCAGGGGATACCATCATAGGGCCTAATCACATCAGCCACACTATCAGAGGCTCGTTCACCTGCGCATCTACCAATGTGATATATGCCATCATGTGCCAGCAATGCCCCTCTGCCATGTACATTGGCCAAACTGGACAGTCTCTTCGTAAAAGAATGAATGGACACAAATCAGACGTCAAGAATTATAACATTCAAAAACCAGTTGGAGAACACTTCAATCTCTCTGGTCACTCGATCACAGACCTAAGAGTGGCTATCCTTCAACAAAAAAGCTTCAAAAACAGACTCCAACGAGAGACTGCTGAATTGGAATTAATTTGCAAACTGGATACAATTAACTTAGGCTTGAATAGAGACTGGGAATGGATGAGTCATTACACAAAGTAAAACTATTTCCCCATGGTATTTCTCCCTCCCACCCCACCCCCCACTGTTCCGCTGATATTCTTGTTAACTGCTGGAATTAGCCTACCTTGCTTGTCACCATGAAAGGTTTTCCTCCTTCCCCCCCCGCTTCTGGTGATGGCTTATCTTAAGTGATCACTCTCCTTAGTGTGTATGATAAACCCATTGTTTCATGTTCTCTGTGTGCCTGTGTATAAATCTCTCCTCTGTTTTTTCCACCAAATGCATCCGATGAAGTGAGCTGTAGCTCACGAAAGCTTATGCTCTAATAAATTTGTTAGTCTCTAAGGTGCCACAAGTACTGCTTTTCTTTTTGCGAATACAGACTAACACGGCTGCTACTCTGAAACCTGTATAATAAGAGTGGCCATATTGGGTCATTTTTGTTGCCCTTTTCTGAAACTTTTCCAATTCCAGTATATATCTTTTGAGATGGGGCGACCATATCTGCATGCAGTATTCAAGATCTGGGTGTACCATGGATTTATATATATGATATTTTCTGTCTTATCTGTCCCTTTTTTAATGATTCCCAACATTCCGTTAGCTTTTTTGACTGCTGCTGCACATTGAGTGGATGTTTTCAGAGAACTATCCACGATGACACCAAGATCTCTTTCTTGAGTGGTAACAGCTAATTTAGACTCCATCATTTTATATGTATAGTTGGGATTATTTTTTCTATTGTGCATTACTTTGCATTTATCAATATTGAATTTCGTATACCGTTTTGTTGCCCAGTCACCCAGTTTTGTGAGATCCCTTTGTAGCTCTTCGCAGTCTGTTTTGGACTTAACTATCTTGAGTAATTTCGTATCATCTGCAAATGTTGCCACTTCAGCGTTTACCCTTTTTTCTAGATCATTTATGAATATATTGAATAGTACTGGTCCCAGTATAGACCCATGGGGGACCCCACTATTTACCTCTCTCCATTCTGAGAAGTGACCATTTATTTCTACCTTTTGTTTCCTATCTTTTAACCAGTTATCGATCCACTGAAAGACCTTCCCTCTTATCCCATGACAGCTTACTTTGCTTAAGAGGCTTTGGTGAGGGACCTTGTCAAAGGCTTTCTGAAAATCTAAGTACACTGTATTCACTGGATCACCCTTGTCCACATGCTTGTTGACCCCCTCAAAGAATTCTAGTAGATTGGTGAGGCATGATTTCCCTTTACAAAAACCACGTTAACTCTTCCCCAACAAATTATCTTCATCTATGTGTCTGACAATTGTTTTTTACCATAGTTTCAACAGTTTGCCCGGTACTGAAGTCAGGCTTACCAGCCTGTAATTGCTAGGGTCTCTTCTGGAGCCCTTTTTTTAAAAATTGGAGTCGCATTAGCTATATCCTCCAGTCATTTGGCACAGAAGCTGATTTAAATGATAGGTTACAAGCCATAGTTAGTAGTTCTGCATTTTCACATTTGAGTTTCTTCAGAACTCTGGGGTGAATACCATCTGGTTCTGGTGACTTATTACTGTTTAGTTTATTAGTTTGTTCCAAAACCTCCTCTACTGACACCTCAATCTAGGACAGATCCTCAGATTTGTCACCTAAAAAGAATGGCTTGGGTTTGGGAACCTCCCTCACATCCTCATCCATGAAGACCGATGTAAAGAGTTCATTTAGTTTCTCCGCAATGGCCTTATCGTCCTTGAGTGCTCATTTAGCATCTTGATCATCCAGTACTGCCACTGATTATTTAGCAGGCTTCCTGCTTCTGGTGTACTTAAAATTCTTTTAACTATTGTACAAAGTTTCTCCTCTGCCTTGGTGGGTCCTGTGCTTTTTGGCGGATTTGCTCGCCTCAGAGGTTCATGGCAGCCCTCCATTTGGCCGCTTCTGCTAGAGGCTCAAACCTGCCATTCACTCAGCTAACCTCATCACTGGCCAGCATGGGGGAAACTGAGAACAATCTCCGCACTCTCTGTTCTCCTACCTAGTGGGTCGGGGACAGGCCAGATCTCTTTCCAAATTAGGCCTTCCCTTCTAGTGTTGCTCACAGACCAGGCCAACTCTTCCTGTGTCCGATCAGGGGTTGGGGAGAACCTGGGTTCCAGCCCAGGGCCTGTGGTTAGCAGCTGTCTACAGTGTGTCCTGTATCAGCTGCTTGACAGCTACAACTCCCTGGGCTACTTCCCCATGGCCTCGACCCAGCACCTTCTGTATCCTCACCACAAGATCTTCCTCCTGAAGCCCGATCACGCTTGTACTCCTCAATCCTCCAGCAGCACACCTTCTCACTTCCTGCTCTTTGCACGCCCTCCACTAACTGATGGGAAGTCCTTTTTAAATCAGGGATCCTGATTAATCTGCCTGCCATAATTCATTCTAGTATGTTCTTAATCAGCTCCAGGTGTATTAATTAGCTTGCATTTCTTAATTGGTTCTAGCAGGTTCCTGATTGCTCTAGCACAGCCCCTGCTCTAGTCACTCAGGGAACAGAAAACTATTCATCCAGTGGGCAGTATATTTGCCTTCTATCAGACTCCTGTACCCCACTGGTCTGGATCTGTCATACTATTAATTTTTAAGTTTTTAGCTAGCTGTTCTTCAAATTCTTTTTTAGCCTTCCTAATTATGGTTTTACCTTTCCCTTGCCAGAGTTTATGCTCCTTTCTATTTTCCTCACTAAAATTTAACTTCCACTTTTTAAAGAATGCCCTTAAAGGTTCCAGGATTAGCTGCTCCAAGGAACAGTCATTTAAGGTGTCAAGAAACTTTATCTCTGCATCCTGTCCTGAGGCTAACATGTATCCAGTCAATATGGGGATAGTTGAAATCCACCATTATTATTGAGTTTTTTATTTTTATAGTCTCTCTAATCTCCCTGAGCATTTCACAGTCGCCATCATCATCATAGTGAGGTGGCTGGTAGTATATCCTTAATGCTATATTGTTGTTGTTCGAGATGTAATTACTATCCATAGAGATTCTGTGGAACAGTTTGGTTCATTTAAGATTTTTACTTCATTTGATTCCACACTTTCTTTCACATATAGTGCTACTCCCCCACCAGCACGCCTATTCTGTCCTTCCGATATATTTTGTTCCCTGGTATTACTGTGCCCCATTGATTGTATTCATTCCTCCAAGTTTCTGTGATGCCTATTATATCAATATCCTCATTTAATACAAGGCACTCTAATTCACCCATCTTATTATTTAGACTTCTAGCATTTGTATATAAGCACTTAAAAAAAATTGTCACTTTTTAGCTGTCTGCCATTACATGTGTAATTGAATGGGCCTCTTTTTTCATTTGACTGTTTGTCATCAGATCTTATCTGTATTTTATCATCATCCATCCTCTCCTCCTCACTAGAACATAGAGAATTCCCATTAATAGATCCTCCCCTAAAGGATGTCTCTGTCTGAACCATGTGTTCCTCCACACCTATCGGCTTTCCCCCAGCCCTTAGTTTAAAAATTGCTCTAAGACCTTTTTAATTTTAAGAGCTTGCAATCTGGTTCCATTTTGGTTTAGGTGGAGCCCATCCTTCCTGTATAGGTTCCCCCTTTCCCAAAAGTTTCCCCAGTTCTTAATAAATCTAAACCCTAATCAATCTAATCCCTACTGAGTGGAACTGGATTTCTACTGGTGACGTATGGGCAAAATGCTCTGAATTTCAAGCAAGTTCTGAGTTAGTAGGTTCCCCTATCGGTCCTAATATTTCATCTTACAGAGTGATTCTAGAAAGTTAAGGTTAAGTCAAGTTCTGACCTTTTTGGAGCTCGCAGAAGCAGCATTTCCAACACACTGCTCTTGGTCTTCTTCAGACAAAACCCTCTAATAGGTGACCCACCCAGTTCTTATAGGGATAGCTCCCAGTGATCAAAATAAACACACTATAAATACCGCAATAAAGGAAATATTAACACACTATTCAATTTGATCCCTAAATAGTGTTTTGTAATATGCAGGCATTTCAGCAATCATTGCAGGGCCCTCACACTGACTTGCATAGTTTCCAGCCCACCTTGGCTCATCAACTGACTTTGAACCCACAGTCTTCAGATATGTAGCACCTCTTTCGCTCAGCTGTAGGAGAAAGTAGTGGGAAAGGTTTGCTGTTTTCTTCTATGGACAGCAGTCCATAGATGGAGACGAAACACAGACTTTATCACTGGTTATACAGCTATGTGCATTAGCACTAGAATGCTTGGTATTAGGATTAGTCTTACAACCTGATGGAACCTGACTACAAGTTTCATGGTCAAGTATGAAAACAACCCAACTCTCTTAGGTTTGCTGAGGTAGACTCTGAACACCTCCTCCTGCCTGTGGAGTCAGCACAGTGATGACTGCATGTTGTACTCCTGCTGGCCGCTGCTCTGCGTGCTGTGGAGTGAGCGTGCTCATGAGTTGCAGCGCATCTCATTCAGCAGTACACTCAGCGCAGGAAGGTGGCAGTGGTTTTTAGGAGCAGGCACACATGCCATGCTGACCCCATAGTAGGAGATGGTCGGAGACAGATCTCTGGCACGGGGAGCAGGAAGCCCCTATCAGCCTGAGCCCCAAGGACAAGGCGTCAGTGCTGACACAGGTTTGGAGGGAAGTGTCAGATTTGGGTTGGCTGTGGGTTAGTCGTGTTCGGTTTGGGCTTTAAAAAGAAGTCCTAGCAAACCTCTAATCAGGTTTCTTGGGTTACATTCCTGGTTTTGGGAGATGAGTATGGCCTAGTGGCCAGACAGCATAGCCAAATGTAGCGATGTTCCTGATAGGGGTGATTGGACCATGTTATTCTATGTTACTACCTTCGTAGTAACATAGAATCACAGAATGCAGCTGTCCAAGGGCATTAGATTTATGAAAAGCCCATCTGGGGGAATTAAGATATCAAATGTATAAGGTGCAGTGAGAAGAAATATTAAAATCCAGAAGTGTTAAGAAATCCTAAAGAACACTACGGCACAGTAGACCATAATCTCTCTGAAAAAGAATGCAAAAGAGAATTGTCCATTTGCTGCTTCACAGGGACTGCTCAAAGATCTGATGATCTTGTAAGAGCCAGTTAAGCTCCTTTTTGGAACCAAGTAGATGAAACAATAGCAGCCTCTGCCTAAAACATAGGTACATGGGTGGAGGGGTTCACTGAGTATAGTTTTATTAAGATTTGTGTCTGTGAAAGAGGAGAAGAGAGAGAAGGCACCAAAGAAGTACAAAACACAGCCACAGAAGCACTAGGAGAAGGGCCCTGAGAAAAAGCCGAGAGAGTGAGTGCTTTCCGACTGATAGTTGGCTAGGAAGGGGCTTGGAGCTGTGCACAAAGAAACTGTCTTCTGCTGTTTGAGTTCTGCAGTGTTTAGGGGAACAGGACTTTATACATTCTTCGTAAATAAAATGATTTCTTCAAAGATAGCTGTCTCCCATCATTTTCTCTTCCTAAATGAAACAACCCACACTATTCTGAATTTTGGTCAAGTGTGGGAGTAACAGAACCATACTACCTGATCCAATAGCTCAGGCCTCCAGCAAGGTATAGGAGGGCCCCATATTGTGGCTTCCAGATCTGCTGGATTTGGGGATTGAACTTCTAGCTTTTGCAACAGTCAGGACAAATCTTGTCTAGAATGAAAAAATTCCCATGCAATTCCACAATGGAAAACTAATTATTTTCCTCCTAGATCCTCTTCCCAAATGTTTTTCTTAAGGTATTTCTATGCTATGAAACTAGGTCGATTTTATAGAAGTCTATTTTTAGAAATTGATTTTATACACACTATTGCGTATGTCCACACTAAGCGCATTAAGTTGGCTGAGTGCGTCCTCACTACCGTGGCTAGCATTGACTTACGGAGTGGTGCACTGTGGGTAGCTATTCCACAGTTCGCGCAGTCTCCGCTGCCCATTGGATTTCTAGGTTAAGCTCCCAATGCCTGATGGGGCAAAAACATTGTTGCAGGTGGTTTTGGGTACATGTTGTAGGTTGCCCCTCCCTCCATGAAAGCAACGGCAGACAATCGTTTTGCGCCTTTTTTCTGTGCAGATGCCAAACCATAGCAAGCATGGAGCCTGCTCAGCTCACTGTCACCCCTGCTGTTGTATTCTGGGTGCTGCCGTCAGCAAACGGTGCAGTATGACTGCTAACCGTCATCATCCACTGCTTCTGCTGCAACTCTGCTCTTGTAAATGAGCTCAGTCTCAATAGCAGATTTCTCCATGTTGTCGTCGTCCACCGCTTCCGCTGCAACTCTGCTCTCCTGGTGCCATGAATCCACCTCTCAGTCCTCTCATTGTTCTGTATAAATATCTATTCTCGTGGCATCCGTCGTCATCCACTGCTTCCGCTGCAACTCGGCTCTCCTGCACACGCTGTACCACGGCAAGCATGGAGCTCGCTCAGCTCACCACTGCTGCTGTGAGCATTGTAAACCCCTTGCGCATTATCCTGGAGTATATGCAGAACGGGGCCAAGAGACACCAGCATGAGGACGATTTTGATGAGGACATGGACACAGACGTTTCTGAAAGCACGGGCTGTGGCAACTGGGACATTGAGTTGCTTTCCCCCTCTCTGAAGTGCAGGAATACGAGGATGAGAGCTGCCTTGACAGTTGAGAAGCGAGTGGCGATAGCCTGTGAAAGTTTGCTACGCCTGACTGCTACCAGTCAGTCGGGAATCAAGTTGGAGTGAGCAAATCTACTGTGGGGGCTGCTGTGATCCAAGTAGCCAATGCAATCATTGATGTTTTGTTATCAAGGGTAGTGACTCTGGGTAATGTGCGGTGGATGGCTTTGCTGCAATGGGTTTACCTAACTGTGGTGGGGCGATAGGGATATGCGTTCTGTCTATCTTGGCACCAGACCGCCTTGCCAACTAGTACGTAAACTGCAAGGAGTACTTCTCAATGGTGCTGCAGGCACTGGTGGATCACAAGGGATGTTTCACCGATATCAACATGGGATGGCTGGGAAAGGTGCATGATGCTAGCATCTTTAGGAACTCTAGGCTGTTTGAGCAGCTGCAAGAAGGGACTTACTTCCCAGACCAGAAAACTGCTGTTGGGGATGTTGAAATGCCAATAGTTATCCTTGGGGACCCAGCCTACCCCTTGCTCCCATGGCTTATGAAGCCATACACAGGCAGCCTGAACAGTAATAAGGAGCAGTTCAACTATAGGCTGAGCAAGTGCAGAATGGTGGTAGAATGCGTCTTTGGACGTTTAAAAGCTCACTAGTGCTGTTTGCTGGCTAGGTTGGACTTCAGCTCAACCGACATTCCCATTGTTATTGCTGTGTGCTCCATAATATCTGTGAGAGTAAGGGGGAGATCATAGAATCATAGAATCATAGAATATCAGGGTTGGAAGGGACCCCAGAAGGTCATCTAGTCCAACCCCCTGCTCAAAGCAGGACCAAGTCCCAGTTAAATCATCCCAGCTAGGGCTTTGTCAAGCCTGACCTTAAAAACCTCTAAGGAAGGAGATTCTACCACCTCCCTAGGTAACGCATTCCAGTGTTTCACCACCCTCTTAGTGAAAAAGTTTTTCCTAATATCCAATCTAAACCTCCCCCGTTGCAACTTGAGACCATTACTCCTCGTTCTGTCATCTGCTACCATTGAGAACAGTCTAGAGCCATCCTCTTTGAAACCCCCTTTCAGGTAGTTGAAAGCAGCTATCAAATCCCCCTCATTCTTCTCTTCTGCAGACTAAACAATCCCAGCTCCCTCAGCCTCTCCTCATAAGTCATGTGCTCTAGACCCCTAATCATTTTTGTTGCCCTTCGTTGTACTCTTTCCAATTTATCCACATCCTTCCTGTAGTGTGGGGCCCAAAACTGGACACAGTACTCCAGATGAGGCCTCACCAGTGTCGAATAGAGGGGAACGATCACGTCCCTCGATCTGCTCGCTATGCCCCTACTTATACAACCCAAAATGCCATTGGCCTTCTTGGCAACAAGGGCACACTGCTGACTCATATCCAGCTTCTCGTCCACTGTCACCCCTAGGTCCTTTTCCGCAGAACTGCTGCCGAGCCATTCGGTCCCTAGTCTGTAGCGGTGCATTGGATTCTTCCATCCTAAGTGCAGGACCCTGCATTTATCCTTATTGAACCTCATTAGATTTCTTTTGGCCCAATCCTCCAATTTGTCTAGGTCCTTCTGTATCCTATCCCTCCCCTCCAGCGTATCTACCACTCCTCCCAGTTTAGTATCATCCGCAAATTTGCTGAGAGTGCAATCCACACCATCCTCCAGATCATTTATGAAGATATTGAACAAAACGGGCCCCAGGACCGACCCCTGGGGCACTCCACTTGACACCGGCTGCCAACTAGACATGGAGCCATTGATCACTACCCGTTGAGCCCGACAATCTAGCCAGCTTTCTACCCACCTTATAGTGCATTCATCCAGCCCATACTTCCTTAACTTGCTGACAAGAATGCTGTGGGAGACCGTGTCAAAAGCTTTGCTAAAGTCAAGAAACAATACATCCACTGCTTTCCCTTCATCCACAGAACCAGTAATCTCATCATAAAAGGCGATTAGATTAGTCAGGCATGACCTTCCCTTGGTGAATCCATGCTGACTGTTCCTGATCACTTTCCTCTCCTCTAAGTGCTTCAGGATTGATTCTTTGAGGACCTGCTCCATGATTTTTCCAGGGACTGAGGTGAGGCTGACCGGCCTGTAGTTCCCAGGATCCTCCTTCTTCCCTTTTTTAAAGATGGGCACTACATTAGCCTTTTTCCAGTCATCCGGGACTTCCCCCGTTCGCCACGAGTTTTCAAAGATAATGGCCAAGGGCTCTGCAATCACAGCCGCCAATTCCTTCAGCACTCTCGGATGCAATTCGTCCGGCCCCATGGACTTGTGCACGTCCAGCTTTTCTAAATAGTCCCTAACCACCTCTATCTCTACAGAAGGCTGGCCATCTCTTCCCCATTTTGTGTTGCCCAGCACAGCAGTCTGGGAGCTGACCTTGTTAGTGAAAACAGAGGCAAAAAAAGCATTGAGTACATTAGCTTTTTCCACATCCTCTGTCACTAGCTTGCCTCCCTCATTCAGTAAGGGGCCCACACTTTCCTTGGCTTTCTTCTTGTTGCCAACATACCTGAAGAAACCCTTCTTGTTACTCTTGACATCTCTTGCTAGCTGCAGCTCCAGGTGCGATTTGGCCCTCCTGATATCTTTCCTACATGCCCGAGCAATATTTTTATACTCTTCCCTGGTCATATGTCCAAGCTTCCACTTCTTGTAAGCTTCTTTTTTATGTTTAAGATCCGCTAGGATTTCACCATTAAGCCAAGCTGGTCGCCTGCCATATTTACTATTCTTTCGACTCATCGGGATGGTTTGTCCCTGTAACCTCAACAGGGATTCCTTGAAATACAGCCAGCTCTCCTGGACTCCCTTCCCTTTCATGTTAGTCCCCCAGGGGATCCTGGCCATCTGTTCCCTGAGGGAGTCAAAGTCTGCTTTCCTGAAGTCCAGGGTCCGTATCCTGCTGCTTACCTTTCTTCCCTGCGTCAGGATCCTGAACTCAACCAACTCATGGTCACTGCCTCCCAGATTCCCATCCACTTTTGCTTCCCCCACTAATTCTACCCGGTTTGTGAGCAGCAGGTCAAGAAAAGCGCTCCCCCTAGTTGGCTCCCCTAGCACTTGCACCAGGAAATTGTCCCCTACGCTTTCCAAAAACTTCCTGGATTGTCTATGCACCGCTGTATTGCTCTCCCAGCAGATATCAGGAAAATTAAAGTCACCCATGAGAATCAGGGCATGCGATCTAGTAGCTTCCGTGAGTTGCCGGAAGAAAGCCTCATCCACCTCATCCCCCTGGTCCGGTGGTCTATAGCAGACTCCCACCATGACATCACTCTTGTTGCACACACTTCTAAACTTAATCCAGAGACACTCAGGTTTTTCCACAGTTTCGTACCGGAGCTCTGAGCAGTCATACTGCTCCCTTACATACAGTGCTACTCCCCCACCTTTTCTGCCCTGCCTGTCCTTCCTGAACAGTTTATAACCATCCATGACTGTACTCCAGTCATGTGAGTTATCCCACCAAGTCTCTGTTATTCCAATCACGTCGTAATTCCTTGACATCACCAGGACCTCCAGTTCTCCCTGCTTGTTTCCAAGGCTTTGTGCATTTGTATATAAGCACTTGAGATAACCTGTTGATCGCCCCTCATTCCCAGTATGAGGCAGGAGCCCTCCCCTCACAGACCTTCCTGCCTGTGCTTCCTCCCGGTATCCCGCTTTCCCACTTACCTCAGGGCTTTGGTCTCCTTCCCCCGGTGAACCTAGTTTAAAGCCCTCCTCACTAGGTTAGCCAGCCTGCTGGCAAAGATGTTCTTCCCTCTCTTCGTAAGATGGAGCCCGTCTCTGCCCAGCACTCCTCCTTTATGGAACACCATCCCATGGTCAAAGAATCCAAAGCCTTCTCTCCGACACCACCTGCGTAGCCATTCGTTGACCTCCACGATTCGACGGTCCCTACCCAGGCCTTTTCCTTCCACGGGGAGGATGGACGAGAACACCACTTGCGCCTCCAACTCCTTTATCCTTCTTCCCAGAGCCACATAGTCCGCAGTGATCCGCTCAAGGTCATTCTTGGCAGTATCATTGGTGCCCACGTGGAGAAGCAGGAAGGGGTAGCGATCCGAGGGCTTGATGAGTCTCGGCAGTCTCTCCGTCACATCACGAATCTTAGCCCCTGGCAAGCAGCAGACTTCTCGGTTTTCCCGGTCAGGGCGGCAGATAGATGACTCAGTCCCCCGGAGGAGAGAGTCCCCGACCACCACCACCCGCCTTCTCCTCTTGGGAGTGGTGGTCGTGGAACCTCCAACCTCAGGACATCGCATCTCATGCCTCCCAACCAGCGGAGTCTCCTTCTGCTTTCTCCCCCCAGAGATGTTTATGGTGGGGTGGGAGGTTGAGGCAAATCGCCTGGTGTCTGATTTTGAGCAGCCAAACACCAGGGCAATTAGAAGAGCACAGCAAGGCGCGCTGCACATCAGAGAAGCTTTGAAAACCAGTTTCATGACTGGCTTGGCTTTGGTGTGACAGTTGTGTGTATTTCTCCTTGATGCAAACTCGCCCCCTTTGTTGATTTTTAATTCCCTTTAAGCCAACCACCCTCTGAAATAAAGTAACTATTCTTTTGAAACCATGCATTCATTCTTTATTACTTAAAAAAAAAAGGGGGGGGGGAGAGATAACTGACAAGGTAGCCTGGGTGGGGTGAGGGAGGAGGGAAGGACAAGGCCACACTGGTTATTATAGCCACACTACAAATCAAAATGTTTTGAATGACAGCTTTCTGTTGCTTGAGCCATCCTCTGGAGTGGAGTGGAGTGGCTGGGTGCCCGGAGCCTTCTCCTCCCCTGACCCCCGCCCCCCATGTTCTTGGGCATTTGGGTGAGGAGAATATGGAACTTGTACAATGGATGCAGCTGGGGGCTGTGCTCTTGTTGGCTTTTGTGCAGCTGCACCAGACACTATATCATGTCCGTTTGCTCCCCCATTAGCCTTAGCATCGCCTCTGCTCTTCGCGCTCCTGCCTCTGCTCTTTGCACTTACTTAATGCTTTCCTAGCCTCTAACACTGAATGCCTTCATGCATTCAGCTGTGCCCTGTCAGTGCGGGAGGACTGCATGAGCTTGGAAAACATGTCATCCCAAGTGTGGTTTTTTTTTTTTCCGCATTGTAATCTGCGATAACCTCAGGGATGGAGATGATAGGGGGAGCCTAGAAACATTTCCACCTGGGGGGAGATAAAAAGGGAGAGTAAAATTTAAGATGATACATTTCTGAGAACAAAAGGGAGACTCTTTCACAGTGAATCAAACAATTCACAGCAGACAGCACCTGTGCTTTAGGTACAAGGTCGCATTTTGCCTTATATTTTGAGAGTCTGCCGGTATGGTGGCACATAGCACACAGCTGGGCAATAGAATTCGGTTTCCATGCTGCCATGGTAAGGCAAAGGGTAAGCGGGGCTAGCTTATTACCATGTGGGAATGGTTTCAAACTGCAGTGCCATCCTTTTCCATAACAAGCAATGGGTTGCTTTTTACATTTAAAAGGAGGGGCTGCGGTTTTCGGGTGGATGTGCAGCACACACCTGTCCCCCACCCCACCGCATGGCTATTCTCTGGGATGATCCCTTTTAGCCAAGCGCAAACAGCCCAGCATGAACGGGATCCTTTTTACTGTTCCCTTACAAAAATTCCCCTATTTCAACTGGGTAACCATGAATGATGTCACTCTCTTGAAGCTAAGACAGAAAGATATAGACTGAATGTTGCTTGAATGCGACCAAAACCCAGGACCATTTGCTGCCATGCTTTGTGCTGCAATGATTCCAGAATACTTTCAGAGTACCTCCAAGAGAGCTTCATGGAGATGTCCCTGGAGGATTTCTGCTCCGTCCCCAGACATGTGAACAGACTTTTCCAGTAGCTGTACTGGCTGCGAATTCATCCCAATTCTTCAGGGCAAATCAAACATTAAACACTATTGCTTTTTAAATCCTGTACTGTAGTTACAAATGTGCACTCAACAGAGGTGCCTTCTCTGGCTTCAGGGTCGGAGAATCCCACCTTGGGAGGGTATTGGCTCCAGGGCGATGAAAAGGTCCTGGCTGCCGGGGAGAACGGATTCACCGCTTCCCTGCTGCGCATTCTCCTCCTTCTCCTCCACCTCCTTTTCCTCATCCACAAAATCCTCTTTCCTTTTGCTTGAGACTCCCCTCTTGCAGATGTCCACGGACAGTGGTGGGGTAGTGGTAGGGTCCCCTCCTAGAATGGCATGCAACTGATCATAAAAGTGGCATGTATGGGGCTCTGACCTAGAGTGTCTGTTTGCCTCCTTTGTTTTTTGGTAGGCTTGCCTCAGCTCCTTAACTTTCACGCGGCACTGCTGTGTGTCCTTGTTGTAGCCTCTTTCCAACTTGCCCTGTGAGATTTTGGCAAATATATTTGCATTTCTTCTTTTTGATTGGAGTTCTATCTGTACAGATGCTTCTCCCCATACAGCAATCGGATCCAGTGTCTCTCTGTCCATGCTGGAGCTTGTTTGCAATTCTGGGGGGACTGCATGGTCACCTGTGCTGCTGAGTTTACCATGCTGACCAAACAGGAAATGAAATTCAAAAGTTCCCGGGCCTTTTCCTGTGTACCTGACTAGTGCATCGGAGTTCAAAGTGCTGTCCAGAGTGGTCACAATGGAGCACTCTGGGATAGCTCCTGGAGGCCAATACCGTCAATTTGCATCCCACTACCCCAAATACGACCCAGCAAGGTCAATTTTAGTGCTACTCTACTCGCCAGGGAGGGGTACCGAAGTCTATTTTAAGAGCCCTTTAAGTTGACAGAACAGGGTTGGTTGTGTGAATGCATTCATTTTAAAATCAACCTAACACGTCTAAATTCGACCTAACCCTGTAGTGTAGACCAAACCTTAGTGAGTACCATCTCTTATTTGGCATCTTTATTAATGATTTGGTAGAGAGTAAGTAGCATGTTAATGAAATACACGACTGGAAAGAAATGAGCAAAGAATGAGATTCATCTTGAAAAAATCTATCCAATATGCCTGGGGAAAAATAATCCGAAGCATAAAAGAGTCAAGAGAAGAGAGAAACTTAGGACGCAGTGATGGTGAAACATCTAGGGGCAATTGTGGACAGGAAATTAGGTATGTATTTGCAATGAGATGCTAGAAGACCCATGTAACTTAGATCTGCATAAACAAAGTCATCACATCACAGAGCCTGGAGGCATTAGTTCCTCTTCATACACCTGGATGACTGCATTTAATTCTGTAAAAAGAAAAGGAGGACTTGTGGCTCCTTAGAGACTAACAAATTTATTTGAGCATAAGCTTTCGTGAGCTACAGCTCACTTCATCGGATGCATTTAGTGGAAAATACAGTGGGGAGATGATTTATATACACAGAGCATGAAACAATGGGTGTTATCATACACACTGTAAGGAGAGTGATCACTTAAGATGAGCTATTACCAGTGTGTGTGGGGGGGGAAATAGCAGTGCCGCTGATTTGAAGGTATACGTTGTCCCCTGTAGCTCACGAAAGCTTATGCTCAAATAAATTTGTTAGTCTCTAAGGTGCCACAAGTCTTCATTTTCTTTTAACAGATAGAGGGCGACATCCATTTGCATTACATCTTCCACCAATACTGCTTCTGGGCCTGCTCTGGAAGGTGATGGCTCCTTGATTAGCTAGGCTGCACAGGTTACAGAGCTGCCATCTCCCCTTGGGAACAGGGAGCTTAGTCTGGGGAATTCAATTTCATTTTTTAGGACTTGAATACTGACATCTTCACAGCTGAGGATGTGAGGGAGATTCCCAAACCTGACCCATTCTTTTTAGGTGACAAATCTGAGGAACTGTCCGAAATGCTGGGAATAATTAAGAAAGGGATAGATAATAGGACAGAAAATAACATGTTGCCTCTAAATCCATGGTATGCCCACATCTTCAATACTGTGTGCAGATATGGTCACCGCATCTCAAAAAAGATGCATTGGAATTGGAAAAGGTTCAGAAAAGGGCAACAAAAATGATTAGGGGTATGGAATGGCTTCCATATAAGGAGAGATTAATAAGACTGGGACTTTTCATCTTGGAAAAAAGATGGCTAAGGGGAGATATGATTGAGGTCTATAAAATCATGACTGGTGTAGAGAAAGCAGTTAAGGAAGTGTTTACTACTTCTCATAACACAAGAACTAGGGGGTCATCAAATGAAATTAATAGGCAGGAGGTTTAAAACAAACAAAAGGAAGTATTTCTTCACACCACACATAGTCAACCTATGGGACTCCTTGCCAGAGGATGTTGTGAAGGCCAAGACCATAACAGGGTTCAAAAAAAGAACTAGATTCATGGAGGATAGGTCCATCAATGGCTATTAGCCAGGATGGGCAGGAATTGTGTCTCCTAGCCTCAGTTTGCCAGAAGCTGGGAATGAGCAACAGGAGATGGATCATTTGATTACCTGTTCTGTTCATTCCCTTTGGGGCACCTGGCACTGGCCACTGTTGGAAGACAGGATACTGGGCTAGATGAACATTTGGTCTGACCCAGTAGGGCCGTTCTCATGTTATGTTACTGAAATATGTTGTGAGGTTGGAAATGCCCACAGCCAACCTTTCAGTAGGGAGAAAGGAGCAGCCATCGATGGCCAGATAGGTGTCAATGGCTCATCAAGATCCACTATCCCGGACGCTTCTCAGAGAAGGCACGTATACAATGGGGTGTCCTAACCCATATCATAGAATCATAGAATATTAGGGTTGGAAGAGACCTCAGAAGGTCATCTAGTCCAATCTCCTGCTCAAAGCAGGACCAACACCAACTAAATCATCCCAGCCAAGGCTTTGTCAAGCCGGGCCTTAAAAACCTCTAAGGATGGAGATTCTGCCACCTCCCTAGGTAACCCATTCCAGTGCTTCACCACCCTCCTAGTGAAATAGTGTTTCCTAATATACAACCTAAACCTCCCCCACTGCAGCTTGAGACCATTGCTTCTTGTTCTGTCATCTGCCAGCACTGAGAACAGCCTAGTTCCATCCTCTTTGGAACCCCCCTTCAGGGAGTTGAAGGCTGCTGTCTAATCCCCCCTCTAATCTTCTCTTCTGCAGACTTAATAAGTCTAGTTCCCTCAGCCTCTCCTCATAAGTCATAAGAAAAGGAGTACCGGTGGCACCTTAGAGACTAACAAATTTATTAGAGCATAAGCTTTCGTGAGCTACAGCTCACTTCGCTGTAGCTCACGAAAGCTTATGCTCTAATAAATTTGTTAGTCTCTAAGGTGCCACCGGTACTCCTTTTCTTTTTGCAAATACAGACTAACACGGCTGCTACTCTGAAACTCATAAGTCATGTGTCCCAGCCCCTAATCATTTTCATTGTCCTCTCCTGGACTCTCTCCAATTTGTCCAAATCCCTTCTGTAGTGGGGGGACCAAAACTGGACGCAATACTCCAAGTGTGGCCTCACCAGTGCCGAATAGAGGGGAATAATCACTTCCCTCCATCTGCTGGCAGTGCTCCTACTAATACATCCCAATACGCCATTGCCCTTCTTGGCAATGAGGGCACACTGCTGACTCGTATTCAGCTTCTCGTCCACTGTAATCATCAGGTCCTTTTCTTCAGAACTTCTGCTTAGTCAATCAGTCCCCAGCCTTTACTGGTGCATGGGATTCTTCCTTCCTAACTCCTCACTTGTCCTTCTTGAATCTCATCAGATTTCTTTTGGCCCAATCCTCCAATTTGTCTAGGTCACTCTGGACCCTATCCCTACCTTCCAGCATATCTACCTCTCCCCCCAGTTTAGTGTAATCTGTGAATTTGCTGAGGGTTCAATTAATCCCATCAGCCAGATCAATGTTCAGTGAAGACGTTGAACAAAACCGGTTCCCGGACCAACCCCTGGGGCACTCCGTTTGATACTGGCTGCCAACTAGATATCGAGCCGTTGATCACTACCCGTTGAGCCCGACAATCTAGCTAGCTTTCTATCCACCTTATAGTCCATTCATCCAATCCATACTTTTTTAACTTGCTGGCAAGAATACTGTGGGAGACCATATCAAAATCTTTGCTAAAGTCAAGATATATCACATCCACCACTTTCCCTATATCCACAGAGCCAGTTATCTCATCACAGAAGGTAATCAGGTTGGTCAGGCATGACTTGCCCTTGGTGAATCCATGTTGACTGTTCCTGATCACAGCAAGGTCCTTTTAGCAGCTGGAAGAAAGTATAAAAGAGTGGCAGTGACATCATCACTTGGCCTCTCTTCCCCCCCCCCCCCCCATCTCAACACCTGGAAGACAGGCTTTGAACTAGGGAGATTGTTTCCAGGCTGGAAGGAGGTCCAGTCTGTGTATTGAGGAACTGTAAGCTATCTGTACAATCTGTTAGGGTAAGAGACTGTTTGTTTGATTCAAATTTTGGTTATTATGTTAAGTTGTAATTTAGACTGCAAATTTATTTCTACATTGACTAGCTTTGATCTCTCTCTGTTAATTATAATTAACTTAAAATCTGTTTTGCTGTATTAAATAAATGTGTTTTACATTTTACCTAAAACAGTGTATTTTTGGTTGAAGTGCTTTTCAGCTCATATTACAAAGGCTGGTGCATTTCCACTTTCCTATGAAGAAGTGACAAACTTATTAATGTGTGCACTGTCCAAGGGAACCTTGAACAATGCAAGGTGGTATATTCCTGGGGTGCAAGGCTGGGGAGCTGGGGGAAGTTGGCTGGAGCCTCTCTATTGATGATTCGTGTGTGTCTGGGAGAACATTCTTGTAACTCATTGGGTGTGTCCCTGCCTGTGGATGGCTGTATAAGTGCAATGCCTGTCAGAGGTTTGTAGCTTGACATCAGCATCCCAGTGTGAGGGACAGCCGAGGCTGGTGGGTTTGGAGGGCTCAGCTCTCCTACAGTCCAGGTTGCGCCTGGAGGACCTTGTCACAGGATCCCATCACAGTGGGGTTTTTTGGTAAAAATCAGTAAACCCCCAAAATGAAGGACCTTGCTGATCAGGAAAGGTTTACAAAACTAAATATGTCTAGCTTGGGTAAATGCCAACTAATGCAGGGGCTGATAAAATAATACAAATATTTAAAAGACGTTGACACCAAGAAGGGTGAGGAATGTTTAGTTTGATGCACAGGGAGGTGTAACTAGGAGGAACTTTAACTGTGAAGAGTAAAGAAAGAAAGAGAACACGTATGCTGAATATCAGGAAAAATGTCCTCACACTGAAATCTATTTGACTGTGAAATAATCTCCTGCGAAGAGAAATGATGCAAGCCCCATTTCTTGAACTGAACAGAACTCTAGAATGGGAGCTGTAAGGAAGGCTCCTGCAGGTAAATGGTCTGAATGATCTAACTGTAGGTAGGGTTTCACTTGTAACATACTGTGGCATTCTCCAGGATACAGTCTGGACTGATGGACAGCTGTGAGTCCTCAACTCTCTAATTTACGGTACTTTTTACACTGCTTTGCTGTGAGAAAAACCAGCTCTGGTCTGCTCTCACCCAGCCTCCAGCATATAAAGCGCTCCCAGATATACTGAATGAGTGCTGTAGCCAGCCACCCATGAATTACACCAGCAGGGCAACAACAGCAAGCTCCCAGTGCCAGACTTTCCCCCAGTAATGTGCATCTTGTACTGCCCAGTCTCTTCTGGACAATACAAACTCATAGTAAGTCTGTCATTCCATTAATAGAAAATGATGTGCACAAATCTTATCTCAAATGGAGTTTCCCAGACATTTCAATCCAAACACCTGATGATTTAGATAACAGTATAAAACAAGTTTATTAACTACAGAAAGATTAGATTTTTAAGTGATTGCAAGTAGTGAGACATAAAAGTCAGAATTGGTTACAGAGAAATAAAAGGTAAAATGCAAACTGATACCTAACTTAACAAGCTAAGTGAACTTAAAGCAAAAGGGTCTCTCACCATATGTTCTAGTAGAAGACGAATAGAATCTTTCAGCCAGGATCCCTCCCCAGTCCAATGACGCTTCCTTTTTCCTTCATGTATTGTTGATGCTGTGAGTAGAGATGAAGGGAGAGATAATCTGGGGAGTTTGTAACCCTTTCTTATAGCAACTCTCTACTTTGAGAATCATCTCCAGCTGGGGTTCAGGCAACAGTCTGTGAGATAGGAATTTCCAGCTGTTTCTTTGCCAACATATACTTTTCTCGCTCACACCCTTTTTCTTGCCAAAGAATGGCTGCTTACCCAGGTGATAGTCCATCGGATTTTGTAGACACCTGGCTGAGGCATCAGTTTGCCTTTGGTCTCTGAGGAATTAGTTTGTGCCTGCTTTTCTGAATTTGGAGCATGTTAGAGCAATGTTATACAATAGAATCTTTACATACAGTGTTGCCATGCATATTTTACCAGAACATTAAAGATCAATACATTGTGAATTTTCAAATGATAGCTTTGTACACGATCCATTATAGTTTTGTAAAAAGGGTGAATGAACATAAGGATACAGACTGTCACATGCACATGATTCATTTCTTTCAGTGTAAGAATGATGAGCAGGGTCCTTAGTTTTTCTATCTTTTATGGGTATTTGCTGCAGGAATGAGAGCTCCCCAGGGCCAGATGATGAAAGTCTTGAGAATTTATGTTGGGCCAGACCTTAGAAATTTTACTTTCCCAATATTCTTCTCTTCAGATAGGTGACTTATACTGGAGCCATGGCTCTTTGCCTTGGTAGCTCTGTATGAGAGAGTCAGCCACTATGAGCTCATGCTCTAGAAGGCTAATCTCAAAAATAAGAGAGCAGAAATAGGAGGGACGGAGAGGTGGATATTGGGTGTCAACAATGAATAGAGGTAAGAGGAGAGACTACTGCATCAGGAGAAGTTGAAAGGACTGGGACTTTAAGGAGATGAATAAGAAAGGACGCGACTGAGGTATAAAATAAGTGACATAGAGAAGACAAATTAGGCACTTCTGTTAACCCTTTCTCAAAATACAAAGCAAGAGGGGACATCATATAACACAGACAGGATACTACAACTGATAAAAAGGCACACTTTTTCTTTTGGCTGTGGAAATTCCTGCCACAATACATCCCAGATGACAAACACTTAGTGGGATTGTAAAATGATCTATTTATATGGATATTAAGAATATTCACAGCTGTACTGGACAGAAGAAAAATATTTTTTTCCACGGACTATAAACACTTCTGCATAATACCACAAGTTAGCTGACAGGGACAAGAGAACTTTCTTATGGTCAGGGTATTCTGTAAGTGCCAACAATGGGTTTTTTTTTTTTTTTTTAAATCATCTGGTACTGGCTATGTGAGAGACAGCATACTGAACTAGCTGGATCCTTGCTGTGATCTGCTCTGGCAATTCCTATTCCTACAAAGTTTTAGTGCTGTTGTAGTTTCTTTGTTCTACATATGTAGCTAAACATTCTTTACATCTTTTCCATCTCTTTCCGTTGCAGAAAAACAATGTTGAATGACCTATTGAGATTTGACGTAAAGGATTGCTCTTGGTGCAGGTATGAGAATATTTCTCATTTTTATTACTGATTTAATTTCTGCCATAGAAGTCTACTGGACTTGACAGCTGTCCAAAATGGGTTAACTTAAGTAAAAACTTCTTTGAGAGCAGGAGATTATTTGACTTTTTTTCCTGGAGTCAAGGTTATTTTAATTTCCACCTCATTCATGTATTTGTTGATGGTCGGTGAGATCCTCACTCCTGTTTCAGCCCCTTTACACCAGGTAAATAGGTGGGAGTTGTGTAAAGATCCCCAGTTCAGCAAGCACTGTGGAAGACAGTTGTAGAGCTGACTTCTGAGAATCCCCTCGCAATTCCTGGTGTAGGGGGCGTGCCAGGGGCTATGTCAGTGGTGCTGCTGAGATTTGGGGCAGCACTGCTGCCTATAGAGCAGCCAAGGGAGGCTGCTGTAGTTTAGACAACCTCTGAAGGCTGTCTTCATTATAGAGAGAACTCATCCAGCTCCCAGAGCAGCCCAGGATTGGGAAGGGTCAAAGCCAACTTCGCTCCACTCCAGCCTGGGCTGTGAGCGGTGTGTTATCTTACTACGTAGCTATATAATAGTGTTGCAGAATTTATTTCAACATTCATATTTAAACTTTGCATGATATATTTAAAAAAGAATTAAACTTAATAAAACACTTAATCTACCATAAAATCATGGTCAGCATGATTAGAAAATATAGAATAAATTAAAATGCTCATTTATTAACACTGAAATAACTACTTCAGTTAATTGCCTTTCCAAAACAAATATCTTCATACCCAACTTAAATAATTTCTTTGTGTACTTGAAACACACAAAGGAAGCAGCAGTCAACCCTATCTTTGTGTTATCCCCCAGGGCTTTTACCACAGGGACCCCTCCAGCACCCCGGTATCACCATTCAGCGGTAGTCTATGGGAGCAGCATGTTTGTGTTTGGTAAGCCAGTGACAAACTCAGGCTTTGCGTACTATGAATAATGAATGTTTTGATAATTTGTTGGGCTATTTTTTAAAAGGGAGTGTTAACTTTAGGAGGTGTGTAGGCATGAGTCGAAGATCTCCAGTTCAGTCCCTCCCTGTGGCTGATTTATGGCCAGCACTTCAGGTTTGAGTTTCCTTTCTTTTGCCCCAGAAAAGACCGCATACCATCAGAGGTGATAAAATGCACAAAACATATTCTACTGCAACACCTTCACGAGTTGCTCTGCCTGTGCTGGAAAGAAGAGGAAGTACCACAAGAAATGAGAGACGCCAACATCATCACTCTCTATAAAAACAAGGGTGACAGGAGCTACTGTAACAACTATCATGGCATTTACTTTCTTAGCATCATGGGAAAACCCTTTGCATGAGTTGTCCTGAACAGACTTCAGACCCTTGCATACAGAATCTATCCTGAATCGCAGTGTGGCTTCAGAGCCAAAAGGTCTACTTTTGACATAATCTTCTCACTGAGACAACTACAAGAGAAATGCAGAAAACAGTGCCCCTTTACATAGACTTTAGAAGCAGACTATTTTTGCTTCTAGAAAAGATTGGATGTCCCCCCAAGCTCTTGAGCATGATTTGGTCCTTCCATGAAAACATGTATGGTACAGTCCAATATGACTGCTCAGTCTCAGAGGCTTTCCAGATTTGTAGTGGGGTCAAGCAAGACTGTGTACTTGCCTCAATTCTGTTTTGGATCTTTCCTTACTACTGAAACAAGCTTTTGATTCCTCAACTGAAGGAATCTACTTGCACACAAGATCTGATGGAAAGCTGTTCAATCTTCACAGGGGTAGCCATGTTAATCTGTATCCACAAAAACAACTAGGAGTCCGATGGCACCTTAAAGGCTAACAGCTTTATTTGGGCATAAGCTTTTGTGGGTAAAAAAAACCCCACTTCTTCAGATGCATGGAGTGAAACTTGTTCAATCTTGCAAGACTCGGATCTAAAACCAAGACTCGAAAGGACATCATCTAGCACCTCCTCTTCATTGATGGTGCAGCTGTGACAATCCACACAGAAGTCCATCTCCAAAACCTTATGGACAGTTTTTTCCAGTGCCTGCCAAGGAGCTGAAGAAGCACCCTCCATCAAGATTAACAACTATGAGCTTGAAGTGGTGAATTAATTCACATATCTGGGGTCCACTGTCGCAGTCAACCTTTCACTTAAAACAGAACTCAACATCCGTATTGGAAAAGCTGCCACAACAATGTCTATGGCTGAGCAAGAGGGTATGGCAAAACAACAAACTGACAGAAAACACAAAGATCTGTGTGTATTGTGCATGTGTTATCAGCACACTTTTGTACTGGAGCGAGACATGGACCTTACACTGTCATCAGGAAAAGAGACTCAATAGCTTACCTATGAGTTGCCTTTGTCGGATTTTTGGAATCTCCTGGAGCTGTTGCTGAGCTGAGCTGAGGTGCTCAAGAGGGCCAGTATACCCAGGGCCAAACACTCCTCAAACAGAGATGCCTCCACTGGCTTGGGCATGTGTGCAGAATGAATGATAGGCGCATCCCAAAGGATATTCTGTATGGTGACTTGGCATCTGGAAAAAGACCCAAAGGGTGCCCAAAATTGCATTTCAAGGATGTGTGCAAGCAAGACCTCAAAAGAAATGGATGTGTATAACTGGGAAGATCACACTCAGGACTGCAGCCTTCGGAAAGAAGAGCTTAACAAAGGTCTCCAGAGTTATGAGAGAAAGCAGTTCAGCTTGGAAGAGAAGAAAAGAGCTTGCACAGGACAGAGCCCAAAGGGTTAAAACACCAGCTTTAAATGTGTCAGATGCAGCAGAGATTCACTCTCTGAAGTCAGTCTCTTCAGTCACAGCTGCCATAAAATCAATTGAGTAAATTCTTTACCTCTCAAGTACATATCCATGGTCTCTCGAGACTGAAGAATGCCTACTACTTGTGTAAAATAACAAACAACTACTCAAGCCCACTACTTAAATTGAAAAAAAGAAAAGGAGTACTTGTGGCACCTTAGAGGCTAACAAATTTATTTGAGCATAAGCTTTTGTGAGCTACAGCTCACTTCATCGGATGCATGTAGCTCACGAAAGCTTATGCTCAAATAAATTTGTTAGCCTCTAAGGTGCCACAAGTACTCCTTTTCTTTTTTGCGAATACAGACTAACACGGCTGCTACTCTGAAACCTACTTAAATTGGTAGCCTTTAAACAAATAGGAGCTCCTCATTCATAGCCCAGTGGTCAAGTGACTTCCTTCCAATGCATTAAAGAGAAGGCTGGACAGCTGAATAATGAAATCACCTACTTGTCAGAGACTTCAGGTTGTCCTTTTTCTTTACCCTGCTTTATCTAGTTTAAGGTTTTACCCAGGGTAGGGAATAGTTTTTAAACCTGTTCTTAAAGATGGTTTGTGCTAACACCGATTTAAATGTGTTGTGCCTAATCAGTAATCTCTTATGCCTAATTGTTAATGATACCTTAGAATAGTTGGGCCTGATCCACACTGAGCAGGCAAACAGTGTTTAACTTGTGTTTGCAGAAATAGTGTTTAAACCAGGGCTTAAAAATGATCCTTTAGAACAGGTAAAGCTGTGAAAATGAGCCCCTCTCAAAATTGACTATGAAGATCCTATTGCCCTAACTATCCACCTAACATCATGAGCTTCATTTTCAGAATGATTTTAGTTGCACTTAGCAGGGCTCTGCTTGGGCTCCTTCCAATGCTAATTCACTTTTCTAATATGAGAGGAAACACCAGTTCTTTTGATTGATAAATGATCAAAGTATTGTAACCTTACCTTACCTCAGAAAACTGTTGATTCGCATGGATTAAAGGGTTTGTAGTATTGCTGATGATTCAATAGGTGAGGTTTTTCCCACTGAACCTGTGCCATTAGTGTTGTGCCCAGGGGACTGTAGTGTTGGAGGTACAGGACTTTTCTACAGTAGAGAAACTTGTGGCTGTGTCCTTCCATTATTGGAAAGTGCTCTTTTGGCCACATACAAACTTGCTAAAGGCAACTATTTTTCTGCTATCCATTGTCTTAAGTTATCCTGATTCCCCATGGGGGATAAGTGCTAATCAGTGTTAGTTCAGCTAGTAGATTGCCAGTGTGGACATGCTTGACCACCGTGGTAATGCAGTTGGTACAAATAGTCCTCCCATCACTGTCTTGCAGAGTACCAGACACTGCAGATGTGGCCTGTGTGATCTCCTTTCTGCATTCGACTGTTCATGGGTCAAGTTGTCCAGGAGCCTCCTAGCCCTGTGGAGCTCACTTGCAAGCCATTTTCAGAGACACACTTTTTTGTTAAGTGATACCAGTGTGCTACCATCCGTACCTTCGTATTTTTGTGGGGTGAGCAGTATGTGCAGAGCTAGCTAGGAACGTCATCAGAAATAGTATACTAGTGGCTGTGTCAGCAGCTCTCCACACTGGGTATCAAACACAAGAACCTGTGCTGGCAGAAGGCAAAAGACCTGAAGCGGTGTCTAGAAATTAAGGACCATAATAAAATTCCTTGAATTATCAAAAGACCCTATCTGTTCTTGAAGGATTGGGCAACATCACCTCCAGAGAGCCTGCCATTCATCATGATATAGTGACTGACAATGCTAACTCTTCTGGAGAGAGTCTCCAAGATGAAGAGGATAGACAGAATGGTCTGTCGTCTGTGCTATACAGGAGGTCAAAGTAGATGATCACAATACCACCTTCTGGACTTATAATGTATGACATGCACTTGGCTGCCTGGGGGCTTGGAGATCACAGTCTAGGAATTTGACACTGTCAGACAGGACTTGTTAGGAAATACAGCAGTTGACATCCAAACATCCCTAGAGCTTTTAAAAAAAATTCTTGAGACTTTTTTTGTAATGTAAAGATAGAAGAGATAACCTTAATATAGCTCTATTATTCTATATGATAAACTGTTGGGTGGAGTTATGTCATTTTCAATCAGCTATTTGCTAATGTTCATAATAACTGAGTATACATTGTGCCAAATGTGAAACTTTGTCTAATGAAATTGTTGTTATCCAGGTGGCTACACTGGAGATATATATTCCAATTCCAATTTGAAGAATAAAAATGATCTTTTTGAGTACAAGTTTGCAACTGGCCAGTGGACAGAGTGGAAGACTGAAGGAAGGTAAGGGGCTGGGTGTCATGGAACATGAGCATCAATTAGGAAATAGTTGTAGTGGGAGTAGTAGGCAGTGTTGTTGCTAAGTTTGCACAACAGGTTCTATTATAGCCTCTTGTTATTATAGACTCAAAAACTTTCATCTTTTGGACTGCAGTTTTCAAGCAGGGACTGTCCAAGTAAATGCTCTTGGAAAGTTTCGCCAAAAATCCCTTAATCTATTAATCTATATGACAGTGGGAGAAATGCGTTTTTGTTTGTTTGGTTGTTTTTTGTTTTGCATTGTTTTTTAAAAAAAATTGTTGTGTGATGTGTTCTTTCCAGGAGTCGGTGCAAATTTATTAATTGGTTCACCACTTCATCAATGGAAAATGGATATACACCAGTCTTTGTACCCTGAGCAGTTTTGCCACACACTTCATACAAACTCACTGGTAAAGATAAACAGTCAAACAGATTTATTGACTACAAAAGATAGATTTCAGAGTAGCAGCCGTGTTAGTCTGTATTTGCAAAAAGAAAAGGAGTAATTGTGGCACCTTAGAGACTAACAAATTTATTTGAGCATAAGCTTTCATGAGCTACAGCTCACTTCATCGGATGCATTCAGTGGAAAATACAGTGGGGAGATTTATATGCACACACGGAGAACATGAAACAATGGGTTTTATCATACACACTGTAAGGAGAGTGATCACTTAAGATGAGCTATTACCAGCAGGAAGCGGGGGAGGGGGAAGGAAGAAAACCTTTTGTGGTGATAATCAAGGTGGGCCATTTCCAGCAGTTAACAAGAACGTCTGAGGAATGGGGCGGGGGGGGGGGGGAATAACATGGGGAAATAGCTTTACTTTGTGTAATGACCCATCCACTCCCAGTCTCCATTCAAGCCTAAGTTAATTGTATCCAGTTTGCAAATTAATTCTAATTCAGCAGTCTCTCGTTGGAGTCTGTTTTTGAAGCTTTTTTGTTGAAGGATAGCCACTCTTAGGTCTGTAATCGAGTGACCAGAGAGATTGAAGTGTTCTCTGACTGGTTTTTGAATGTTATAATTCCTGACGTCTGATTTGTGTCCATTTATTCTTTTACGTAGAGACTGTCCAGTTTGACCAATGTACATGGCAGAGGGGCATTGCTGGCACATGATGGCATATATCACATTGGTAGATGCGCAGGTGAACGAGCCTCTGATAGTGTGGCTGATGTGATTAGGCCCTATGATGATGTCCCCTGAATAGATATGTGGACAGAGTTGGCAACGGGCTTTGTTGCAAGGATAGGTTCCTGGGTTAGTGGTTCTGTTGTGTGGTGTATGGTTGCTGGTGAGTATTTGCTTCAGGATAGGGGGCTGTCTGTAAGCAAGGACTGGCCTGTCTCCCAAGATCTGTGAGAGTGATGGGTCATCCTTCAGGATAGGTTGTAGATCCTTGATGATGCGTTGGAGAGGTTTTAGTTGGGGGCTGAAGGTGATAGCTAGTGGCGTTCTGTTATTTTCTTTGTTGGGCCTGTCCTGTAGTAGGTGACTTCTGGGTACTCTTCTGGCTCTGTCAATCTGTTTCTTCACTTCAGCAGGTGGGTATTGTAGTTGTAAGAATGCTTGATAGAGATCTTGTAGGTGTTTGTCTCTGTCTGAGCGGTTGGAGCAAATGCGGTTGTATCGTAGAGCTTGGCTGTAGACAATGGATCGTGTGGTGTGATCTGGGTGAAAGCTGGAGGCATGTAGGTAGGAATAGCGGTCAGAAGGTTTCCAGTATAGGGTAGCGTTTATGTGACCATCGCTTATTAGCACCGTAGTGTCCAGGAAGTGGATCTCTTGTGTGGACTGGTCCAGGCTGAGGTTGATGGTGGGATGGAAATTTTTGAAATCATGGTGGAATTCCTCAAGGGTTTCTTTTCCATGGGTCCAGATGATGAAGATGTCATCAATGGAATGCAAATAGAGTAGGGGCATTAGGGGACGAGAGCTGAGGAAGCGTTGTTCTAAGTCAGCCATAAAAACGTTGGCATACTGTGGGGCCATATGGGTACCCATCGCAGTGCCACTGATTTGAAGGTATACATTGTCCCCAAATGTGAAATAGTTATTGGTGAGGACAAAGTCACAAAGTTCAGCCACCAGGTTAGCTGTGACATTATCGGGGATACTGTTCCTGACGGCTTGTAGGCCATCTTTTTGTGGAATGTTGGTGTAGAGGACTTCTACATCCATAGTGGCTAGGATGGTGTTTTTAGGAAGATCACAGATGGATTGTAAAAAGAAAAGGAGTACTTGTGGCACCTTAGAGACTAACAAATTTATTTGAGCATAAACTTTCGTGAGCTACAGCTCACTTCATTGTAGTATCCTCAGGAAGTCAGTGGTGTCTCGAAGATAGCTGGGAGTGCTGGTAGCATAGGGCCTGAGGAGGGAGTCTATATAGCCAGACAATCCTGCTGTCAGGGTGCCAATGCCTGAGATGATGGGGCGTCCAGGATTTCCAGATTTATGGATCTTGGGTAGCAGATAGAATACCCCAGGTCGGGGTTCCAGGGGTGTGTCTGTGCAGATTTGTTCTTGTGCTTTTTCAGGGAGTTTCTTGAGCAAATGGTGTAGTTTCTTTTGGTAACCCTCAGTGGGATCAGAGGGTAATGGCTTGTAGAAAGTGTGTATAAATCTCCCCACTGTATTTTCCACTGAATGCAACCGATGAAGTGAGCTGTAGCTCACGAAAGCTTATGCTCAAATAAATTTGTTAATCTCTAAGGTGCCACAAGTACTCCTTTTTTTTTTTTTTAAAGATAGATTATAAGTGATCGGCTTATAGTCAGTTAGTTACCAAAATAAAATAAACTATAAGCATGCAGTTTAAAGTCTCAACCCTATTGGACTGGGCAACATCTAGATTAAGAAGTTTTTCTCACCCCACTGGATATTGCAGTTCATAGTATACAGATTTCACCCGTGAAACCTGGGCCAGCTTTCTCTGTTGGATCTTCTGTGAGTGAGATCTTCTGGATCTTTCTGCTGCATAAGTGGGGGCAGGAGAAAGGCGAGGCATGGACCTCTATTTTGTACCCTCAGTCCCATGTGCTTGGAGAACACAAGTCCAGGCATGTCTGGGGGGCATTGCTGAGTCTACAGAAAAGGTTTTGAAATTCCCCTAGTATGGCCTCTTGCAGGTGAATCATTGAATTGTAGCTTCATTGCTGGACAATGGCTGTTGATGGGTTGTTTGACATCCCGCCTGGGTGTTGGTTACTTTCCTTGCTGTTGCCTCTGGAAATCTAATACCTGGTTGATCCCTCAATTTACAGCATGTTTTAGTGACAGCCATACCACACAATTCTCATAACTTCATATATATTAATGATATACATATATGGATAGATAAATGACTTTCAGCAGATCATAACTTTTCCCCTGATACCTGACACAGCCTGCTTTATATGCCATATCACAGTTGTTATATACAGGTGAGGAATATGGGGGTTACAGGGCACCCCCCCAAGGTATAGAATATCACAGTAAGCGCATCATGGGAGGCTAATGCCATGTTCCCATAATCACCTATGCAAATGTTTTGGTCCCATGAGGCATTGCAAGCCTAACCCAACATTCCACTTGGCTCCATGCACTGTGGGATAGCACTCTGTGAATCAATGCAGGCCCTGCTATTGAAGATGCGCTCTGCCGACACAATGTGCATAGTGGGGACATGCAGAATTGACTTGCTTAAATCGGAGGCTCAGTGTCGACTTAAATAAAATAGACCTAATTTTGTAGTGTAGACATACCCGTAGCATCTTATTTGCTTTTTTCGACCACTGTTGCACTTTGAACATACGTCTTCATGCAAACTCCACAGTGATGCCTGCATAAGTTGTTATAGTTAATTCAGAACTTGTAAGGTGTATGAGTAGTTCCATTTTATCCTTCCAACGTGCATTATTTTGCATTTTTGGACCCTGAACTTCATTTTCCATCATGTTGCCCATTCACCTAGCTCAGTTAAGTCCCTCTGGATTCCTCTGTCTTCTCTGGACTTGAATAACTTAAATAACTTGAGTTTGAGTCTGCAAATTTCACTACCTCACCACTCTTTAATTAACATATTTGACAACATGGGGCCTGGTACAGAATCTTGAGGCCATGGTGAAGATTGATCATTTATTATTGGACGCTTGAAAATCTAGACCTCAGTTGCTGTACCTCACTCATCTGTAAAATTGGCCTTTATAATCAAAGCCTTGTGTATTCTGCAGCTATGGGATTTGCTGTGGATTTTATCCTTGCTGCAGAGCTGTGCTCCAGAATCTCAACTTTGTTCTAAAAAATTACATTTCTAGGCCTATTGGTTGTGCAGATAACATTGAACACTTGATCAGAATGTAAGCAGTGAAATGATCACCTTAGTCTCCCTGAAACAGTAGTTGCCATTTTCATAGATAATAAAGCTAGGAGTGACCACTGTGATCCCCTAGTCTGACCTCCCATATAACACAGGCCATAGAATTTTTCCTTGAATTAATTCCTGGTTGAATTAGAGTAGATCCTTTTAGAAAAACATCCAATCTTGAGTTAAAAATTGACAGCGTTGAAGAATCCATCACAACCCTTTGTAAGTTGTTTCCATGGCTAATATACTGACTGTTAAAAATTTGACTCTATTTCCAGTCTGAATTTATTTCTAGTTTCAACTTCTAGTCTTTGGATCTTATGCTTTTGTCTGCTAGTTGGAGAGCCCTCTGTTATCAAATTTATTTTCTTCTCTGCATAGGTACTTATAAATTGGAATCAAGTCTCCCCTTGATCTTCTCTTTGTTAAACTAAACAGATTGAGTCCATCACTATAAGGGATGTTTTCCAATCCTTTAATCACTCTTGTGGCTCTTCTCTGAAACCTCTGCTATTTATCAATATCCTTTATGAATTGGGTACACCAGAACTGGACACAGTATTCAAGCAGCAGTTGTGTCATTGCCAAAGACAGGTAAAATAATCTTCCTACTCCTCAGATATCTGCTGTTTTATACATCCAAGCCCTTTTGGCCACAGTGTGACATTGGGAGCTAATTTTTAGCTGATTATCGACCACAACCCTCAAGTCTTTTTCAGAGTGACTTTTTCCCAAGATAGAGTCCTGCATCCTGTAAATATGGTCTGCATTCTTTGTTCCTAGAGGTATAACTTTACATTTTGCTGTATTGAAATACATGTTGTTGTGCCCATTTTACCAAGTGATTTAGATTGCTTTGTATCAGTGACTTGCCTTCTTCATTATTTATCATTCCTCCCATTTTAGTAGTCTGCAAATGTTCAGTGATGATTTTATGTATTCTTCCAGGTCCTTAATAAGTATGTTAAATAGAGTAGGGTCACGAACCAATCCCTGTGGGACCCCACTAGAAACACCCACCCAATGATGATCCCTGTTTACAATTACATTGTAATTGTAATGTGGGATTGTGGCTAAACTTAAATTATAATGTGGAGGTTGGCTAAATGTAAAACTTCCGAACAGCAGAAAATACAGAGTTGAAGTAATGCTGTGGGAGGTGTTTGTCTTAATTCTGCATGTCCTGATTTGGAAATGTTCAGTTTAGCCCGTCTCCACATTCTGGAAGGGCACAAGGCAGCACTAGGTAGCCTTAAATCTACATTAATTACGTTTTTTTGGCTGTGAATTTCCCGTCTTTTTGAGAAAGCTGTGGAAGTGAGGGGGGCATGGTTGGTGGAAACACATAGGAGGGGAACCTCGTGAGGTCTTTCTAGGCACATCTCACCATCAATGAGCTACCATGCCCCAAGTAGTGCTGTAAAGGCTGTGATCAGGAGGGAAGGTTGTTGCTAATGGGTTGTGAAGAGTGTGTTTAGCAGCTGGAGACAGCAAGGGGAGAGGAGACGTAGAATCCCTAGCCCACATCAGGGACTACTATGGGGAAAACAATTCTGCACGCCCACCTGTACATAGGAGGCTTGCATAAGTTAGAAATGGCTCATGTCCATATTAGTGGTGGGTGTCTTTTCTTGGTCTCGGTGCTGTTGGACAGAGCTTGCCCGTTTTTAACGCTCTCCAGTCTCAGCATTGTATTTCTGTGGCATACATTGTTCCCAGCCTCAGTTCCAGACCCAGTCCATCAAGCTTAGTGCTGCCGGCCTGGAGTTCAGTGAGCCTCTCCTGGCTCAGAACCACTTTATCCTCACTGGGACTCTTGCACTGGCCAAACTGGTGTTATTTTCAGTGTGGCAGCTAGTTCCTCCCACCTCCGCCTAGCCCATACCACCATACCAGATTTCACATCCCAGAGAGAGTACTACCGAAACTGTCTCAGAGCAAGATCCAGGGAGGCGGGTAGATGGCATCAGGAGTACACTTGTGGGGAGCTGAACATCTCTAAACTTCACATACCCCTCGCACTTCAAAAGGAGCTTTGTTGTGGCCCAGATACTGAGGGAAAGGCTGGTTGAAAGCCCTAAGGTACACAGCGCATATCTCCCAATGAGTGAATTGGGACTCAAGCTGCATGTGTTTAAGGGGGGTGCTTGTTCTCCAAACTCACCTTACTCAGGGCTTGTCTACGCTGGCAAGTTTCTGTGCAGTAAAGCAACTTTTTGCTCTCAAACTGCAGACGTATACACACTGCCGAGCCACTTTTTGCGCAAAAACTCCTCAGTTGCAGTGTTGCAAAAAAACCCCACCTCAACGGCTATTTGCACAGAGGCTCCAGCGCTCTGTTGTCAGTACAGATGCTTTATTGCTTTCTGTGCTGTAATCAGCCTCTGGAGCTGTCCCTCAAGTGACTGCTTTGCTCATTGTTTTGAACTCTGCTGCCCTGGAGACATGCGCCCCTCCCCTTTCAAAGCACTGTTTCTGACAGCCATTGCGTGCTGTGCTGATCTGCTCCGGGACAGAAAGCAAACCATTAATGTGGAATGCTCGTGCTGTTGAACACAGGTGTGTGAGAGAGAGAGAGAGAGAGAGAGAGCGCGCGCCCAGGGAGGGTGGTGGGGGCTGATGTTAGGGTTTCCCCCTCCCCCTGCCTCAGAACTGGTTGCTTTCTGCTGCTGTCTGAATTTACAAGACAGCAAGCTGATGCACTCTCTGACCTCAAACCACACTCTCTCTCCCCTCCACCCCACACGCACACTGCCTGTCGCACACTCTTTCTCCCCCCCAGCCCCTTAGTTGAATAGCAGCTGGCAAAGTAGTAGGAGGCCCATGGAAGAATGGAATTGCAAAACCTGCATCATGTGATGCTGTGCTTTCCCCATGAGGCATTGCAAACCCTTCCCAACGCACCTTACGGTCAGTTGCACAGTGGGTTAGATACCACAATGCACTGCTGTCTTTGCCATTGCAAGAGCTGCTAATATGGATGTGCTCCAGCGTCACAAGGAGCATAGTGTGGACAAGCAATGGCAGTTTAATTCCACTGTTTTAATAAAAGTGGTAAACTTGTGGCACAGAAACTTGCTAGTGTAGACATGGTCTGTGTGTCACTTACACAGTAGTTCTGAGGAAACAATAGTTCAGAGGTGAGACCTGTCCATGAGCAGAGTAGCTAAAGCTTTTGTAGTGCAATAACTTTTGAAATATTTCTAAACAGGTCCTTGGTACCCTTGAATAGCTGAGTTCAGGATCAGTCTAGCAATATAAATTTTGAGGCACTGAGCCATAGCTGTTTTTTTTCCCCCCCTTGCCCAGTGCAAAAAATGTTATAAGAATCTGAACTTTCAAACCAGCTCATTTTTGTGGAGGGGGGCACTGTATCCTGACCAAGTAATCCTAAATTTCCCCCATAAAGTCTATCCCCATCCCTGTTGCACTTAGAAAAATTGGCTCATAAACAGAAATCTCTGCTCAGTAGTAACTATGGAAGTTACTATCACTCCTCCCTAATACTGGTTGCATTTCTAGCCCCCGGTGAGAACTCTAGTTAGGAGATAGGAGAATATCTGTTGTCCAAAGGGCAGGATTGGCATTCATAATATTTAGGTAGGGTTTGGTTCATGAGCTACTACCTGTTTCATGTAAGACACCAGCTGGCTGTGATGCACGCTGACATCCCTTAGTTAGTTGGCACAGTTTAGCACACCAGGCTCCAGGTGCTCTAGTATCATAGTGCATGTGTAAAGCATTTTCTGACATGCATCGCAACCACAGGCCAATTTACAGAGCTGAACGGACCCTGTGAGAAGTTCTAATGTACTGCTTCCTCTGGAATTGGTTGTCAGATATAGTTGAGGTCATAAGAATGGCCATACTGGGTCAAACCAACAATTCAATCAGTCTCCAGTATTCTGTCTCTGACAGTGGCTGGAGCAAGATGCTTCAGAGAGAATGAAAAGAACAAGACAATTATCAACTGAACTTTCCTCCTGTCCCAGTTTCTGGCAGTCAGAGGGTTCAGGGATACCCAGAACATAAGGTGTTGCATTCCCTGACATTCTTGGCTAATAGCCATATATGGAACTATCCTCCACAAACTTACCTAATTCTTTTCTGAATCCAGTTATACTTTTGGCCTTTTCAACATCCCCTAGCAATGAGTTTCAAAGGCTGACTGTGTGGTGTCTGAAGATGTACTACTTATATTTGTTTGAAACTTGCTACCTGTTAAATTCATTGGGTGACCCTTGGTTCTTGTGTTATGTGAAGTGGTAAATAACACTTTCCCTTTCTCCACACCATTCATGATTTTATAGACTCTGTCATATCCCTTCCTTAGTTGTCTCTTTTTGAAGTTCATCAGTAAGCTAAGATTTTGTCATGGTTATTTTTAGTAAAAGTCACAAATTCATGGAGCCCATGACCTGTCTGTGACTTTTAATAAAAATAACTGTACAAGCTGGTTGGGGGGTCAGGGGCAGGGAGGCATGGCCCTGGTTGCATTCCCTGGCAGAAGCCATGGTGCAGGGGTGCACGGCCATGGTTGCAGCCCCTGGCGGAAGTGAGGCAGGAGCTCATGGCCCTGGCTGCAGCCCCTGCCACAAGCCGTGTGGGAGGGGCACACCGCCCTGGTTGCAAACCCCGGCGGAAGCTGCAGGGCAGGGGTGCATGGCCCTAGCTGCAGCCTCTGAAGAAGTTACAGGGGTCTGGTAAAGTCATGGAATCCAGGACTGCCGTGACCAAATCGTAGCCTTAATCATCAGTTCCAGTCTTTTAATCTTCCTCTGTATGGAAGTTTGGAACCCTAATCATTGCTGTTGCCATTCTCAGTACTTTGTCCAATTCTACTATATCTTTTTTGAGATGGGGTTGTCACGGTGCCTGGAGTGACATCCCCAAACTGGTGGTATAGTTTATCATTAGATTCACTAAGCCAGTAATAAAGAGTACTGCTGGATCACTATATTAGTTTTACCTGGAATACAGATAATTCCCTTCGCATTCCTGCCCCTTTTTATTACCCAGACAAACTGGACTTTATGGCGTAAGGTTACTAAAATTAAAAGCACACACATTAGGTTTTTCCAATCCTGAAAGACCAGTCACTCACTGAAGGTCACTGGATATTCAGGATCTCCCCAAAAACAACACTGGAGCCAAACTCTCTAGTAACTAAACTATAAGTTATTATGTAAGAAAATAAATTAGTTATTAAAAGATCAAAGCAGAGAAAATATATTGCGATTGAATCAGAATCATAGAAGATTAAGATTGGAAGAGACCTCAGGAGGTCATCTAGTCCAATTTGCTGCTCAAAGCAGGACCACCCCAACTAAATCACCCCAGCCAGGACTTTGTCAAGCTGGGCCTTAAAAACCTCTAAGGATGGAGATTCCACCACCTCCCTGAACCCATTCTGGTGCTTCACAACGGCTCCCGTGAAATAGTGTTTCCTAATATCCAACCAAGACCTCCCCCACTGCAACTTGAGACCATTGCTCTTTGTTCTGTCATCTGCCACCACTGAGAACAGCCTAGCTCCATTCTCTTTGGAACCCCCCTTCAGGTAGTTGAAGGCTGCTATCAAATCCCCCCTCACTCTTCTCTTCTGTAGACTAAACAAGCCCAGTTCCCTCAGCCTCTCCTCGTAAGTCATGTGCCCTAGCCTCCTAATCACTATTATTGCCCTCTGCTGGACTCTCTTCAATTTGTCCACATCCTTTCTGTAGTGGGGTGCTGAAAACTGGACGCAGTACTCCAGATGTGGCCTCACCAGTGCTGAATAGAGGGAAATAATCACTTTCCTCGATCTGCTGGCAACGCTCCTACTAATGCAGCCCAATATGCCGTTAGCCTTTTTGGCAACAAGGGCACACTGTTGACTCATATCCAGCTTCTTGTCCACTGTAATTTCAAGGTCCTTTTCTGCAGAACTGCCATTTACCCAGTCAGTCCTCAGCCTGTAACGGTGTATGGGATTCTTCCGTCCTAAGTGCAGGACTCTGCACTTGTTGTTGTTGAACCTAATCAGATTTCTTTTGGCCCAATCCTCCAATTTGTCTAGGTCACTCTGTACCCTATTCCTACTCTCCAGTGTACCTACCTCTCCCCTCAGCTTAGTGTCATCCGCAAACTTCCTGAGGGTGCAATCCATCCCATCATCCAGATCATTAATGAAGATGTTGAACAAAACCAGCTCCAGGACCGACCCCTGGGACACTCTGCTAGATTCTGGCTGCCAACTAGACATCTAGCTGTTGATCACTACCTGTTGAGCCCGACAATCTAGCCAGCTTTCTTTCCACCTTATAGTCCAATCATCCAATCCATACTACTTTAACTTGCTGGCAAGAATGTGGGACCATATCAAAAGCTTGCTAAAGTCAAGGTATATCATGTCCACTGCTTTCCCCATATCCACAGAGCCAGTTCTCATCAGGTAGGTCAGACATGACTTACCCTTGCTGAATCCATGTTGACTGTTCCTGATCACCTTCCTCTCCTCCAAGTACTTCAAAATGGATTTCTTCAGGATCTTTTCCATAATTTTTCCAGGGACTGAGGTGAGGCTGTAGTTCCCTGGATTATATGAGTCTAGTTATTAGCAGAGATATAAAGTCTGCTAATTCTCCATAAATCTTAGTCCTTCCGTGACTCTTTCAGGGAGTCCCAAAATGAGTTTTTGGGGATCTGTTCAATGGCTCAAACTCCCCTGTTAAAGTTCAGCAGATCAGAGATGTTGGATTAGTCCCTTGAATCCATATTTATAGCTATCGTGCACAGAGAGTAAGCTGCCAGGTGTCTTCACAGAAAACCCATCACAGCATATGCTTTCCTCTGACAAAGAATAGATACTTGAGTCTGTGAAAAGTCCCAGTGGCACTTGCTTTGAAGATCGAAGGCTTCAGCCTGAAGGCTTCAGTTTTGTAAACACCATGTGATAGCCAAACAGTTCTCTATTAAGTAAATTCACACCTAAATGCTAAATACATGCCTTTTGATCCAATGACAATTGAGTATAGTTGCATACATACTGTAAAGATAATATAGAGTTACAAGACATGAAAATTACTTAGTAACTACTTGTTCTTCTTCAAGTGCTGGTCCCTTTGTGGATTCCAAATGTGGGTGTGCATATGCACCGGAACTGTTCATAGTGGTGTCTGTTGACCCATGCATGCATCGGCCATATGGTACATCCAAGGTGAAGAAAGGGGGTGGTCTCTACACCATTTTGGACCCTCTGTCCCTGACAAATTCATGTGCAACTTCCATTTTCATATGTGACACACCCCCTTATCCTTCCATGCCTTTTCCGTGGCGCCTGGCTCACGGTTCTTGATATGAAAGATGTTTGTTCATATAACCATCCATCCCACACATCACAAGTTATTATGCTTCATGGTGGGCACCTCCCATTATCAGATTTGTGTCCTCCCCTTTGGGATTGCCACCCCCCCATGTCTTCAAAAAGGTCTTTGCGGTTGTGGCAGTTTACATGTTGTGGTATCTTCACAAGCAGGCTGGCTAACCTAGTGAGGAGGGCTTTAAATTAGGTTTACTGGGGGAAGGAGACCAAAGCCCTGAGGTAAGTGGGATACTGGGAGGAAGCACGAGCAGGAGAGCGTGAGAGGGGAGGGCTCCTGCCTCATACTGAGAAAGAGGGATGATTAGAGAGTTATCTTAAGTGCCTATACACAAATGGAAGAAGCCTGGGAAACAAGCAGGGAGAACTGGAAGTCCTGGCACAGTCAAGGAATTATGATATGATTGGAATAACACAGACTTGGTGGGATAACTCACATGCCTGGAATACATGTCATATAAACTGTTCAGGAAGGACAGGCAGGGCAGAAAAGGTGGGGGAGTTGGAATGTATGTAAGGAAGCGGTATGACTGCTCAGAGCTCCGGTATGAGCCTGCAGAAAAACCTGAGAGTCACTGGATTAAGTTTAGAAGTGTGAGCAACAAAGGTGATGTCGTGGTGGGAGTCTACTATAGACCACCAGACCAGGGGGATGAGGTGGATGAGGCTTTCTTCCAGTAACTCACGGAAGTTACTAGGTCGCAGGCCCTGGTTCTCATGGGAGACTTCAATCACCCTGATATCTGCTGGGAGAACAATACAGCGGTGCACAGACAATCCAGGAAGTTTTTGGAAAACGCAGGAGACAATTTTCTGGTGCAAGTGCTGGAGGAACCAACTAGGAGCAGAGCTCTTCTTGACCTGCTGCTCACAAACCGGGAAGAATTAGTAGGGGAAGCAAAAGTGGATGGGAACCTGGGAGGCAGTGACCATGACATGATCGAGTTCAGGATCCTGAAACAGGGAAGAACGGAGAGTAGCAGAATACGGACCCTGGACTACAGAAAAGCAGACTTTGACAACCTCAGGTAACTGATGGGCAGGATCCCCTGGGAGAATAACATGAGGGGGAAAGGAGTCCAGGAGAGCTGGCTGTATTTTAAAGAATCCTTATTGAGGTTGCAGGAACAAACCATCCCAATGCGTACAAATAATCGTAAATATGGCCGGTGACCAGCTTGGCTTAACAGTGAAATCCTTGCTGATCTATCTTAAACACAAAAAAGAAGCTTACAATAAGTGGAAGTTTGGGCAAATGACCAGGGAGGAGTATAAAAATATTGCTCAGGCATGCAGGAGTGAAATCAGGAAGGCCAAATCACACCTGGAGTTGCAGCTAACAAGAGATTTTAAGAGTAACAAGAAGGGTTTCTTCAGGTATGTTAGCAAGAAGAAGAAAATCAAGGGAAGTGTGGGCCCCTTACTGAATGGGGGAGGTAAACTAGTGACCGAGGATGTGGAAAAAGCTAATGTACTCAATGCTTTTTTTTTGCCTGTCTTCACGAACAAGGTCAGCTCCCAGACTACTGCACTGGGCAGCACAGCATGGGGAGGAGGTGACCAGCCGTCTGTGGAGAAAGAAGTGGTTCGGGACTATTTAGAAAAACTGGACGAGCCCAAGTCCATGGGGCCGGATGCACTTCATCTGAGAGTGCTAAAGGAGTTGGTGGATGTGATTGCAGAGCCATTGGCCATTATCTTTGAAAACTCATGGCAATCAGGGGAGGTCCCGGACGACTGGAAAAAGGCTAATGTAGTGCACATCTTTAAAAAAGGGAAGGAGGAGGATCCTGGGAACTACAGGCCTCACCTCAGTCCCTGGAAAAATCATGGAGCAGGTCCTCAAGGAATCAATTCTAAAGCACTTAGAGGAAAGTGATCAGGAACAGACAGCATGGATTCACTAAGGGCAAGTCATGCCTGACTAACCTAATTGCCTTTTATAATGAGAATAACTGGCTCTGTGGATGATGGGAAAGCAGTGGATGTGTTATTCCTTTACTTTAGCAAAGCTTTTGATACGATCTCCCACAGTATTCTTGCTAGGAAGTTAAAGACTTATGGGCTGGATGAGTGGACTATAAGGTGGATAGAAAGTTGGCTAGATCATTGGGCTCAATAGGTAGTGATCAATGGCTGCATGTCTAGTTGGCAGCTGGTATCAAGCGGAGTGCCCCAAGGGTTGGTCCTGGGGCTGGTTTTGTTCAGTATCTTTGTTAATGATCTGGAGGATGGCATGGATTGCACCCTCAGCAAATTTGCAGATGACACTAAATTGGGAGGAGAGGTAGATACGGTGGAGGTTAGGGATAGGATACAGAGGGTCCTAGACAAATTAGAGGATTGGGCCAAAAGAAATCTTATGAGGTTCAACAAGGAGTCCTGCACTTAGGACGGAAGAATCCCATGCACTGCGACAGACTAGGGACCGAATGGCTACGCAGTAGTTCTGCAGAAAAGGACCTAGGGGTTACAGTGGACGAGAAGCTGAATATGAGTCAACAGTGTGCCGTTGTTGACAAAAAGGCCAATGGCATTTTGGGATGTATAAGTAGGGGCATTGCCAGCAGATCGAGGGACGTGATCGTTCCCCTTTGTTCGACACTGGTGAGGCCTCATTTGGAGTACTGTGTCCAGCTTTGGGCCCCACACTACAAGAAGGATGTGAAAAAATTGGAAAACGTCCAGCTGAGGGCAACAACAATGATTAGGGGCTGGAGCATATGATTTATGAGGAGAGGCTGCGGGAACTGGGATTATTTAGTCTGCGGAAGAGAAGAATGAGGGGGGATTTGATAGCTGCTTTCAACAACCTGAAAGGGGGTTCCAAAGAGGATGGATCTAGACTGTTCTCAGTGGTAGCAGATGACAGAACAAGGAGTAATGGTCTCAAGTTGCAGTGGGGGAGGTTTAGGTTGGATATTAGGAAAAACTTTTTCACTAGGAGGCTGGTGAAGCACTGGAATGTGTTATCTAGGGAGATGGTGGAATCTCCTTCCTTAGAGGTTTTTAAGGTCAGGCTTGACAAAGCCCTATCTGGGATGATTTAGTTGTGGATTGGTCCTTATTTGAGCAGGGGGTTGGACCAGATAACCTCCTGAGGTCTCTTCCAACCCTGATATTCTATGATTCTGTGTGTTGACTCGGGCACTCCCTCTTTCCTTACCTCAATTATTGGCTTCTCGTTGCACCCTCTCAGACCAAATCCGTACCCTCCATGCCCTCCTGGACTACCTAGGTATCTGCATCAACAATAACACAGAATACAGAGTGTACAATGCTCACTTTATATTATTTTTTATTACAAATATTTGCACTGTAAAAAAGATGTTAAAAAAAATCTACAAGTTGAAGCATGAAAGGGCATATGAATGTTTAGTATATGTGGCACATGAATACCTTTGCAACCCCAGCTACAACAGTGCCTTTCGAATGCCTGTTCTCACTTTCAGGTGACGTTATGACAGGTTGGATCACAGAAACCCCCTTGGAGGCTGCCAACTGATGTGCCAAGACTACTTCTGCTCCTGCTTTCCTGCCCTGTCAGGTTAGGACTTCAATGCCCTGCCTGGTTTGAGCCAGACCCGCTAGCCTGCTGCAAACCCAGACCCAGGTCTGAACCCTAACCGCTGTAGGGTTAACTGAAAGTTGTTTACAGAAGTGTTCCTGTCTTTAACACTCAGATGCCCAACTCCCAATGGGGTCCAAACCCTAAATAAATCCTTTTTACCCTGTATAAAGCTTATACATTATATATGTATAAAGATGGATTCCAGTTCAGGTGACATGATCACATGTCATTGTAAGACTTCATTACCCACTTGCCAGCACACAGGTATACAGGAAGACTTACAAGTGAAACAGAGCCATCTACAGACAATTGTCCTGGTTAATGGGAACCATCAAGATTCCAAACCACCATTAATGGCCCACACTTTGCATAATTACAATAGCCCTCAGAGGTATATTTTATAGTTCTAGTTTCAGTTACAAGAGTGATACATTTATACAAATAGGATGACCACACTCAGTAGATTATAAGCTTCATAATGATACCTTACAAAAGACCTTTTGCATGAAGCATATTTCAGTTGCATTATATTCACACTCATTAGCATAATTTTATAAAATCATATAGAGTGTATCACAGTTGTAAATAAGAAGCGGGCAGCATTATCTCCCGTAAAATGTAAACTTGTTTGTCTTAGTGATTGGCTGAACAAGAAATAGTACTGAGTGGACTTGTAGGCTCTAAAGTTTTACATTGTTTTGTTTTTGAGTGTAGTTCTGTGGGAAAAAAAATTATACATTTGGAAGTTGCACTTTCACAAGAAAGAAATTGCATTACAGTACTTGTCTGAAAGTGAATTGAAAAATACTATTTCTTTTGTAAAAGGAAATCATTCCTCACTAATCTATACAATTAATTATTTGAGGGTGTCAACAAGCACATGGTCAACATCCAAAACTATCTATAATAAATTTAAATTGGTAGCCTACTATTGTTTAACAGTGCGATTAAAACAGTGATTAATCGCAACTATTTTTTAAAATCTAGTTAATTTGTTTTGCGTTAATCGCTTGAGTTAACTGCGATTAACTGACAGCCCTAGTTTTCAGAGAACTATCCACGGTGACTCCAAGAGCGCTTTCTTGATTGGTGGCAACTAATTTAGACTCCATTTTGTATGTATGTTTGATATTTTTTTTCAGTGTGCTTTACTTTTCACTTATTAACATTGTTTCATTTGCTATTTTATTGCCCGGTCATCCAGTTCTTGTGATTCCTTTGTAACTCTTCACAGTCTACTTTGGACTTAACTATCCTGAGTAATTTTGAATAATCTACAAACCTTGCCGCCTCACTGTTTACTCCCTTTTCCAGATCATTTTTGGACATGTTGAACAGCACTGGTCTCAGTACAGATCTTTGGGGGACCCCATTGTTTACTTCTCTTCGCTGTGAAAACTGTTTATTTCTACTATAGTTTCCTATCTTTGAACCAGTTACTGATCCATTAGAGGACTTTCTCTCTTCTCCCATGATTGTTTAGTTTGCTTCAGAGCCTTTGGTGTGGGACCTTGTCAGTGGTTTTGTGAAAGGCCAAGTACACTTTATCAACTAGATCACCCTTGTCCATGTGCTTGTTAATACCCTCAAAGAATTGTATAGATTATTGAGGCATAATTTCCCTTTATAAAAGCTGTGTTGACTCTTCCCAATATATTATGTTCTTCTGTGTGCCTGCTCATTCTATTTGTTACTGTAGTTTCAACCAGATTGCTTGGTATTCCAGTTAGGCTTACCAGGCTATACTTACTAGGATTGCAGCTGAACCCTTTTTAAAAAATTGGCATCACATAAACTATGCTCCAGTCAACTTGTACAGAAGCTGATTTCAATGATAATTACATACCACAGTTAGAACGAGGAGTACTTGTGGCACTTTAGAGACTAACATTTATTTGAGCATAAGCTTTCATGGGCTAAATCCCATTTAATCAGATGCATGTAGTGGAAAATACAGTAGGAAGATATATAGCGAACATGACAAAATGGGGGTTGCCATACCAACTCTAACGAGACCAATCGATTAAGGTGGGCTATTATCAGCAGGAGAAAAAAACTTGTGTAGTGATAATTAGGATGACCCATTTCAATCAGTTGACAAGAAGGTATGAGTAACAGTAGGGGGGAAAATTAGCATGGGGAAAATAGTTTTTAGTTAGTGTAATGACTCATCCACTCCCAGTCTTTATTCAAGCCTAATTTAATGGTGTCCAGTTTGCAGATTAATTCCAGTTCTGCCATTTCTCATTGGAGTCTCTTTTTGAAGTTTTTTTGTTGAATAGTTGTGACTTTTAGGTCTGTAATGGAGTGTCCAGGGAGGCTGAAGTCTTCTCCAACTGGTTTTTGAATGTTATAATTCTTGATGTCTGATTTATATCCATTTATTCTTTTGTGTAGAGACTGTCCAGTTTGGTCAATGTATGTGGCAGAGGGGTATTGCTGGCACATCTCTCTCACACACACACACACACACACACACACACACACACACACACACACACACACACACACACACACACACACACACACAAAATTGTGACAAAGTTCCTCCTCTGCCTTGGTGGGTCCTGCATTTATTGGTGGATTGCTCACCTCAGAGGTTCACGGCAGCCCTCAGTTTGGCCACTTTTGTGGCTCGAATCTGCCGTTCACTCAGTTAGCCTCATCACTGGCCAGCATGGGGAAAAGGAAGAAGAACAATCCTTGCAGTCTCTGCTGATCCACCTAGTGGATCGGGGAACAGGCCAGAGACCTTCCCCTCTGATGGAACCCACAGTCCAGGTCAACTCCTCCGGTATCAAGTTGGGAGGATGGAGGGACCCCAGACCCACCCTCTACCCCAGGTTTTCGCCCAGGGTCCTGTGGATTGCAACTGTCTACGGTGGCTCCTGTAACAGCTGCAACTTCCTGGGCTACTTCTCCATGGCCTCCTCCCAACACCTTCTTTATTCTCACCATAGGACTTTCCTCCTGATATCTAATAATGCTTGTACTTCTCAGTCTTCCAGTAGTATGCCTTCTCACACTCAGCTTTTTGCACATCTTACTCCCAGCTACTTGCACGCACACCACAAACTGAAGTGAGCTCCTTTTTAAAACCCAGATGCCCTGATAGCCTGCCTATCTTAATTGATTCTTGGAGCTTCTTGATTGGCTGCAGGTGTTCCAATCAGCCTGTCTGTCTTAGAATCATAGAATCATAGAATATCAGGGTTGGAAGGGACCCCAGAAGGTCATCTAGTCCAACCCCCTGCTCAAAGCAGGACCAAGTCCCAGTTAAATCATCCCAGCCAGGGCTCCGTCAAGCCTGACCTTAAAAACCTCTAAGGAAGGAGATTCTACCACCTCCCTAGGTAACGCATTCCAGTGTTTCACCACCCTCTTAGTGAAAAAGTTTTTCCTAATATCCAATCTAAACCTCCCCCATTGCAACTTGAGACCATTACTCCTCGTTCTGTCATCTGCTACCATTG